>NC_083715.1:1666929-1977450 GCF_033118175.1 Dama dama | reverse complement strand
ACATGGCCCCACCATTAGAGAGGAAAAACTCAGCTGCAGACTCAAGAACATAGTTGCCAGTCTCTCCCACTCCAAAGACCACACTAGCCACTCGACCAACATAATTATTGACTTGGAGTGGAGACTAGGAGCAGTAACGATAACCCAGCAGTCTGGGAAGAAATGACCATTAACACAATAAGTAGGGAAATGTGAAGACAGATAAATATGTTGTGGGCAAAGGAATATAGTAAAAACTCAAAACATAATTAAGGAAAATATGGGAAAGATCCCTGAAAAAGACTTGGAAGTAATGATAATAAATATTATCAAACATTCTGGAAATAGAGTGGAGAAAAGACGAGAAACAGTTTTGAAGGGCCTAGAAAAATAAACAAGCAGCAATGAATAATTAACACAAAAACTGACATTGGTATACTATAGGCTAATACAGACTGTGGTAGTGCTGAAGCTAACAGAGTATTGGAAAGGAATTATCCTCCAATTTTAAAATGAAATTTAAAAAGAAACACAAGTGTTCAATGACACAATAGGCCTTCTAAAGTTATTGAAACTTATAGAACATTTCATGCAAACACAGTAGAATATACATTTTTCTAAAGTGAAAATGAAATATCTACAGGATAAATCACAAACTAGATCTCAAGTCAAGCCTTGGTAAATTTAAGACAATGGAAATTGTATTGATTATTGTTATTTTTTATAAACACATTGCCATGATTTGCATACCAGTCTTTGGGGGTGAGGACTGTAAAGAACATGAACCCATGTAGGCTAACAAATACACCTCTACACGGCCAAGAGACCACTGATGAAATCAGAGAGCAAAGAAAAGAAAAATTTTAGAAGCAAATAATATTAAGAAGATGATAGTCTGAAACTTATGGAGCATGCTAAAGCAGTGGAAAAGTGAAGATAACTACTACATATCTCAAGTAATCAGTTTAGTTCAGTCATTCAGTCCTGTCCAACTCTTTGTAACCTCATGAATTGCAGCACACCAGGCCTCCCTGACCAACACCAACACCTGGAGTCTACCAAAACCCATGTCCATCGAGTCGGTGATCCCATCAAGTCGTCTCATCCTCTGTCATCCCCTCCTCCACCTGCCCTCAAACGGTCCCAGCATTAGGATCTTTTCCAAAGAGTTAACTCTTCACGAGAGGTGGCCAAATTATTAGAGTTTCGGTTTCAACATCACTCCTTCCAGTGAAAACCCAGGGCTGATCGGCTTTAGGATGGACTCATTGGGTCTTCCTTCAGTCCAGGAGTCTTCTCCAACACTACAGTTCAAAAGCATAAATTCTCCCATGCTCAGCTTTCCTCACAGTCCAACTCTCACATCCATACATGGCTACTGATAAAACCAAATAATCAACCTAAGCTTAAATGTAACACGTTTAGAGAAAGAAGAAAAAGGAGATGAAATTCCCCAAAGTTAATAGAAGAGGGGAAACATGATAAAAATCAGAGCGGAAATTAAAGAAAAAAAATGATTAAAAAATAGGCAAAATCAGTTTCACGGAAAGGAGTCTCATGGAGAGGATAAACAAAATACTTAAATCATGGTCTAGAGTTATCAAGAAAAACAAAATAAAAAGGCAAACACTTAAATCAACCAAACATGTCATGAAAAAGAAGACAATATAACTGACACCATGGAAATAACAAAGAATCATAAGAGACTACAGGAAACAACTATAAGTCAACAAAATTTAGAATCTGAAATCCGCGGACAAATGCACAGAAGGTCATCTAAGAAGAAACGGAAAATATGAACATAGCAATTACAAGCACATATATTGAAACTGTGATGAAAATTTTCCAGTTAATAAAATTAAAGCAGATGGTGTCACAGGGAAATTTTATGAACCAGTCAGAGAACTGCTAACACATGCACATCTGAATCTCTTCCAAAATTCTAGAGTACAAGGAGAACCCACAAACTCATCCTACAAGGTCACCGTCACACTGATACCAACACCAAGATAACACAGAAAAAGAAAGTTAGAGACCGATATCACATAGATGGACAGAGGCAGACATCCTTAACAAAATATGAGTAAAAAAAATCCACCAGTACTTGAAAAGGATTGAACACCATTATTAAGTGGGCTTTATCTAAGAGATGCAAACATTCTTCATTAGCTGCATATCAATGTACACTGAAGGATTAAAACCATATGATCACTTCAATAGATCCTGAAAATACTTTGACATAATTTGACAAGCATTTGAAATTGAAACCCTCCAAAAACTGCAGATAGCAAACTACCTCAACTTAACAAAGACACACAAGTCAAAATTGCAATGAAGTATCACCTCGCTCCATTCCAAATGGCCAGCATCATAACAAATCTATAACGGGGCTTCCCTGCTTGTCCAGTGGCTATGACACCATGATCCCAAAGCAGGGGTCCCAGGTTTGATCCCTGGTCATTGAATTAGATTCCACATGCAGTGATTGAGGTTTGTGGCAAACAAATAAATAAGTAAATATTTATGTGATTGTGTATATATACATATAACAATTTAAATAAATAAATATATATAATTATTTGGTACATATATATATATATATATATATATATATATATATATATATATATATATAGTATTATTTGGTATATATATAATTTGGTACATATACATATTATTTGGTACATATATATATATTATTTGATATCTATCTATCTATATATATATACATAGTATTATATTATATGAAGGAGATGGCATGGAGAAAAGGGAATCCTTCTGCCTTTCTGAACTGTGTTAGGAATGTTAATGAATACTGCCATGATGCTGAACAGTATAGAAGTTCTTTAGATAACCAGGAATAAAACTACCATACAATCCAACAACCCCACTGTTTGGCATATACTCAAAAGAAACCTTAAATGAAAAAGACATATGTACACCAGTATCCATTGTAACACCATTTAGAGTAGCTAATAAAGGGAAATGATCTCAGTGCCCATTGAGCAGAGAATGGATAAAGAAGCTATGGTTTTTATATATGATGGAAACTGACTCACCCTTAAAGATAAACAAAATTGGATTATCTATAGAGTTTCAGCTGAATCTAGAGCCTATTACACGCTGAAGTAATTAAAAAACAGAAAGACCAATATTGCATACTAGTGCGTATAATTGGAATCTAGAAAACAGGTACTGAAGAACCCATTTGGGGGGTAGGAAGAGATGCAGTCATAGAAAACAGACTTGTGGACACAGAGTGGGAAGGAGAGAATGGGATAAATTGAACAAATTGCACTGACATATGTAAAAACTGAAGAATGTAGTAGATAGCTAGAGCTATAGAGGGCTCTAGTGGAGTTGGTTGTGGGGTAGGAGAGGAGGTCCAAGAGGGAGATGGGAGGACTGCTCAAAAGGGAGGCTCAGCTATATTTACTAATAAACGATTGACCTTGCTGGACAGCAGAAACTAACATAACATTGTAAGTCAATTATACTCCAAATTTTAATCATTTTGTTTCAAGTGAAGAAAGAAAATCAGTCCTTGGACAACTTGTGCAAGTGACAAGTAAAGCATCACAGTGCATCTCAAGTAAAATGTGTGCTCAGGACTGCTTTAGTATGTATAGACAAAAGAAGAAAAAAAAAAAAAAAAAAAAACTTAAAATGAAGAGCTAAGTTAGCCAGAAAAATTTCAGACACTACACTTAAGTGTCCCTTCACTTCACTAATTTGTTTTTGCTTCTAAAAATAAAGAAGGGATTCCTAAAAGGAAACTAAACATTTATGATTATATGTTTTCATTAACCGATGTCACCAATTTATGAAAACATTAATTCCCTCAAGTTTTAATAAGCAATAGCAGAACTTTGACTTTCAGAACTATACTAAGCAGGAATTAGTAAACATAGTTTAAAACTGAGATGCAGCCCAAGAATCCCTTATTTTGTAATGATATAATGTGTGCTACTGACTGGGAAAAAATGCATAGCCTAAAAGTGGAGAATTCTTCATTAGGACTTTCATCCTAAGAAAGATTTAATCACGAGGAGAAACTTCTCAAGTATTGTAAAAAGACTGCTCTGAAGAAGGATAGGAGGAGCCAGGTTTCACAGAATTTTGGTACAACAATCAGGTATGGAGAGTGTCTGAATATTATGGTTAATGAAAGAAGAACTGGACACCTCAAGTGAATGGATTGAGCTATTTTCTATCTATGGGAAGATGCAAGAATCTGGGCTCCTTGAAATAATTCCTTTGATAAGCACCTTAACTAGGTGGAGTATCTGTTCTCTCTCAAGTCAGTTCTTTGGGCAACACTGGTGACAGCTGCAATAACTAAGGACTTGATTTCAACTTGATTTCGTCAAGAGTCCCCTCAAGTTTCACATTTAGGGATGGATGAAATGGCTTATGACTTGAGGATTTCAGCATCCTTGGTTTACTGATATGGCTGGCAAATTTCTTGCTTCACAGTGTGGTCTATTCTCTACAACCTCAGAAAATGCTACTATCTGTAGAGAGATTCTTATACTCTAACAGAAGGTGACTGTGGGCTTCTATCTCAACAGGACATAAAGAGGACCTAAACGATTGTGAAAATGCCTAATACAGGTTTAGTACAAGTTCCAAAGAGACATGAGACTGAAAACAAAACATAAATTTGAAGAACACGACTGGAAACACTTCAAGGTCAAGGAATGGTAAACAGGAAGGGGTGTTGCATTTTCAATTCATGTATATACATATACATGCACATACATTTGTATATTTATATTTGCATTTATGTACCTACACTGAAATGCTCAAATAGGCATATACACATATCCTGTGTATATATTTATCTCTACTCATATACGTGTCTATACATGTATATATACACACACACAAACATATATGTCCGTATGTATCTGAACATTCTCTGGAATATTCTCAGAAATAGGTTTTACTTTAAGACATAAAACAAGTCTCAGGATTTTAAATCATAACCAAGTATGTTCTCTGAACACCAAGAAGTGGAGTTAAAAGTTAAAAATGAGATACATGTTTGCAAATTTGTCAATGTGTGGAAAATTAAACAAGACATTTATGAAGAACCAATGTTTCAAAGTGTAAGTCACAAGGGAAGTAAGATAATTCTATGAGGCTTATGTAAGTGAAAGTACTTTTAGCAAATCATCAGATCCTGCAAAAGTGTATACCTGCAGTTATATCCCTCCTGCAAAATAGATACTGCTACCTGTAAACAGCAAAATTATATGCCTAAACTTTTGACATATACATGTGCATGTATATTTGTAGGTGTGTGTGTGTTTGTGTGTGTAAACTAATAGTTGCCCAGGTAGCACTAATACTAAGGAACCTGCCTTCTAAAGCAGAAGTCATAAGACAGCAGGTTCACTCCATGCGTTGGGAAGATCTCCTGGAGATGGCAGGAAAACATGGCAACCCACTCCTATTCCTTCATCTTGAGAATACCATGAATTGAGAATTCATGATGGATGAGAGTCTGTGTGATGCAGAGTGTCAGACGGGAGTGTAGTGATTTAACACACATATAGTACACATGTTCCTTTCATATATTACCAATGGCATGTTCAGCAAAAAATTGAATATAGTACAGCATTAAAAAAAATCTGATTCTATGGGGTTACTTACATACAATGGGATAACCATTCAACTTCCTTTTTTATGAATCAATTGATTTTTTTTCCAGTTTTTAAAATTGTTTTAGTCACTCTGTTATTCTAGCAATTTGACTGCTTCATATAGCTTGAGACTTTTGTTGACAAAAATTCCTGTCCTAAATACCTAAAATTCCTCTTTATTTAGTATCTTTAATAGCAATGGCATCATATTCATTCTCAATTCAGTGACTAAATCTTCTCTTTGTGTTTGTTTAGTTTACCTAATATTCTTTTTACTAATTGAGATTTTTGTTCAATTTTCTATGTATTTTTTTTACTATTTATATTATCTTATACCCATACTAACATTTATTGATGTCCTCTTTCTCATATATATTTCATTCTATTCAAATATATTGAATGAATATATATATATTAAATATTCATATATATCAATATATATGGAATATATATTCATATCTATATGAATATATAATCATATATATATTCATATATATATATATATATATCATTTTGATTCACATCAGAGTATGTTCTCATTTCCCCTGTGAGTTATTCTTTTCCTCATCAGGCCCTTCAGAATGTGTTATTTAGTTTTTCACACATTACATTTTTCAAATTTTCCTCCCATTTTTTATTTCAATTTACATGGTTTGGATGACAGAGACCATACTTGGTACGATTTACATTATTGGTGGTTATTCCATGGCTTAATATAATCTCAATTCTCAGGAATAATCTGGAGATTATTCCATGTGAAGTTGAGACAGACGTATATTCTTCTGTTCTTTTTGGGTGGAATGTTCTGCACATCTGTGTTTGTTCCACTGGTTTGTATGGTATATAGGTTTTCTTTTCCCTTAGTTGTCTTATATTATTCTTGATTTATTGGAATATTTATTGCTGGATATTAATTCTTGGGCTATAATTCTGGCTCATGTTTTGCAGTCTTTAAACTTCATGTTAGCCTAAAGGCAGAGAAACATTTCCAGTATTAGGTAACTTTAACTCTTTCATGATGTGATCGTGTGTGTGTGTGTGTGTGTGTGTGTGTGTGTGTGTGTGTGTGTGTGAGTGTGTGTGTGATATACCCATATATCATTAATACAAAGATAAGGTGAAAAACTATATAATTAATATAATGATTGGAATGACTAGTGCTGAAGCTGCAACTCCAATATTTGGTCACCTGATGTGAAGAACTGACTAATTTGGGAAGACTTTGTTGTTGGGAAAGATTGAAGGCAAGAGGAGAAGGGGACAACAGAGGATGTGTGTTTGGATGGCATCACCAACTTAATGGACAGGAGTTTGAGAAATCTCCGGGAGTTGGTTTTGGAGACAGGGGGTCTGGAATGCTGCAGTCTGAGAGAAACATCTGCTAGGAAGGTTGAGAAGAAGTCTAGGGGTCCCCAAGGAGAGAAGGGTCTGGAATTCTCAAGGAGAAAGAAAGGACAAACTTTGTTCTTTCCTATACATTCCTTAAGATTATTTAACAGTAATGTATCCTGCCTGAGGACAGTCTCTGGATTAAGCCTTCTGGATAATCCTGTTATCTTAAAATGAAAATTGTGGGAGTAGGTCTGCTTAGGGTATTACAACCTCCAGACATCCTTTTGATTCATTGGAGAGTTTATAACTCCACTGCTAACACTAGCAATGGGGTATCTTTCTACCCGCTTCTTATGTCAATGTCAAAAGCTTTCTCTATCTTCCTTATGCTTTAATAAAACTTTATTACACAAACACTCTGAGTGATCAAACCTCATCTCTGGCCCCGGAATGTATTCTTCTCCTCCAGAGGCCAAGAATTCTGGCGTCTTTTTGAGGTTCAGAAACAACCTTTCATCTTGGAGGCTCATCTGGGATTCTTTAGGACAAGGTAATGAAACTTGGAGCTCTAGTTCTTTGTTCTCTCAGCGAACACGTTTTCTGCTGTATTTTACTAACTCCACGGTGTGCTTGCACGAATGAATGAAATGCCCTGCGTGAAGCAAGTCAGGAGCCCTGCTCTGTGGTTCTGTGGGGACCTCATACAGCTTATGGCAGAAACCTGTCAGGGGTTTATACCGACCTGCCAATTCCAAGAGGCACCCAACATCTCCTGAGTTGACAGACCAGAAACGGGGAAAGTATGTGGGCTGAACCCTCCTTTCTCGGTTAAACTTTTCAGTCTCATTGACCATTTCATAATTCCTTGGAAATTAGAAGTAGTAACCTAATCTGTTGTCTTATAGACTTTCAAGGGATTTGTGATCTATGCTGTTACTGTGTACTGTTACTTAACCCCAAACTTGGATTGGTAGTCCAGAAGCACCTTGCCTCGTTAAGAATAGACAGTTCAGAAGTTAGATAGAACTTTAGCTACAAGAGCATCTCTGAGGTTAAAGGGTTCTCCATTTGGAACCACATTTTTCCCCCGCTTTGGTAATGCTGGCTCTTAGTGGACCAGAGGAGGCTCTTATGCTGGTGTGGTGACACTGGGAAGGAACATTTCTATTCTATGTTTGTATCAGTTTTATTGTGGTAAGGAATAAACTCAGGTTCATTCACAGGCACTCAGGTGATGGATGTTTCCCCCAGCGATCTTAGCCTGGGAAGCATTCCAGAAGGTTACTCTAATCACACCCCAGGTGGCAGCAGAGGCAATGAAGATTTTAATGGTGAGGAGGGGATGTCAGTCAGGGATGCCATCAGGTCTACCCCTGCTGCATTTCCACCCCCTCTCGGTGGTCGAACTGGGAGGGACGAGTATGTCACCTGCATGGCTAAGGGACAGACTAAGTCTGACCAGGAAAGAAAAGCTTTGGTGGAAAGTCTGTCCACACCCCCATCCAGAGCAGGGAGGCATGCTTCCAGTAGAAAGTAGGCACTGGTCTCTCTCACTCTTTTTTTTAAATTTTTTTTTTTCTCTCTTACAGATGGGAGCTAACAATTCCAGCCTCTCTCCTTTGAACTGTATCCTGAAAAACTGGGATAGATTTGATCCCCAGGGCTTAAGAAGACACAGACACAGGAAGACCAGACACACCTGGTCTTCCTACGTGATACTGCATGGCCGTGGTACCCACTGGAGGATGGTGAACGATGGCCATTTGGAGGGTCTCTTAACTAAAATACTGTTTTACAATTAGACTGGTTATGTAGAAAACAAGGGAAATGGGGAGAGGTAGCATATGTGTTGCTCTTTTTCTCCCTGAGAAATATGCCAGACTTGTGTCCTAAGGGTATAGATTTGGGTGTGACACCTTCAGCTCCTTCCTGCCCTCCTACTTTGCTAGATGAGATGGAGGACAGGAGACAAAGAGATAAATAAAAGCAGGTTTCTCCAATCTATCCTTGAGATCATAAGCACAGAATAGACAGGGAAACTGTGGAACAGTCACAGAAGTTGATCCCTCTTCATGGAGCACCCACCAGGAGAAATAATCAGCCTATGAGAGTTAATAAACATTTTTCTTATCAAGAAATACTGTGAATCAAGGAGCATTTGAGAGACTATTTAGAGGACACAGAAAAATATATTAGAGCTTTTAAAGGTGTCACTCTGCTTTGTGACATTACTTGGAAGGATGTGATGTATATCTTGGGACAAACACTGACACCTGACTCAAAATCTCGAGCTCTGGGAAAAGCGGTTCCTTATGGAGATGAATGTCTTCGTAACGAATCAGTAGGGAAGGGGGAGAACGAGATAACCACCCTCCCCACTGAGAATCAGGCGCTACCAGCTACAGAAACAGACTGGGAATACAACACAGCTAAAGGAAGATCCAATCAGAACAATTTTGTCACATGTATTCTTTTTTTTCCATTTATTTTTATTAGTTGGAGGCTAATTACTTTATAATATTTGTAAATTGTAGTGTTTTTTGCCATACAGTGACATGAATCAGCCATGGATTTACATGTTTCCCCATCCCGATTCCCTCTCTCACCTCCCTCTCCACCCGATCTCTCTGGGACTTCCCAGTGCACCAGCCCAAAGCACTTGTCTCATGCGTCCAAGCTGGGCAGGTGATCTGTTTCACCCTTGATAATACACACGTTTTGATGCTGTTCTCTCGAAACATCCCACCCTCGCCTTCTCTCACAGAGTCCAAAAGTCTGTTCTGTACATCTGTGTCTCTTTTTCTGTTTTGCATATAGGGTTATCATTACCATCTTTCTAAATTCTATATATATGTGTTAGTATGCTGTAATGTTCTTTATCTTTCTGGCTTACTTAAGTCTGTATAATGGGCTCCAGTTTTATCCATCTCATGAGAACTGATTCAAATGAATTCTTTTTAACGGCTGAGTAATATTCCATGGTGTATACGCACCACAGCTTCGTTATCCATTCGTCTGCTGATGGACATCGAGGTTGCTTCCATGTCCTGGCTATTATAAACAGTGCTGTGATGAACATTGCGGTGCACGTGTCTCTTTCAAATCTGGTTTCCTCGTTGTGTATGCCCAAAAGTGGGATTTCTGGGTCATATGGCAGTTCTATTTCCAGTTTTTGAAGGAATCTCCACACTGTTCTCCATAGCAGCTGCACTAGTTTGCATTCCCTCCAACAGTGTAAGAGGGCTCCCTTTTCTCCACACCCTCTCCAGCATTTATTGCTTGTAGGCTTTTGGATAGCAGCCATCCTGACTGGTGTGTAATGGTACCTCATTGTGATTTTGATTTGCATTTCTCTGATAATGAGTGATGTTGACCATCTTTTCATGTGTTTGCTAGCAATCTGTATGTCTTCTTTGGAGAAATGTCTGTTTATTTCTTTGACCCATTTTTTGATTTGGTCATTTATTTTTCTAGAATTGAGCTACAGGTGTTGTTTGTATATTTTTGAGATTAATCCTTTGTCTGTTTCTTCATTTGCTATTATTTTCTCCCATTCTGAGGGCTGTCTTTCACCTTACTTATAGTTTCCTTTGTTGTGCAAATGCTTTTAGCTTTAGTTAGGTCCCATTTGTTTATTTTTGCTTTTATTTCCAATATTCTGGGAGGTGGGTCATAGAGGATCCTGCTGTGATTTATGTCAGAGAGTGTCTTGCCTATGTTCTGCTCTAGGAGTTTTATAGTTTCTGGTCTTACATTTAGATCTTTTATCCATTTTGAGTTTATTTTTGTGTATGGTGTTAGAAAGTGTTCTAGTTTCATTCTATTACAAGTGATTAACCAGTTTTCCCAGTACCACTTGTTAAAGATGCTGTCTTTTTTCCATTGTATATTCTTGCCTCATTTGTCGAAGATAAGGTGTCCATAAGTTCGTAGATTTATCTCTGGGCTTTCTATTCTGTTCCATTGATATATATTTCTGTCTTTGTGGAGTACCATACTATCTTGATGACTGTGGCTTTTTAGTACAGTCTGAAGTCAGGAAGGTTGATTCCTCCAGTTCCATTCTTCTTTCTCAAGATTACTTTGGCTATTTGAGTTTTTTTTTGTATTTCCATACAAATTGTGAAATTAGTGGTTCTAGTTCTGTGAAAAATACTATTGGTAGTTTGATAGGGACTGCATTGAATCTATAGATTGCTTTGGGTATGATAGTCATTTTGACAGTATTGATTCTTCCAATCTATGAACACGGTGTATTTCTCCATCTGTTTGTCTCCTCTTTGATTTCTTTCATCAGTGTTTTATAGTTTTCTATGTATAGGTCTTTTGTTTCTTTAGGGAGATATACTCCTAACTATTTTATTATTTTTGTTGCAATGGTGAATGATATTGTTTTCTTAATTTCTATTTCTGTTTTCTTATTGTTAGTGTATAGGAATGCAAGGGATTTTTGTGTGTAAATTTTATATCCTGCAACTTTACTATATTCATTGTTTAGCTCTAGTAATTTTCTGGCAGAGTCTTTAGGGTTTTCTATGTAGAGGATCAGGTCATCTGCAAACAGTGAGAGTTTCACTTCTTTTCCTATCTGGATTTCTGTTACTTCTTTTTCTTCTCTGATTTCTGTGGCCAAATCTTCCAAAACTATGTTGAATAGCAGTGGTGAGAGTGGGCACCCTTGTCTTGTTCCTGCTTTCAGGGGAAATGCTTTCAATTTTTCTCTATTGAGAGTAATGCTTGCTGTGAGTTTGTCATATATAGCTTGTATTATGTTGAGGTATGTTCCTTCTGTTCCTGCTTTATGCAGAGTTTAATCATAAATGGATGTTGAATTTCGTCAAAGGCTTTTCCTGTCTCTATTGAGATAGCCATATGGATTTCATCTTTCAATTTGTTAATGTGGTGTATTACATTGATTGATTTGTGAATAGCAAAGAATCCTTGAATTTCTGGGATAAAGCACATTGGTCATGATGTATGATTTTTTTAAATATGTTGTTGGATTCTGTTTGCTAGAGTTTTGTTAAGGATTTTTGCATCTATGTTCATCAGTGATATTGGCCTGTAGTTTTCTTTTCTTTCTTCCTTCCTTTCTTTCTTTCTTTTTTTTTTTTTTCCTGGCATCCTTGTCTGGTTTTGGAATTAGGGTGATGGTGGCCTCATGGAATGAGTTGGGAGCTTTACCTTCTTCTGCAATTTTCTGAAAGAGTTTGAGTAAGATAGGTGTTAGCTCTTCTCTAAATGTTTGGTAGAATTCAGCTGTGAAGCCATCTGGTCCTGGGCTTTTGTTTACTGGAAGATTTCTGATTACAGTTTCGATTTCCTTGCTTGTGATGGGTCTGTTAAGATCTTCTATTTCTTTCTGGTTCCATTTTGGAGAGTTATACTTTTCTAAGAATTTGTCCATTTCTTCCAAGTTGTCCATTTTATTGGCAAAGAGCTGCTGGTAGTAGTCTCTTTTGATCCTTTGTATTTCAGTGTTGTCTGTTATGATTTCTCCATTTTCATTTCTAATTTTGTTAATTTGGTTCTTCTCCCTTTGTTTCTTAATGAGTCTTGCTAATGGTTTGTCAATTTTGTTTATTAACAAAAAAAAAAAAAAAAAAAAGAGCTTTTTGCTTTGTTGAATTTTGCTATAGTCTGTTTAGTTTCTTTTGCACTTATTTCTGCCCTAATTTTAAAGATCTGTTTCCTTCTATTAACTCTGGGGTTCTTCATTTCTTCCTTCTCTAGTTGCTTTAGGTGTAGAGTTAGGTTATTTATTTGACTTTTTCTTGTTTCTTGAGGTAAGCCTGTAATGCTATGAACCTTCCCCTTAGTGCTGCTTTTACAGTGTCCCATGGGTTTTGGGTTATTGTGTTTTCATTTTCATTTGTTTCTAGGCATATTTTGATTTCTTTTTAAATTTCTTCTATGATTTAATGGCTATTCAGAAGTGTGTTATTTAACCTCTATATGTTTGAATTTTTAATTCTTTTTGTTTTCCTGTAATTGAGATATAATCTTACTGCACTATGGTCAGAAAAGGTGACTGGAATGATTTCAAATTATTTTGAATTTACCAAAGCTGGATTTATGGCCCAGGATGTGATCTATTCTGGAGAAGGTTCCGTGTGCAGATGAGGAAAAGGTGAAATTGAATGTTTTGGGGTGAAATGTCCTATAGATATCAATTAGGTCTAGCTGGCCAATTGTGTCATTTAAAGTTTGTGTTTCCTTGTTAATTTTCTGTTTAGTTGATCTATCCATAGTTGTGAGTAGGGTATTCAAGTCTCCAGTATTATTGTGTTACTATTAATTTCCTCTTTCATACTTGTTAGCTTTTGCCTTATATATTGTGGTACTCCTATGTTGGGTGCATATATATTTATAATTGTTATATCTTCTTCTTGGATTGATGCTTTGGTCATTATGTAGTGTTCTTCTTTGTCTCTTTTCACAGCCTTTATTTGAAAGTCTATTTTATCTGATATGAGTATTGCAAGTCCTGCTTTCTTTTGGTCTCCGTTTGCATGATTTTTTTCTTCCCCCAGCCCTTCACTTTTAGTCTGTATGTGTCCCTTGTGTTTAGCTGGGTCTCTTGTAGACAGCATATATAGGGTTCTTGTTTTTGTATCCATTCAGCCAGTCATTGTCTTTTGGTTGGGATATTCAACCCATTTACATTTAAAGTAATTATTGATAGGTATGGCCCCGTTGCCATTTACTTTGTTGTTTTGGGTTCATGTTTATACAACCTTTCTGTGTTTCCTGTCTACACAAGACCCTTTAGCATTTGTTGAAGAGCTGGCTGGTGGTGCTGAATTCTCTCAGCTTTTGCTTGCCTGTAAAGCTTTTGTATTATCCTTCATATCCGAATGAGATCCTTGCTGGGTACAGTAATATAGGTTGTAGGTTATTCTCTTTCATTACTTTCAGTATGTCCTGCCATTCCCTTCTGGCCTGGAGGGTTTCTATTAATAGATGAGCTGTTATCCTCATGGGAACCCCTCTGTGTGTTATTTGTTGTTTCTCCCTTGCTGCCTTTAATATTTGTTCTTTGTGTTTGATATTTGTTAATTTGATTAATATTTGTCATGGGGTGTTTCGCCTTGGGTTTATCCTGTTTGGGACTCTGGGTTTCTTGGACCCGTGTAACTATTTCCTTCCCCATTTTTAGGGAAGTTTTCAGCTATTATCTCCTCAAGTATTTCCTCATGGTCTTTCTTTTTGTCTTCTTCTTCTGGGACTCCTGTGATTCAAATGTTGGGGCATTTCACATTGTCCCAGAGGTCCCTGAGGGTGTCCTCATTTCTTTTGATTCTTTTTACTGTTTTTCCTCTCTGCTTCATTTATTTCCACCATTTTATCTTCTACCTCACTTATCCTATCTTCTGTCTCCATTATTCTACACTTGGTACCCTCCAGAGTGTTTTTGATCTCATTTATTGCATTATTCATTTTTAATTGACTCTTTTTAATTTCTTCTCGGTCTTTATTAAACATTTCTTGCATCTTCTCAATCCTTGTCTCCAGGCTATTTATCTGTAACTCCATTTTGTTTTCAAGATGGTGGATCATTTTTATTATCATTATTCTATATTCTATTTCAGGTAGATTCCCTATCTTCTCCTCTTTTGTTTGGCTTGGTGGGCATTTTTCATGTTCCATTACCTTCTGGGTATTCCTCTGCCTTTTCATATTCTTTAGATTGCTGTGTCTGGAGTAGGCTTTCTGTATTCTGGTGGCCTTTGGTTCCTTTTTATTGAGGTTTCTCCCAGTGGGTGGGGTTGGACAATTGGCTTGTCAAGGTTTCATAGTTAGGGAAGCTTGCATTGGTGTTCTGCTGTGTGGAACTGGATTTATTCTCTCTGGAGTGCAATGGAGTGTCCAGTACTGAGTTTTGAGATGGGTCTATGTGTGAGGTTTGACTTTGGGCAGCCTGTATGTTGACGCTCAGGGCTACGTTCCTGCATTGCTGCAGAATTTGTGTGGTATGACTTGCTCTGGAACTTATTGGCTCTTGAGTGGTGGTTGATTTCAGTGTAGGTATGGAGGCCTTAGGATGGTCTCTTATTACTTAATGTTCCCTGTAGTCAGGAGTTTTCTGGTGTTCTCAGGTTTTGGGCTTAAGTCTCCTGCCTCTGGATTTCAGTCTTATTCTTCCAGTAGTCTCAAGACTTCTCCAACTATATAGGACTGATGATAAAACTTCTAGGTTAATGGTGAAAAGACTCTCCACTGTGAGGGACACCCAGAGAGGTTCACCACGTTACATGAAGAAGAGGAGAAGGAGCATGGAGATAGAGATGAGCAGGAGGAGAAAAGGGGGGACTCGAGGAGAGAGACAGATCTATGCAGTTCTCTGTTCCCAGAGTGTTCTCTGTAGCCCAGACACCCACAGAGATTCACAGAATTGGACTGGGAAGAGAAGGGGGAGGGAGGAAATAGAGGTGATCTGAGGGAGAAAACAGAAAGTCAAAGGTGGGAGAGTGTAATCAACACACTCCTGAGTAAAAATGGGTACTGAATACTGAATTCTTAAGTGTCCAAAATTGATATCAAATACTGAAAAACAAAGATTAAAAATCTAGAGTAGAAGTTAGACCCTTAAACTATAATATTAAAAACAAAAACACAAAAAATTAGAAATATATGTGAAGTTTGGTTCAAAAATAGGGCCTCTTTTTTTTTTTTTTTTTTTTCCTCAAAGCTATAGTGAAATGATAATGAAAATAAGGAGTAATAGATGACTTTAAAAGTAAATAAGATAAAAAAAAAAAGAGAAAAAATAATTAAAAAAATTAAAATTACATCTAGGAATTTCTCTGGAGCTGTTGCGGTCAGTGTGGGTTCAGTTCAGTTTCAGATAGCTCCTCATTCCAGCTTACACTTCTTGATATCCATAGGCCCCTTCCTGTGTAGTCGGTGTTACCTACAGGGATTTTAATCTGTTGCACCGGTCACTTCTGAAGTGGTTCCCTTTGTTTATTTGGCTTCTCTTTGCCGGTCTCTTCAGTGTCTAATTTCTACCCTGACAGAAGCGGGCAGGGGTGGTCTCTTGTTTAGGTTTGTTTGGTCAGCTGTGCTGTAGCGACGGAGGGGCACTGCAGACAATTGTCACCGGCCTGTGTGCGGAGCACTCACAGTGTTCTGGCCACATTGGCTTTGCCCCCGCTCAAGTGTGTGTGCTTTCCTCGTCTACACTGCTCAGGCTCCTGGCTGCTCTATATGGAGTGGGCCCTCCATTGCGTGCGATTCCAGTTTTCAGGTATTCCACAAAAGCGCAGACTCAGTTGGGCCTGTGTTTTGTTCCTTCCCAGGCCCGAGCAGCTCAGACAGCCAGGAGCTGTGACGAGTGCACTCTCCCCAGGTGTGGTGTGCCTTCTCCCCTCTGCGGTCCCAGTCTCAGTTTCCATGGGTGCCAGTCAGGTGTGTGAGCCTTGTGTCTGTTCTCAGGAGCTGGCCTCTAACCACGACCCTCACGGCAGATGTCAACCATCCAGAATCTCAGGAAGTCTTTGGTTAGAAACTGGGAGCCTGTTTGGCAGGGGGTGCCATTTCTGGGGCCACGTTTGCCCCTTCCCCTCCCCCCTGCCTCCTGCCTCCAGTGGGGGATGGAGCAGTCCTCCAGTTAGCTCTTCTCTGGAATTGCTCAGTCCCTTTGTTCTGTGAATGGCCAGCTGTGTATTCGGGCCGTTCGGGGTAATTTTCTCTATCTCTCTTGCTATCTCACAGTTTAAGTTGCTGTCTCATGTTAACTCCCTCCAATTGCCCTCAGGGCATTCAGGCCCGGTCCTTTCCCTAAGCAATGCCGCCTGATCCTCTCTGTTCCATCCCCAATTGTGGGTGGTGGGTGCCGGGTGTCTGGAGTACTTTTCTGCTGGGAGTTGCTTTTAGGCATGTAATCTGTGTGTTTTATTTATTTTTCCTCCAAGTTTGGTTGAGATTCAAAAACTTCCCCCAGACCCGCCAATGAGGGGGTTTCCTGGTGTTTGGAAACTTCCTCTATGACGACTCACTTCCCGGGATGGGTCTCCTTTCCAAGCTCCTTTGCCTCTCTTTTTATCTTTTATATCTCATCCTACCTCCTTTCAAAGACAATGGGCTGCTCCTCTGAGCACCGGATGTCTTCTGCTAGAAGTCAGAAGTTCTTTTGTGAAGTTTGCTCAGCGTTCAAATGTTCTTTCGATGAATTTGTAAGGGAGAAAGTGGTCTTCCTATCCTATTCCTCCACCATCTTAGCTCTTCTCCTTGGATGTATTCCTAAAGGACTCAGACAAGCACGTACTAAGCCTTTAATATATGGCAAATTGGCAAACATAGAGCAGGAGGAGAAGGAAGCTCCTGGTAAATTCCAAATAGACTGAGAGAAGCCCTTCACAGATTTGTAGAGATTGATCCTGAAAGTGAAGAAGGAAAAGTGATATTAATGAATAGATTTCTCACGCAGTTGGCTCCAGATATCCGCTGTAAGCTATTAAAATAGACACATGGACCAAATCAGCCTTTAGATAATCTGTTACAATTGGCTCAGACAGTCTATTATGGTAGGGAATATGAGGAAAAGAAAGAAGGCAGGAAATGATAAAGGAACAGGTGGAAGCCCTCGCAATGGCTATGAAAACCATTGTTCGACAGCCTGAGAAAAATGCCCTGAGGGACCCAGGTGAAAAAGGATGGGCTTGCTTTTTCTGTGGAAAGGAAGGGCACCTCTTCAGGCTTCAAGCCGCCCCCAGGTCCATGTCCAGTTTGCAAGGGAGCACACTGGCAGAGAGACTGCCCCCAGAAGTGTAGGTTTCAGGGGTCAGACTCTCAAGATAATCAGGACTGGAAGGGCCTGGGGGTCCCCACACAAGCTCCCATCCTAATTACACCTGAGGAACCCCAGGTATTAATAACTGTGATGGGCCAATCCGTCGATTTCCTTTCAGATATTGGGGGAACTTAATCAGTGCTTACTGAAGCACCTGATCCACTTTCTTTCTGATCCCCTTCCATAATGGAAATGTCTGGCTGAGCCAAAAAGCGTTACTTCAGTGTTCCTCTAAGTTGTGACTGGGATCCTGTGCAATTTTCACTCAAGTTTCTGATCATGCCAGAATCTCCCTCACCTCTTTTGGGGAGGGATGTACTGAGCAAGGTCCATGCCACTGTTTTCATGAACATGGAGCCTTCCCTTTCTCTCCCTTTAATTGAACAAAAAGTAAATCCTAGGGTATGGGCTGATGGAAAATCTGTGGGTTGAGCACAACATATTATTCCTGTAGTTGTCAAGCTCAAGGACCCATTCTTATTTCCACATAAGAAGCAGTATCCACTGAAACCTGAGGTTAAGGAAGGGTTAAAACCCATCATCAAAAATTTAAAGGAGCAGGGACTATTAATTCCCTGTAACAGTCCCTGCAACACTCCTAATTTGAGTATAAAGAAATAAAATATAAAATGCAGACTAGTTCAAGATTTACAAGAAATAAATGAGGCTATAGTTCCTTTACACCCCGCATTGCCTAATCCTTACACTCTAATGTCTGAAATTCCTGAACGAGCCAAATATTTCTCTGTAATTGATTTAAAAGATGCTTCTACTCAGTGGCTTTCATGGAGGAAAGTCAATTTCTATTTGCCTTTGAGGGCCTAATGCTGCCAGCTTCTCAGTTAAACTGTATAGTTTTGCCCCAGGGATTTCATGACAGTCATCACTTAGTTGGACAAAGTTTGTCAAGGGATCTACAAAACTTTAATAGCTCTGAAGCGGGGGTGTTAAAATATGCAGATAGTGTTTTGCTCTGTGCTGAGATGGAATAAGCTTGTTCCTGAGCTTTAGAAGATTTCTTAAACTTTCTGGCAGGCTTCAGTTCCAGGACATCAAAAGAACAGGCTCAGGTTTGTCAACAATCTGTTAGATATCTGGGCCTAATCATATCAAAAGGCCTAGGAGCAAGGGCCCAAGAGAATTAAATCACTAAATCATCCCCCTCCTATGACTTTAAGACAATTGAGAGGATTTTGGAAATCACAGGCTACTGTTGCATTTAGATTTCAGGTTATGGGGATCTTGCCTGGCCTTTAAATAAACTTACAGCTGAAACTCAGCAGACCCGAAGAGACACACTGCTTTAATATCCAGATACTCAAGAGGCTTTTAAGGATCTTCAGACTGCTCTCCTGCAAGCTCCTGCTCTGAGCTTGCCCACATGCTCAGAATTTAATTTGTTTGTCGCTGAAAGAAAAGGTATGACCTTGGGGGTTTTGACACAACTGCAAGGGCCTCAGCAGCAACCTATTGTTTATCTAAGCAGAGAATTATATAGAATTTATCGTAGGTGGCCCCACTACCTAAGAGTAATTGGGGCAATGATTTTATTAGCACCTGAAGCTTTAAAAGTAGTCAATGGATGAAACCTTACTCTACTGACTTCTCATGATATGAGTGGAATCTCAAATTCTAAGGCTAGTATTTGATGACGGGCAGCAGCTTCTTAAATATCAGTCATTATTGTTAGAAGAACCAGTAACTAAGCTTAAAGTTTGTGGAAAGTTAAATCCTGCCACTTTTCTTGCTGAAAAGGAAAATGAAACAGCTGATCATGGCTGTTCCCAATTCCTAACTTTAAACTATGCATCTCAGGAAGATCTAAAGGATACCCCACTAGATAATCCTGACATGGAAGTATTTAGAGATGGCAGTTCTTTTGTTTGGGATGGAAAGTGTAAAGCAGGCTATGATGTGGTAACTGCTGAACAGGTTTTAGGAGCAAACTCTCTGCCCCACAGAAGCAATGCTCACTTAGAGGAGCTTGTGGCTCTGACCCGAGCTCTTGAGTTAAGCAAAGGGCAGCAGATAAATACATTGATTCCAAGTATGCTTATTTCAATTTACAGCTCATGCTGCAATATGGAAATAAAGACAGTTTGAAACAGCAATAGGAGAACCTATTAAACATTTCAGAGAGATCGAGAGGCTTTTAACTGCTATATGTTTTCCTACAGAACTAGCAGGATGAATTGCAAAGGGCAAAGCAGAGATGGGAGTAATGTAGCCGAAGGTAATCAGTTGGCTGACTGTCAAACCAGAAAAGCAGCAATGCATGAAAACCCTTCAGTACAGATGTCTTTGATCTGGACAGGTCCTGTGGAACAGAAAAAACAAACAAACAATATACTGAGGAAGCATTAGAAATATATGAGAAAAGAGGAGCAAAGATTATTGATAAAGGGTGGTTACAGTCCGAGGATGGACGATTAATAATTCCTAAAAATGCACAATGGAAATTTCTTAAGGCTTTACACCAGAGTTTACAATTAGATGCACAGAGTACTTACCAGAAGGCTTCTCATTTGTTTGAAGGTAAAAAGATAATGAAAACTTTAAAGAATATTATCAAAAGATGTGAAGTTTGTCAGAAACATAACCCAAAGACTGAAAGCTAGCAAAATCTGGATTACAAGGAAATGGAAAGTATCCTGGAGAGGACTGGGAAATTTGTTTTATTCATATACCAAAAGCTTTTGGGTATTCTTACATAAAATTTGAATGGATACTTTTACTGGATGGATTAAAGCTTTTTCCTATCATAGTGAACAGGCTACGGAGGTAATAGAGATTTTAATCCATGAAATTATCCCCAGGTTTGGGCTGCCACTGGAGCCTTCAGAGTGACAATGGCTCCGCCTTTACAGCTGCTGCAACTAAGGGGGTGTCTAAAGCTCTTGGAATAGAATATCCCTTGCACTGTTCCTAGAGACCTCACTCTCAGGAAAGGTTGAAAGAGCTAATGATTTTATCAAAAGACATCTGTACAAATTAACTGAAGAGACACTGGACAACTGGATTAAAGTCGTTCCCAGATCTTTCATGAGTGCTCGAACTACCCCCAAAAAGGAGGGACTGTCACCCTTTGAATGTTTTTATGGGAGGTCTTTCTTATGAAAAGACATTGTTATAGACCCTGAAGCCCTGGGATTAACTAGTTATGTAACTCAGCTCTCGGCTTTTCAACAGGCATTAACAGAACTCCAGGAGATGACTCCTGACACATGCAAGCCTCTATTTGAGCCAGGAACCAAGGTTCTCATAAAAACATTAGGATTTGGGGGCCATCCCTTGAGCCCCTCTGGGAAGGCCCTTACCAGGTTATTCTTTCTTCTCTCACAGCTGCCAAAGTTCCAGAAATTGATTCATGGGTACATCACACTCGGGTTAAGAGTCGGCACCCTGACCAGAATGAAATGACTTCATTTTATGTGTTTCCTTTCTGTGCTCTCACTTTGTACTTTGCAGTGGGTCTGATCATCTATGTGAGCCTACTTCTGCTGACTCCAAAAATCCTGAGTCTGCACTTTGATCCTCAAGACAATGCCTTCCTGTCCTGGGCTCAATCCTACACTGAATTCAACAATCAGTCTAACTGCTGGGTCTGTGAAGCACTCCCCTCTCCATAAGTGGAAGGCTTCCCATGGTGGACATCTCCATTTCAAGGAAAAGATGTTCTCCAAGTTTGCAAACACCTTCGACAACAATTGCCTGTAATGCCTGTTAAACTGATGACATCTAACAAACTTCAGATGGACTGAAGTAGCTATGGGCATAATGTGACTTTTCATTTTGATTTTGACTTGGTTTAATGACTATTTTGCCTTATGCCTGTAACTGTATAATGGGGTTTTCTAAGCGTCTAAAAGCTTTTAATTTACAAATGGTTGTCCAAGGCCCTACAAGTGCCACAAACTCCTCCAACTATCACTTGGGGCCCCTATAATCAGAGACCCTCAATATGAGGTTTAGGAAAATATTTGGCCTCAACAATGT
This sequence comes from Dama dama, assembly GCF_033118175.1. NCBI lineage: Eukaryota > Metazoa > Chordata > Mammalia > Artiodactyla > Cervidae > Dama > Dama dama. Next base: position 1,955,700 of record NC_083715.1, on the reverse strand, counting down.
AGGGGTCATGCCCCTAAACAGCAGGAAGTAATCATTGAATGAAAATGATGCCACTTTCCCTTGGCAACATAATTCTTCTATAAGAAAAGAGGGGAATGAGAGAGTCATTTCCTAGGGAGGCTGATAAGTAGTTTAGATGTCCCCAAGGAGAGAGAGATACGAAATTCTCAAGGAGGTAAGAGGATGGACTTTTCTCCACCCCACCCCCCCTCTTTTTTTTTTCTTTCCTCTACTTTCCTTAGGATTGTATAACACTATTGTATCTTGCCTGAAGAGAGTCTCTGGATTAAACCTTCTGGCTAATCCTGTTATCTTAAAATGTAGATTATGGGAGTAGGTCTGGTGAGGTCTTTACAACGTTCAGACATTCTCTTGATTCATTGAAGAGTATATAACTCCACTGTTATCACTTGCAAGGGGGTACTCTTTCTAACTCCTTCTGATGTTTATGTCAGAAGCTTTCTCTATCTCCTTTATAGCTTAATAAAACTTTATTACATAAAAGGTCTGAGTGGTCATCCCTCTCCTCTGGCCCCGGATTTGATTCTATTCCTCCAGAGGCCAAGTATTCTAGCCTCTTTTCGAGGTTCAGCAACAACCTTTCAAGTCTATGGGGTGGCAAAGAATAAGATATGACTGTGTGACTGAACTGAATATATATAACGTCATTTGTTTCATATCATTGTTTATTTAAAGTCTGTTTTGTCTACTATTTGTATAGTAACTATGGCACTCTATTGCTTATTGCTTGCATAAAATCTTCCTTACAGTATATGGTGAAAGTCTATTCATTTGTAAGATTTCCCTCTTTGACAGTTTATAGTTGCCGATTTAAAAAAAAAAAAAAAATCCATCATCCCATCTTCTGATATATCACCTTAATGTGTTGGGCTTTGTGGTTCTTGTTGTTGCTATTTCTTTTATTAAATAGATTTTAGAGTGATTTTAAGAAGTAGTTGTGGACATTTTGATTGCTCTTGTTCATTCAGTCATGTCCAACTCTTTTGTGGCTCCCTGTACTGCACCACACTAGGCCTTCCTCTCTTTCACTGTTTCCCACAGTTTGCTCAAACACATGTCCATTGAATTGGTGATATCATCCAACCGTCTCATCCTCTGTCACCTCCTTTTCCTCTTGTCCTCAATCTTTCCCAGTATCATGGTGTTTCTAAAGTTGGCTCTTGGCGTCTGGTTGGAAAAATCCTCAAGTTTCAGCTTCAGCTTTCATGCTTCAACAGTATATTTAAGGTTGGTTTCCTTGAGGATTGATTTGCTTGATCTCCAAACAGTCCAAGCGACCCCTAAGAGTTGTCCCCAGCATCACAGTTTGAAGGTATCAATTCTTCAGCTCTCGGCCTTCTTGACATTCCAATTTTCACATCTATACATGACTACTGGATAAACCATAGGCGTTTGTGGTGGAGGGGGCCTTTGTTAATAGACTCATGTCTCTTCTTTTTAATACAAGGTGTAGGTTTGTCATAGCTTTTCCTCCAAGAAGCAAGTGTCTGTTAATTTCATACTTGCAGTCAACATTCACAGTGATTTTGGAGTTGAAGAATATTAAGTCTGTCACTGGTTCCACGTTTTCCCCTTCTATTTGCCAAGACATGATGGGACCAGACACCCTGCTGTTGGGCTTTTGAATGTTGAGTTCTCAGCAAGGTTTCTACTCGCCTCATTCATTCTCATAAGGCCACTCTTTAGTTCCTATTCACTTTCTATTTTTGCAGTGTCCCCATCTGCATATCTAAGATTGTTGACATTTATCCCAGAAATCTTCATTCCAGCTTATTATTCATCCAACCTGGCATTTGGAATAGTATAGTTTACATATGTTTCACATAAGCAGAGTGATAATGTGCAGTCTTGTCACTCGCCAATCCCAGGTTTAAACTGGTCAGTTGTTCCATGTCTTGTTCCAACTCTTGTATCTTGACATGCATATACTTTTCTCAGGTGGTAGGTAAGAAGGTCTGTGGACACATAATAAACTGTCCCCAGTTTACTGTGATCCACACAGCCAAAGTCTTTAGTGGAGTCACTGAAGCAGAAGTAAATGATTTTCTGAAATTCCATTGTTTCCTAATTGTTCTCTGGTCCGTCTATTGTTTCCAAGTCTAGCTTTCACATCTTGGTTTGTGTACTGCTGAATAATTGTGAGTTTTACCTAGCTAGAATGTGAAAGGAGTAAAAATGCACACCAGTTTGAACATTCCTTGATCTTACCCTCCTTTGGTGTTGCAATGAAAACTGACCTTTTCCTATCTCATGGCCACTGACTAGTTTTATAAATCTTATGACATATGAACTCAGTGCCCCAGTTTAACAGCATCATTACGAGTTTAGCAGTTTCATGTTAATGAATGCTTGCAGTTTTTGCTTAAACCATATGATTTCTCCTTCATATCTGAATGAGATCCTTATTGGCATTAGGTTTAGCTCACTCATCATTTTAAGAATTTGCTACCATCCTCTACTGGCCTGAAGAGTTTCTATTGGAAGATCAGCTGATATCTTTCTTCTTCCCCTTCCCCTTCCCCTCCTTCTCCTTCCTCTTCTCCTTCCCCTTCTCCTTCCCCTTCCCCTTCTTCTTCCTCTTCTTCTTCTTCGGTCTTCTCCATTTGGACAACTAGTATTCTCATGATAGGGCATTTGATATTGTCCGAGAACTTTCACAGCTTTTCTTGTTTTTCTTTTTTCTTTTTTTTTTTAACCACACCCCACTATATTTTGTTTGCTTCTTCCTTTCTGCTGCTGCTGCTAAGTCACTTCAGTCATGTCTGACTCTGTGTGATCCCATAGACGGCAGCCCACCAGGCTCCCCCATCCCTTGGATTCTCCAGGCAAGAACACTGGAGTAGGTTGCCATTTCCTTCTCCAATGTGTGAAAATGAAAAGTGAAAGTGAAGTCGCTCAGTCGTGTCCGAGTCTTAGCGACCCCATGGACTGCAGCCTACCAGGCTCCTCCATCCATGGGATTTTCCAGGCAAGAGTACTGGAGCGGGGTCCCATTGCCTTCTCCTTCCTCCTTTCTACCTCCACCTAATTAGTTCTTTTTCTCTCTCAGTTATTCTACTGTGGATTCCTTCCAGGGTGTTGTTAATCTAAGCTATTGCATTGATTATTATGGCTTGACTCTTCTTTATTTCTTCTAGATCCATGATAAACATGCTTATTTCTTCTCCGTTTGGGCCTCCAGTGTATTTACTGGCAACTCCACTTGGATTTCAAGATTTTGGTCATCTTTACCCTCATTATTCTGGATAATTGTTTAGGGAAACTTCCTATTTACTATTCTTTTCTTTGTTTTCGTGGGTTTTTATCATCAACGTTCACCAGCTGCACATTTCTCTCCCTTTTCATTTTGTTTAGTTTGCTGTGATTTGGGTCACCTTTCTGCAGGCTGGAGGGTTATGGCTCCACTCTGCTGTGGAACCAGATCTTTGTGTGTGGGGTTGCACCACTAAGTAGTCAAAGCTTAATGCTTATTGGATCTTGTGCTGTGGTGTGTCAGATGGAGCCGGGTTATGTCTCTATGAAGTGCAATGAATTGGCCTGTAATATTCTTTGTGGTGTCTGTGGGTTTGGTATGGCTTCAGGAAGTGCATTTTATAATATTAATTTTTGTGTTTCTGCTTTGCTGGAGAATAGGTGTGGATTGTCTTGCACTGAAATTGCTGGCTTCAGCTTGGGGCTTGATTTCCATGTAGGCATAGAAACTTTTGAATGTTCTTCTCTTCTTATGTTCCTTGGTGTCAGGAGTTCAACAATGATCTCAAGATCTGGAATTGACTTCGTGGCCTCTGGGTTTGGATCCTGAGTTACAGTAGCATAAAGAATTCTGCATCCACAGAACAGAAGATAAAACCAAATTTTGATGGTGAAGCAATTCTGCATAGCCAAAAACAGTCGAAGGGATTCACAGAGTTTTACAGAGCAGAACAAAGTGAGGAGGAAGATAGAGTTTTCTAGGAGGAGAAAAGGGAGAGTAAAAAGATGAGAGCACAATCAACTCAGGAATTAAATCCATAAATGAAAATAGATTCTAACGATAACATTCCTCAAAGTATAAACATTGATTAATTAAAAAAAAAAGTTTCAAAAAGCAAAAACAATAACCTAGAATAGAATTTAGACTACTATAAAAACTAGCAAAAAGATAGAAGCCAAAAATTTTCAGACTTAAAATGTAGTATATAGCAATGAAAGCAATGGGAATAATAAGAGGAAAAATGTTTATTTAAAACAAATGAAAACAGTAAAGAATAATCTAGCAAGGAATCTAGAGCTGCTGTGAGCTTAGTTGTGTCAGATCAGAGTCAGTTAGTCTCCTTTTCCTGCTTCTGCTTGTTTCCAAAGGCTATTGGTGTCCTTGAATTACACAGTTTCTGCATTGACTTCAGAATTTCAATTTGTTGCGCCTGTCACTTCTGGGCTATATTACCCTACTTTGCTTATTTTTACTTCTTCAGTTTACAGTTCTCTGCCGTGACAAATTTACACATGACTAGCTTACACCATAACATGAGGGGACAGCAGGGGCTTATTTCACCTCTCTTGCTCAGTGTTGCAGTGGTGAGGGGGAGGACACTGAAAACAAATACTGGTGGGATATGTGGATGGGGGTGCATAAGGTGAATGGACCACAGTGGGCTTGCCACTGGTGACATGTACATTCTTGGTCCACCCTGCTGAGGCTCCCGGGTGATCCGCCAGGACACTGTCCAGATTGGAACCTGTATTTCATGAACTTCCCAGTTCTAAGCCACTCAGGCTCTCAAGTGCTCTGCAAGGGCACTGAACACAAATAGCTATATGGTTTATTTCCTTTCCAGGCCCAAACTGCTCAGGAAACTGGCTGGCAGGCAAGGTGTTGTCCAGGGTAGGCCATGCATTTATGTACCTCTCAGGTCCCAGCCACTCAGTTTGTTTGTAGGGTAAGGGAGTTAGAGAAAGCAAGGTTCAGAAAAAGAATGAGACCAGCTCTGTATGGGAATAGGTCACCGTTAATGAGGCAGGAGAGGGCAGCAGTTGGATTACTGAGCTGCTGCACTAACCCAAGGAAAGAGTAAGTATATATATAGCCATATATATGGAAAGCTACTGTCTTAAGGGGCCCTTTTCTTCACCAAGGTTGTTCAGAGTAGTTATCTCTTAAATGGCTGGGGCAAGGAATTAAAGATTAGCCAGAGGCTGGACCAGCTGGGAGCTGGATGTAATCAGGCTTAAAGTCCCTTTTTATTCTTCAGGTGAGAGAGTTCTTTGTTTTGCATAGAATGGTGGGGAAGACCTGGAGGGGATTTTTAACTCCAGTCTATTTTGAACCATGAAAATTTCCTTCATTGTCAGCTTTGCCAGTGGGGCAATTTACAAGAATTCCCTGTGGCTCTGCAGGGGTGCTGAACTCATGCTTTGATGCCCCCTGGCCTATGTGAACTGTGCATGCACCCAGGAAGATATGATTAGCAACTGGCAGCCTGCTCAGAGCTTGGTGGGAGATGTGGTCTCATGGGCTGATGTAAGACCAGCCTCTTGCCTTCTGCCTCTGTCTGATGCAAACATTTCTCTCTGCCTTTATGGAGGAGAGGGCCATAAATGGCAGCTAGCTTGCACACCTTTGATATTTTGTAATGTGAAGTCTTTTGTTCTGTGAATGTGTCAGTTTTCACCTTGTGGCCATAAAGACTTCTCTCAAGAAAGGTCCTTTTTGGCAGTTTTGTCTCTGGTGTTCCTATGATTTAGGTTGCTAATTCACTTTAGCTCTGTCAGATCGTCCTCAGAGCATTAAAACTGGGTATTTACCATAGGGCAGTGGACAGAGCCCAGGCATCCCTCACATGTCCACTTCAATGATGGTGGACAGGAGTATTTGTGCTTTTTCTCTGCTGGTAATTACAGTTAGGGACATCTGTTTTTGTTTTTCTTTCCCTTGGTTATGTTGCTCTATGCGATCCCAGAGTTCTCCACTGTCACTGATTTGAGAGGGTTTATTATTGTCTGCAAGCTTCTCTTCATTTACAACTTCCTCTCCAAGACCTGCCTCAGCCCCTACATACTTTATCTCTGTTTATGTGTTTTTGTTTTTGTTTTGCCCTACCTCCTTTTGCAGACATATTTGACTTTCTGGAAATCTTAGGTCAGTCAACCGTGTTCACAATTTGTTTAATGTGAGTTCTTCCACATGTAGTTGATCCTTAGATGAATTTGTTGGGGTGAGAGTGATCTTTCCTTTCTTTTCCTCTGATATTTTACGGACCAACTGTCAACCTGAAAAGCCCATTTATTAACTGAAATGTTGTTCTTCAGACACTAAGCCATGTTTGACTCTTTGTGCACCCTTGGACTGTAGTAGATCAGACCTCTCTGTCCCTCACCATCTCAAATAGTCTCCCGAGGCCCTATCTTTTGAATCGCTGATGCTATCCAAATGTCTCATCCCCTCTCACCTATTGATCCTCCTGCTTTCAACATTTGCTTAAAGATCAGGGTATTTTCTAATGAGTCAGCTGTTTTCCTCAGATGGACATAGCTTCTGAGCTTTATTTTCAGCAACAGTCCTTCCAATGATTCTTCAAAGTTGATTTACTTTAGCATTACTTTAGCATTCACTTGTTTGATATTCCTGCCATCCAGGGGTCTCTCAGAAGTCCTCCACAGCAAAGCAATTCAAAATCTTCAATTCTTTGGAGTTCTCACATCTCTACATGTGTTTGGAAAGACCATCGATGTGACTTTATGGACCTCTATTGGCCAAGTCATGTCTTAGTTAAAAAACACACACACACACACACACACAACAACAACAACAACAACAACAACAACAACTTTCTAGCATCACTTTATTAATGTGTGAGATGAGTGCAATTGTACGGTAGTTTTAGCATTCTTTTGCATTGCCTTTCTTTGGGAATGGCATGAAAACTGACATTTTCCAGCCCTGTGGCCACTGCTGAGTTTTGCAGGTTTACTGACATATTGAGTGCAGCACTTTCACAGCATCATCTTCCAGGATTTGAAGTAGCTTAACTTAAATTTCATCATCTCCACTAGCTTCTGAGAGGGTAACAGGCAGGAAGGCCGGGGGTCTCCAAATGGACGAAAGAGGCTGCAAGTGCCAGACATTTTTATCTCTCTTAATTGGCAGGAGGAAACAAACCAGTGATATGTTTTCTTCTCTACAGAAATTTAAAAGGAGGTTTCTCTTAAAATGCTGTGTTGCCATGATGCCTGGTTTCACCTGAAGCTAACTACTCTCAAACCTTGAGTTAACCAATACATTTCTTTTTGTTATGGAAATGTTGTCTTAAGCTATGACTCTATCTTCAAGTTGGTTCTGCCAAATGGCCCAACCTACTTACTCAGGTATCGTTCCCTAATCTATGTAAATGAAACTATTTGTTGATAATCTGCCCTTCTACAAGATTCAAGTCAATCGTTTTCTGGCCAGGGATGAATTATCTGGTGCCATTCTAAGCTTTATGACATTCCTTTCTTTTAATTAACAGATTGTGTGTGGCTATATAAAATAATGTATCCTGCCTGAGGACAGTCTTTGGATTAAACCCTCTGGCTAATTCTGTTATCTTAAAACATAAATTATGGGAGTAGGTCTGGTCTTTACAAGGATGTATCCTGCCTGAGGACAATCTTTGGATTAAACCTTCTGGCCAACTCTGTTATCTTAAAATGTAAATTATGGGAGTAGGTCTGGTGAGGTCTTTACAACCTCCAGATATTCTTTGGATTCATTGGAGCGTATATAACTCCATTGCTAATACTAGCAAAGGGGGTACTCTTTTGCCCCCTTCTGATGCCTATGTCAGAAGCTTTCTCTATCTCCTTTATACTTTAGTAAAACTTTATTACACAAAAGCTCTGAGTGATCCAGCCTCGTCTCTGGCCCCTGATTGAATTCGTCTCCTCCAGAGGCCAAGAATCCTGCGTCTGATCATTCAGCAACAACTTTTCACTTTGTTTTGAGTGATGCTTCCTAAGGTCCACTTGACTTCACATTTCAGGATGTCTGGCTCGAGGTGAGTGATCACATCATCGTGATTATTTGTGTCGTGAAGATCTTTCTGTACAGTTCTTCTGTGTATTCTTGCCACCTCTTCTTAATGTCTTCTGCTTCTGTTTGGTTCCTACCATTTTTGTCCTTTATTGAGCCCATCTTTGCATGAAATGTTCCCTCATTATCTGCAATTATCCTGAAGAGATCTCTAGTCTTTCCCATTGTATTTTTTCCCTCTATTTCTTTGCATTGATTGCTGAGGAAGTCTTTCTTATCTCTCCTTGATAGTCTTTGGAACTCTGCATTTAAATGGTTATATCTTTCCTTTTCTCCTTTGTTTTTTGCTTCTGTTCTTTTCACAGCTATCTCTAAGACCTATTCAGACAGCCATTTTGCTTTTTGGCATTTCTTTTTCTTGGGGATAGTCTTGATTCCTATCTCCTGTACAATGTAATGAACCTCAGTCTATAGTCCTTCAGGCATTCTATCTGTCAGATCTAGTCCCTTAAATCTATTTATCACTTCCACTATATAGTCATAAGGGATTTGATTTATGTCATACTTAAATGGTCTATTGTTTTTCCCCACTTTCTTCAATTTTAATCTGAATTTTGCAGGAAGGAGTTCATGATCTGAGACACAGTCATCTCCTGGTCTTGTTTTTGCTGACTCTATATAGCTTCTCTGTCTTGGCCTTCAAAGAAATTATCAATCTGATTTCAGTGTTGACCATCTGGTGATGTCTTCCCTTGGGAATGCCAGTTGCTTGGCCAGTTTAATAAAGATGACTTAAATTATATTTTGAAAGAAAAAAAAAAAAAACTTGGAAAAAGATAAAAACCCTGAAGCCATTTAAATGATATTTACTGTAGATTTACAACATATTTTACTTGAGGAGCAAAATTTCTACTATTTTGTAAGTTTTTAAAACTACTAATGGAGGGGGATTATTTAACTTTTATTAACTTTTTTGTGATTAAAAAAATCAATTTTTCTCTGTTTTTCTGATTTACCTGCATTGAAAAAGTTAACAAATATATATATATATATATATTTGTATATATATTTATATATATATATATAATCCTTTTGTACTAGTTGCAATTCCATCATACCACATTTTGAACGAGGTAATCCCCAAGTTTAGTAAGAATAAAAAGAAGAGTTGGGAATAAAAGTGTCTCTACAGTATCTTCATTATTCCGAGATTATAAGAAGAAGCATGTTAAAGTATGGGGTAATGTGGATAATTACAACTCTGACTTCCATCCTGAAAAGAGATGGAACTAGAAAAGAGAAGGTATTTTCAGCTTGCACAAGTTTAAGTGTTCCATTCTTACAAAAGCATTCTACCAACGACATAGTTGCTGACACAAGTGGCCCAAAGTGAAATCATTTCTCTTCTCCATCATCAATATCAATTAGACCAGAGCAGCATATTGTGATACATCAGCCTCCTGTTGCTGTTGTTGCTTTTTTAATCAAAGGGTAATTGCTTTACAGAATTTTGCTGTATTCTGTCACAACTCAAAATTAATCAGTCATAGATATACATATATTCCCTCCCTTTTGGAACACCCTCCCATCTCCCACCCCATCCAATAATCTAAGTTGAGCATTTGTCAAGGGATTTCACATAGCAGCTGCACTAAATCAATGGTTCCAAGGAAAATTTTGCAGCTATGTCTACTTTTACTTCTCTGAACCACATCGTATCTCCATTACAGAATAGTTATTTTGGACTGAGGGTGGAGCCTTCTACCTTTCCAGGTTTATACAATAATATGTCAGCACATGAAGATCGTTTTCCTAAACTACAACAGGCAGGCAATTCATGTTTTCCAGTGCCAAATATCCCTGATACATTGCTGTCTCTCTAGTTCAACACACCAGCCATCTTTATTATTTGAAAATCATCCTAATACAACTGATCTACCAAATAGGTGTCAGATGATGCAGGATGCTGAAAATTAAAATTAATGTTGGGAAGATATCAACAAATTCCTACAATTCTCTTATTTGAAGAGTAAAGTTCCATGTTTATCTTCATAGCGCCAATATCTATTTTGAAATAATTAAGTATACAGAGTGAAGTAAGCCAGCAAGATCAAGAACATTACAGCATACTAACACATATATATGGAATTTAGAAAGATGGTAACGACAACCCTATATGCAAAACAGAAAAAGAGACACAGAAGTACAGAACAGACTTTTGAACTCTGTGGGAGAAGGTGAGGGTGGGATGTTGCGAAAGAACAGCATGTATATTATCTATGGTGAAACAGGTCACCAGCCCAGGTGGGATGCATGAGACAAGTGCTCAGGCCTGGTGCACTGGGAAGACCCAGAGGAATCGGGTGGAGAGGGAGGTGAGAGGGGGGATCGGGATGGGGAATACACATAAATCTATTGCTGATTCATGTCAATGTATGACAAAATCCACTGAAAAAATAAATAAATAAATAAATAAAAGAGTAAAATGAATATTTCAGTTCCTGAATATTTTACTCTGCTTTAGTATAAACTCTTCTGTTCAAGGAAACAGTCAACATGCATCCTACGTAAGTTGCTGCCAAGTCACTTCAGTCGTGTCCAACTCTGTGCGACCCCACAGACAGCAGCCCACCAGGCTCTACACCCAATGAATTGTTTCACAAAATAGACAAGGTAAACGAATTTAAAAGGCACAATGAAACTTAAATGATTTCTGAAATCATCCAGGCTGAACTGACTGGGTATCTATGTTAGGGTGGTAAGGGAGAAGGAACCAATACAAATCAAATTTAGAAAAAGCAAAATGAAGAGTATATACTTCAGCACTTTCTCAGTTTTATTGTATTATGTCAGTTATTGGAAAGAAAGCTAAGAGGTTAGACAAAAGTTGTCTTCATTAAAAAAATATAAAAATTTATTTACTATTTAAAAATATGGATGTAATCTACAGAGTAATCATGATCAATATTATACCATGACTGGTATACCAATGGTAACATGACATAGTCAAAGATTTCAGCACAGTGACAAAGCTTTCAATTGAACAGATTTTCAACATTACATTGAAAGGAAAATTTTACACAAGGAAGAGAGGCATTATAGAGGGTCATTCTTGCTCTGCTCTCCTTATGTCATGCCTTTATTTCCTCCCACCAAGACACCACCCTATATTTCCTAATGTATATTTTGATGTTGCTTTCCTGTTCCTGCAAAGACAGACTTAAAACCTTGGCTTGAATGCAGCATCTCAGCATGGTGATCAGTTCTTGGAAGACATGACATCTGTTTCTCTTGGTAACTTCATTATCTACCTGTTTCACTGAACTTCTAGAGCTACAATGAGGCAAAATATTTTCAGTCATTAATAAGCCAAATTTCACAACTTTTCCTAAACACTTGCTTGGGATTGGAAAGAACCTGTCTGCCTTCCTACCAAGTTAACCACAGATACCCAATTCTTCTATGTGTTTCATGTCTACCCAAGTTTCCTTATGTATCTTGCACATCAGCTAAGGCGTAGTGCCTGCCAAATGATGTGTTTTAAATACTTACTGAATTAGCAATAAACAGATGCTAAATAAATTAACAATCAAAAGCTATATACATTACTCAACCACATCCCATAGCCTCCACTTGTATCATAATTGACTATTCTTATTTACTGAGAATTTTGTAAGGTGGCGTGTCTTTTTCTTAATGCAATGTCTAGCTTTGTCATTGCTTTTACATCAAGAAGCAAGTGACATTTAACTTGATGACTGCAGTCACCATTCTTAGTAATTATAGAGCCAAAGAAAATTCAGCCTGTCACTGTTTGCACATGTTTACCCGTTCTATTTGCCGAGTAGTGATGGGACCAGATTCCCTTATCTTATGAATGTCAAGTTTTCAGTACGGTTTTTCACCCTTCTCATTCACCCTCATCTAAAGGCTCTTTATTTCCTCTTCACTCTATATTATTTTCAGTGCTACCATCTACATATCTGAGGTTGTTGATGTTTCTCCAAACAACCTTGCTGCAGCTTGTGATTCAGTCACCTGGTATTTTAATAGCATACTCTGCAGTTGATTCACATAAGCAGAGTGACAATATGGACTTTTGTCACTCTCCTTTGCCAGTTTTTAACTGGTCAATTTTTCCATGTCTGGTCCCAATTTTTGTGTCTTGACTCATTTAAGAGTGATTTCAACTTTTGCTTCCTCAATAATTTTTCATGTACCGAACCCCTTTTTGTTTTGCTGTTCTCCATCTAGACACCTATGTTTCTCACAGTGGGACATTTATCTTTGCTCCAATCAGAGCTTTTCCTATTTTACTTTGTTTGTTTGTTTGTTTTGCACACCCCACTGTTTCGTCTATTTCCTCCTTTCTACCTCCACCTAATTAGTTATTTCTCTGTCTCAGTTATTCTACTGTTGGTTCCTTCCAGCGTGTTGTTAATCTCAATAATTGCATTGGTTATTACTGCTTGACTCTTCTTTATTTCTTTTAGATCCATGACAAGCATGTTATCTCTCCTCAGTTTGGGCCTCCAGTGTATTTACTGGTAACTCTATTTAGCTTTCAAGATTTTTGCCTTTACTCTCAGTATTCTGAATTATTTTTATGGAAAACTTCCTGTCTCTGCTTCCTTTGTTTGTTTTAGTGTGTTTGTTTGTTTGTTTGTCTTCATATACCTTCACCAGTTGCAAATTTCTCTCCCTTTTCATTGGTTAAGATTGCTATGGTTTGGGTCCCTTTTCTGCAGGCTAGAGGGTTATGTCTCCACTGTGTTGTGGAACCTGCATTTTGTGGATGGGATTAGACCAGTGACTTGTCAAGGTTAATGCTTTGGGGACTTTGTGCCTGTGCACTGGCAGGCAGATCTGTATCTCTTCTCTCTAGAATGAAATGAATTGTCCAGCAATGTCCTTTGGGGTGTTTGTGAGTTTTGTATGGCTTTGTGCACCCCACCCCACCCTTTATAATATTCTCTGCTGTTTTCTTGTTTTGTTGGAGAATAGCTGTGGGTTCTCTTGTACTGGACTTGCTTCCTCAAGTGTGGAGATTGCTTTCCATGTAGACATGGAAACTCTGGGATGTGTGTTTCTCCTTTAATGTTCCTTGAGGTAAGGAGTTCAATGTTGATCTACAGTTCTGGAATCAAAGTCCTCTGTCCCCAGGTTAGAGTAGCATCAAAAATCCACATCCACACAATACAGAAGATAAAACCCCAGGTTAATGGTGACACAACTCTCCTCATCCAGAAAGAATCAAAAGGATTCACAGAGTTCCATACAGCAGAGAAAAGGGAGGAAGGAGAAAGAGGTGCCTAGGCGGAAAAAAAGAAGAGTTAAACGAGGAGAGAGAAATCAATTCAGGAAACAAATATGTAAGTGAAATCATATCCTAAAGATTTTGTTCCTAAATTTACAACACTGATTACAATTTTTGGAAAGCAAAAGTTAAGAACTGAGAATAAAGTTTAGCCTCATATAAATAGTGTAAATAAAGAAAGTGGAGGCCAAATTCATTCTCATATATATAAAAGAAGTGTTTAAAATAAAAGAAGTGTTTAAAAAATAGGTTTATTTGTTTCCTTGTTTGGAAAAGGAATTATAGCTAATAGAAATAAGAGTTTAGGATATAATAAAGGATGAAACTTGTTAAAAGTTAAATAAATCTTATAGAAATCGATCTCAGATATTCAAAGAAGTTGTTGCATGCTTTGTGGTGTCAGTACAGTGTCAGATAAGTCTCTTGTTAAAGATTGTTCTTGTTGTCAGAGGCTGCTGCTGTCCCTCAATTGAACAGTCTCGGCATTAATTGCAGACTTATTCCATTGAACCTGTCACTTCTGTGTTGTTTTACACCTCTTTGTTTATATTTCCTTCTTTTATTTGAAAGCCTCTCCATATCTGACTTTCAACATGAAACAAGGGTGCGGTACACTCATTCACGCTACTTTCTCAGTGTTTTGGTGGTGAGAGGTGGGACACTGAAAACAAATACCACTGGTATATGTGGGGTTGTTCAAGGTGGATGAACCACATTGGCCTTGCCACTGACAAATGTGACATGTACTTTCTGGGTCCACCCTGCTCTGCCTCCCAGTTGCTACATGAGGGCACTGTCCCAAGTGGGCCCTGTGTTTCTTGCATTTCCCAGGTCTAAGCCAATCAGCCACTTAGGTGCTCAGCAAGAGAACTGACAATGGTTGGCTCTGTGCTTTGTGCTCCTCCCAAGTCCAAACTCTCAGGTGACTGTGTAGTGGGCAAGGCACAGTCCCAGTTGGGCCATGCATCTTATGCCATTCTCTGGTCTCAGCCATTCAATTCACTTCCTGTGCCAGAGGGCACAGTCTCAGGTGTGCCACAGGTCTCCTCAGTGTAGCTGAACCCAGGCTATTATGATCTTGGCCTATGTGAACTGTCCATGAACCCAGGAATTCATCATTAGCAACTGTCAACCAGCTTAGAGCTTGGTAGGGGATGTCTCTGGGGCCAAGATACCAGTAGCCTATTTCCTTCTGCCTCTGGCAGTCATATGAATCCCTCTCTCCCTCCATGGGGAGAAGAGTCTTAAATGGAAGCTGGATTGGTCTCCTTTTGTATTTTCTAGTGCACAGTCTTCTGTTCTGTGATTGTGACATGGTTCACTATGTGGCCTTAGAACCTTCTCGAAGGAAAGGATTTTTCTAAAATTTCTGTCTCTAGTGTTCCCATGGTTTAAGTTTCTATGTCACCTTAGCTGTCCTCAGGGCACTAAAGCTTGGTTCTAATCATAGTGTGTTTGATACATCCCAGGCCTCCCTCCCAGGCCCCATGGATGACAGTGGAGCATCTGAGCCACTTCTTGGCTAGTAATTGCATTTATTGGCATAATCTCTGTGTGTGTGTGTGTGTTTTCTTTCTTCCCCTGGTTCTGTTTCTTCTCCCACTGACACCTATGAGAGAGGGTTTTCTATATTGTGAAAATTTCTCCTCCTTTATGACACCCTCTCCGAGACAGGTCTCCATCCCTAAAAACTTTTCCTCCCTTATGTCTCTTATTTTGTCCTACCTCGTTTTTAAGAGACTGTTTTCCTTTCTCAGTTTCTAGGGCCCATCAACATCTTTCACAAATTGGTTTCTGGAAGGTGTTCCATGTGTGGTACATCCTTTGATGGATTTGTGTAGGAGAAAGTGGACTGTGTCTCCTATTCCTCTAACATTATGAGACTCCACCACGACACTGGAAGATCCATTTTATTAAAATCTTGTAGTTGTTCAGCCAAAAAGCAATGTCTGACTCTTTGTGACCCCTTGGACTGCAGTGCACAAGGTGTCTCTGCCCCTCACCATCTTCCAGGTTATGCCTGAGATCATGTCCATGGATTGGGTGAAGGTAGACAACCTTTTCCTCCTCTCTAACACATGTCTCCTCCTGATTCCATTGCTTCTTAGAATCAGGGTCTTTTCTAGTGAGTCAGTTCTTTGGTCAGTTGGTCAAAGCTTTGGAGTCTCAGCTTTGGCGCCTGTGATTTTAATGCATCTTCAGAGTTGATTTCCTTTATGTTTGACTGGCTTGATCTTGCAATCCAATGGACACTCACAAGTCATTCGCAGAAGAGCAGTTTGGTGTTCTCACATCTGTACCTGTTTACTGGCAAGACCATGGATGTGACTCTATGTGCCTCCATTGGTCAAGTCATGTCTCCACTTTTTAACATGCTTTCTAAATTTGTGAGAGGTTTTCTTCCAGGAAGTAACTGTCTTCTCATTTTATAGCTGCCATCACCATCTGCAGTGAATTTAGAGCCACAAAAGAGGACATTGGTCACTGCTTCTGCCTTTTCCACTTCTATTTCCCATGAAGCAGTGGGACCAGATGCCATGATCTTACTTTGTGTAATACTGAGAATTCAAATGTACTATTAACCCTATGTTTTCCTATCAACACTGACAATTATTGTATTCTTGTACCTTTGTCTTCCCTCAGTGTTTTGGATAAGAACTTATTTTCTAAGCATACTCTAAGGTGATAGTTACTTATTATATATAATACTGCTGGTTTTAAGTTTCCTGCTGGAGCATTTGTGCCATGCTTCTGTGACAACTGGGTAAAATGCTGACAAAATACACAGCCTATAATATATTTCTCCATTAACATAATATATTGAGTCTGTTCATGTTATCTAGTTAGATTTTCTCTAATGGGCAAATAGAAAAATACAAAGGAGGACAAGAAAGAAAAGATATGATGCGGAGGGGGCAGGAAGCTGAACCACTGTGGCATGAAGGAAGAGAAATTTTGATCATCAATGATTTCTCTTGAAATATTTGGTACCAGAAGTTCAAAGTGATGAAAGAAAATTTTACAGACTGAATTGTGGAGAAGTGATTTTGATGTATATACCATATAATTTCAATGATCAGCTAGCAAGAAGAGTCTGATTATGATCTCTGCACAGTGCCCTGTGCATCTGTTTTACCCATGAAGTGGGTAGCTGTTATCCCAAATTCAGCTAGTTGACCACTGTGCATGTGGCTGAGGCATGTCCCTATGTTACTAGACCTGGATGTTTAAAGCTGTATCCATTGTGAGGATAACAATAGCTTTCTTAAAACAGTATCTTTAAGTAAAAGATAATTGCAATTTTATGGGCTCAAGGTGTCCTCAGAAGTATGAACCCCATCTCTTAATACAGAAAGAATAGTGGAAGATGAGCTAGATTAAGGGAGAGACTTTCAGAAACAGGATAAAAAATATTCAGCTAGAAAATCATTAAGTAATACTGGGCTTCCCAAACAGTTCATTAAGTTAAATTTGCTTGGTGGCAAGCACAGTGTTTGGCCACCTAAATAAAGTTGCCTAAAATTACATTTTGACATATATAGATATATGTGTGTGTGTGTGTGTGTTAAAAAAGTTCAATGGTTTTAATTACATTTAGGTATAACAGCATGGAAAAAAAATTAAAACCTAAAAGTAAAATGATTCAAAAATGTACTTGGTTATTGAATATAGATAGTTAGATTTTCTCTAATGGGCAAATAGAAAAATACAAAGGAGGACAAGAAAGAAAAGATATGATGTGGAGGGGGCAGGAAGCTGAACCACTGTGGCATGAAGGAAGAGAAATTTTGATCATCAATGATTTCTCTTGAAATATTTGGTACGAGAAGTTCAAAGTGATGAAAGAAAATTTTACAAACTGAATTGTGGAGAATTCAGTATATATACATATATATATATGTGTGGAAATACTTCAAAATATGTTTTCTTGGATGCACCTCAAATATGAGGAATCTTTTATATCACTCCCCTCATTTCTTTTAATCAATATTGACCAATTTTCAAACGTCTGTCCAGGTTTAATGACAATATATATGCTTATATATACATATGAATGTATCTATATAAAATAGATATGTTTGCATAACAGAAAACATTGATAATTTGTTATCTAACATTTTTAATTATTAGATAATTTGTTATCTAATAATTTCTGTTAGATATCAGAATTATTTCCAACTCCATGCTCCATCTCCACAGGAAATAGCCAAATTTTTTGTTGACTCAAACACTCCAAGACATGGGCAACCTGAAAAAAAAAATTTAACCTGCATCTGAGATTTTCAGTCATATTTATAATTGAGCTCTAAGCCCAACACTTAATTTCCTTTCTTTTTCTAAGCAGTCCCTTCTTAAGATTGAAAACTATGAAAATAGAGAGAGAGGTAGGAGATTGTAGACCTCCTCGTGTTCCAAGATTCATTTTAATCAAGAAACTAGAAAAGCCAGAAACAAAGGAAAATAATCAAGCAATATACAATTGTAAAGATTTAGCAAAATCAATGATCTTTTGTTCCTCCTCAATGGCCATAGATAACATTCTCAGCAATATCCTGTGAAGTTTTAGAGATGCTAAAGCCCCCACCAGACTGAAATTTAAGTGCATATACCACAGAGTAGTTGTAACCAGACAGTTGATTATGTTGATTCCCGATGTCCTCAGTAGCAGACCATTAGTAGAATGCCCCAAAACCGATTACACACCCCATGGCCCAACCTCAATATGTCATTAAAATACTTCTCTTGAAACTATTTGGGGAGTGGGAGTCTTTGAAGCACCATCTGCTAGGATACCCTGCTTGGTCCTACAATAAACACATGGTTTCACTGAAACCCACAGTCAGTTGATTGACTTCATTACACAGAAGCCAGTAGACCCAAGTTTGGTTGGGTACCAGTACTGAATATTAAGTATGTGTATAGAAGGGTGATAAATCACTTTTATTTCAGAAACCAGGTAGATTTCTTGATGTGATTTTTCTGTGTGAAAATTCTTGAGGAATGAAATTTTGCAGGCTTCATGGTTTGGTTACTATTTCTGTAAGCAGCCTGTATTTTAACATGATGCTGTAGTAAACACTGGTTGAATGCTACCCAACAATTGCTAGGAGACCAGTGACTTTGTGATGTCACAGCTACCCTTCAATTGCTAGGAGACCAGTGATTTTGTGATGTCACAGCTTTTGACTTTCAGAACCACTGTGATGATCTAGAGAGTTTATCTCTGTAGGCCAGCCAAGCAGAATTTGAAGTTGCACTGTGTAAAGTCAGACAAATGAGAAAAGTATCTGAAGAAAGATTGATCTAAGATGGCACATATTTCTTCAGAAATTCAAGATGTTCCTCCAAAAGATGAATCAACTGGTTCAGAAACCTCCATTAGATCTTCTTTGTATGATTGTACACTTACTGGGGACAAGGTTTTGAGATCTATGGTTGAAGAATATGCTTTTCAGGCTTTGTATGAGGAAGTTGTGATAAAAAGGCCACGTTACACATTTTCTGTCTCTGAAACAGATGAGGTGAATGCACCTCTTCCACCTGGATTTCCTCAAAAATTGTGGGCAATAGTTGAAAGTGATCAGTTTGAATCTATTTGGTGGGATGAGAGTGGCACTTGTATAGTGATCAATGAAGAACTCTTCAAGAAAGAAGTCTTGGAGAGAAAGGCACCTTTCAGAGTACTTGAAACCAATAGTATGAAAAGCTTAGTTCGGCAGCTTAACCTATATGGATTTAGTAAGAAGCGACCAACTTTTCAAAGATCTGCTTCACTACCTGACTTTCTGGAAGAAGAAAACAACATCTCTCTTTTGAGCAAGGTATTCCAAAATATTCACTCGTTGGCAATATGTAAGATTAAACCATGTGAATTAGAAAGCATGTTCATAAAACAGAATTAAAAATTGAGATAGCAAATTGTTGAAAAAGTTTAATTTTTTGAAGTTGAGAACATCTGGAGGCTAAAATATTTGATATTTAACAAGCTTTCCTAGCAACTTGAAATCACATACAAGTCCTGAAGCTACTTATTTATGTATATGTATATACATATACATAGATGCATGTATGTGTATGTACTGTATTTACTGTATATGTACCAAGCATTTTTAGTTGAGGGACATAATTGTTTCTAACATGTTAGCTGTTAAAACTACTAATGGCTGTGTTTCATTTGATGCTATTTAATTGGTATCATTAAAGGTATACATTGTTATGGTTTAAATGTATTTGTCAGTTTTACCTTGGCTTATAAAGAAATTAAATAATTTTATCCTTTGATTTTAGCTACATATCTACTATAATCCAAATTTCAAAAGAGGCTATCCCCAACTGTTAGTAAGAATGAAAAGGAGAGTTGGGATTAACAATGTGTCTCCAATATCTTCATTAGTTCGAGATTACAAGACGAAGCATGTTAAAGCCAGGGTCAACACAGATGATCATAACTCTGATTTTCTTCCTGAAACTAGTGGAGAGAGTGCATTTTCAGCCTCCACAAGCTTAAGTGTGCCTTTCATACAAAAGCCTTATACCAGCCAGAGAGTCGCTAATACAAGTGCCCTACCTCCGTGTGACTTACCTTCCCCATCGTCAATATCAGTTAGACAAACAGAACAGATTGTGGTAGACCAACCTGCTGTTTTAAATCAGGTGAGCATTTTTAATTGGCACTCGTATAGCAGCTACACTCAAGTAAATGGCCACCTTGAGGACATTGCTACTACAACTACGCCTACTTCTCAGAACCCCATCGTTTCTCCATCACAGAGCAGTTATTCTGGACTGATGGTGGAGCCTTCTAAATTTCCAGTTACCTATAGTGATATGTCAGCCCATGACAGTCCTTATCCTAAACAGCAACAGAGAGGCAACTCATGGTCCTCAATGCCAACGACCACTTATACATCTGCCTCCTCTCTTTCAAGTCAACTTATCAAGAGTCATCATTATATGAAAACCATGCTAATTAAAACTGACCTATCAAATAAGTGTCAGATTATGGAGCCTAATGAAGATTAAAATTTACTTTGAAAGATGTCAACAAATACCTATAATTCTTGTAACTGAGCAATAAAATTACTTGTTCATCGTCATAGTTTCATTTGCTTCATTTTCATTTCATAACTTCATTTTCAAACAACGAAGTGGAAATGAGGCTTTAGATCGATGTCTGGCTATTTCACTGCACTGTATTATAAACTCCTCTGTTCTGGAAAACTTTTGTTAACTGTCCTGGGTAAATGATACCTGATCTAATGTTTGTAAGCAAGAAAATGAGAGCAAAGGGAAAAGAGGTAATGGATATAAAGTGATTTCTGAAATCATCCCTGCTGAAATGAATGGGTGTCTTAAATAGGATAGCATGGGAGCAGGAAGAGATACAAACAAAATAAAAACACATGCAAATACATTGTATGTACCTTAGTGCATTTACATTTACATTGTAATCTATAAGTTATTGATAAAGTCTTAAGAGGTTAGACAGCAGATTGTTTTCATTACAGAAATTCCTTTTGTACTTGAAAATATAGATATTGTAGCATGTCCAAAACCATGATCACCATTAACCATTACTGTGATACCAAAGATAGCATGATGTAATCAGTGACTAGCCCATAGACAGCACAAGATATGTATTTTACAAGTGGTATTTTACAGGGTCATTTTTGCTCTACTGTCTTAAGGCATGCATTTATTTCCTGACACCAAGATTCCACCCTATATTTCCTAGTGCATGTTTACGTGTTGCTTATCTGTTCCCACAGATACAGAATAAATTCCTGGTGGTGACTGTAGCATATCAGCCTGGTTAACAATTTCTTTGAAGACATGATATATATTTTCCTTAGTAATTTCATTATCTTTCTCTTATACTGTGCTTCTGGAGCTACAATCACACAAACTACTTTGTCATGCTAAGCCCCTTCTCACAAGTTTGCCTCAACTCCCTCTTGGGGTTAGAAGGAACTTCTCTGTGACCTCCAAGCTGAGCACAGATATCAGATCTTTCATACGTTTTGGGTCTACCTTCTTTACTTTATGTGTCTTTCACATCAGCTAAAACTTAGAGCCTGCAAATGACACATTTTAAGTACTTGCTGAATTATCAATAAAGAAATATAATACCCAACCAAATGCTATACACATTACTCAACAACATCCTATAACCTGCACTGTTATCATAATTGACCTTTCCTACTTACTGAGAAATTTTTCCAAGTTGATAAATATTTATTATATTTACATGAATGTCAAATGTAGGAATTCAAAATTCATTATAAAATGATTGCTGTTCTCATGAAGTTTACAGTCTATAAGAACCCATTCTAAGCATGTTATTTCAGGCCCCAGTTCCCTAAAATTTATAAAGGAATCATTCATTTTAATCAACTAAAAAAGTCATGGAGTAAGCAGGGATCAAAATCAATGGCTGATCATTAATATGATTTACAACAAAATGCTCTGAGCAGAGCTTCTGTTTGTTGGACTATCCAGACTCTCATGAACACTACCTAGAAATCTTGGCAATCTCAGAATTGAGGCCCTTCCTTTAGATAGTTGTGGCAACATTAAACCATGTCCCTGTTTTGGTATGGTAACTCACATAGGGCAACACCAAGTTAAGTTCACCGTTCTCATTCTTACAGCTAACAGTGAAATCTCTGGAATATTTGTGTAGGTAAGGGAGTGGTTCACCAAACACACTCTTTTTCTTTTACTGAAAACGTTCATTAAATGTAGGTGAGAATACCATGCTTTAGAGGTAATCGTTTTACAGCACTTTGAAAAGTTATGGAAATTCGTGTCCTCCATTATCATTTCAAGCGCAGAATCCAATGACCTTGGTTTAGATTTCAGGTGTTTTACTGTATAGTCAAATGTGGATGCTTTGAGCAATGTCACTTTAAAGGTGATTCCATCTTCTATTTCAAGGCCATATACTTGAAATATATTCTATTCCTTCTCAGTCCCTTCTACCTTATTTTCATGTTCTGTTTAGAGTGGCAGGTCCTTCTCAGAAAGAACAGGATTAATCCACTTAGTCCTCTGTGATAACTTGGATAAGCATGGATAAGGACATGTTGAAAAGCTACTGTTTTGGTTCCCTCCTGAAAGCATATTATTAACCTGTACTTCAGTTGTCCTACCAATGGAAGCCTGGTTACATGATATATTACCTTGGTGAACAATTCCCATATGGCTTGAACATATCAGTGCCTTTAATTCTCAAAAGCATATAGAGAAAACTGCTCAATACTTTAGGGAAATATTGTACATTATTTCAATTTTATTTCCTTTATGTGTTTATTTTATAATTGGTGCCTAAAATAGTAAAAGTGAAAACAAAAATTTAAGTAATGTAAATACAGAAGATTTGGGCAAGGAGTAGAGAAATTGATGGGAGAAGTTCAGAGGATGAAATTGGATGCTTAAAATATCACACCGAGGAAACCAGATCTCAAAGAGACACGTGCACCCCAATGTTCATAGCAGCACTGTTTATAATAGGCAGGACATGGAAGCAACCTAGATGCCCATCAGCAGACGAAAGGATAAGGAAGCTGTGGTACATATACACCATGGAATATTACTCAGCCATTGAAAAGAATTCATTTGAATCAGTTCTCATGAGATGGATGAAACTGGAGCCCATTATACAGAATGAAGTAAGCCAGAAAGATAAAGAACATTACAGCATACTAACACATATATATGGAATTTAGAAAGATGGTAATGAAAACCCTATATGCAAAACAGAAAAAGAGACACAGATGTACACAACAGACTTTTGGACTCTGTGGGAGAAGGCGAGGTTGGGATGTTTTGAGAGAACAGCATCGAAACATGTATTATATATATATTTATATATATATAACAAGCCAATGTGCAACTGCAGGGCCTAAAGAGGTCAATATGACTTCAATTTTGTTACCCTACACCATTATTTTCATTTTAGCAAATCACAGAATATTGTTACATGCAAAATATTCTAAGATCACATGGGATGCAGAACAAAGGTATATCTTTTATTTTTTTTAATGAGGAATATAGATTATTCGTTTTTATTTTTATTTATTTTTTCTTTATTTTTTTTCATTTATTTTTATTAGTTGGAGGCTAATTACTTAAAACACTCTGATTTAATATGTCACTAGAGTGAAATCATTAATCTACAAATTAACTTCCAACATTAAGCCTAGAAAAAAGTAACGAGGAAACTCTGTGCAGTTCATAGGTGTCCTTCACTGAGTTGAGTTTTCTTTTCATTTCCTAAGTGTGTTTTGAGCATATAAGATTGTGACTGTTCATGTGTGTGTGTGTGTGTGTGTGTGTGTGTGTGTGTGCATCAGATTAAGAATGTGTTTGTGAGTATATGTCTGGGTTCTCTTTTGGAAATTTATGTTAGAGATTTTGGATGATGAAATGGCTAATTCCAAAACAGAAAGAGGCACAAATTAAAGTGACTATTTAAAACCCTGCTTTCACATTTCAAAGGGCAAGACAAATGGGTGAGTTGCAAAGGTTGAAAGCATTTCAATAATCACCAAGCTACTGCACCCAAACATAGTTAAAAACTATGGTACTCTCCCAATCAGCCTAGCAGAAGTTGAGTGGGACCTTAGATGTCTATTATGTCTGGCAATAACAAAACACCCACAGGCTAATATGGGAGTACCAGAGAAGCCTAAGTAGATGCCTGGAGTTTGAACCAGGCCTTCTTGTAATAGGATACTACCTTCCTATATGAGGATGCACACTCACCAGTAATGAAGACTATTCTTGGGAATCAAAGAAACTAAGGATGAAATCTGGAATTCTGTTCCCACAGGGTAGAAGCTGCCTTCCCCCTTCCCAAGTGTATCAGAAAAACAATTAAAATAGAAGGAATTTATAAGATCGCCCACATGCTTCTTACATAATACCTTAAATGTCCAAACCCCACCACACTGCTAATATGATGACTATACAGGACCTCTGGCTTCAACTCTGTGTGGCAATCATCATAAAATAATTTTATGCATATTTGATATGCTCTGATAATGCAGATCCATAAAACCAAAAATCTTGAGATCTGATTCAAAGAGGAAAACTTTGTACTCCCTGTTTTCAGTTTTATGGGGCTTTCACATGCATTCACACACGTCCACAATCCTCAACCTTCATCTGAAGACAAAAAGTGTGACATAAAGAGAAGAGGAATGGTCTATTCCCAGAGAAGGCAAGTGGCAAAATCAAAATGGCTCCGGTCTCCTACCTACATCCATCCTCAGTAATGTAGCACCTTGAAAGCATTCCTAAAGGTGACCAGGATAAACAAGTCAAAGACGCTTCTCGCAGGATTCAGTTCAGTTCAGTCGCTCAGTTGTGTCCTACTCATTGCGACCCCATGAATCACAGCATGACAGGCCTACTTGTTCATCATCAACTCCCGGAGTTTACACAAACTCATGTCCATAGAGTCAATGATGCCATCCAGCCATCTCGTCCTCTGTCGTCCCCTTCTCCTCCTGTCCCCGATCCTTCCTAGCCTCAGGGTCTTTTCCAAAGTGTCAACTCTTCACATGAGGTGACCAAAGTATTGGGATTTCAGCTTCAGCATCAGTCCTTCCAGTGAAAACCCAGGACTGGTCTCCTTTAGGATGGACTGGTTGGATCCCCTTGCAGTCCAAGGGACTCTCAAGAGTCTTCTCCAACACCACAGTTCAAAAGATTACAGAGTTTGATTTAGAAGCTATAAGTTTGTGTAACTCTCACCTCATCCTAAAGATCACATACTATGACTGTTACCACATCAGAAGATGGCCAGCTGTAGCAGATATCTAGAGACAATGACTGCTTCTGCTAAGACCAAGATTGCAGATTCAAGTGGCAGGTGGGTAAGGTTTCCATCTCAGGATACCACATGACTCCGCAGGAGTTCTCCTTCTCTGGAAAGCTCTCAAAAGACATTGTGAGAAGTACAACTTGAGGGAGGAAAAGAAGGAAACTGACAAGAGCTGTTTTCTTTCTAATTGTCCTGAATCTCACTTATCATCACAGGTACCCTGACAGAGTTACCATGCTCTCCAAACCATCTCCCAAGCACTGCCAATATCAATCTTTTGATGTTGTTCAGTCACTCAGTCTTGTCTGACTCTTTGTGACTCCATGCACAGCAAGAAACCTGGGCTCTCCTCCCCTTCAAACTCATGACCTTTCAGTGAGTGATGCTTTGCAGCCATCTTGCCCTCTGTTGTTCCCTTCTTCTCCTGCCCCCAATAATTCCCAGCATAAATTTCTTTCCAGTGATTTTGCTCTTGGCCTCAGGTGGCCAATATTATTGGCTCTTCATGTTCAGCATCAGTCCTTCTGAGAAGAGTCAGAGATTATTTCCTTCTTGCTTTACTAGTTTGAACTCCATGCTCACCACAGAACTCTTATATGTCTTCTCCAGCATGACTGTTGCAAAACATCAATGTTTTGGCACTCAGTTCTTGTGGTCCTGCTCCCTTCTCCATAGGTTACTCCTGAAAATCAACTTTGACTGTTTGGATCTTTTTCAGTAATCTCTCAGCTTCTTTATGTGGTGTCTAGATTGGTCATAGTTTCATCCAAGGGGAAAGTGCCTTTAAGTTTCATGGCTGCAGTCACTTCCCACAGTGATATCAGAGGTGAACAAAGTGAAACCTGTCACTGATTCAATTATATCCCATCGATATATCTCAAAATGACTGGACCAAATTCTATGATCTTATTTTTTGTATTTGTTTGTTTTTATATTGAGTTTTAATCCAGCTTTTCCACTCTCCCCTTTAATCTTCACCAGCAGACTCTTTAGTTTCTAGTGTTTTTCAGCCATTTGTGTGTTGTCCTCTTATTATTTTCTTTTTTGTTGTTGTCCTTTTATAATTAAGGCTATTCATACTGCTCACAGTAATTTTGTTTCCAACTTCAGATTCTTTCAGCAAGTTACTTTCCATGATGTCTTCTGCATAGAAGTTAAATAAGCTGGGTGACAACATAGAGCCTTGATGTATTTCCTTCCCTACTTTGTACTAGTTCATTTTTCCTTCTCCAATTCCAACTGTCGTGTCTTCACCTGCATGCACATTTCCGAGGAAACAGGTACAGTTGTCTGATATTCTTATCTCTTTAAGAATTTTCCACAATTTTTTGTGACTGACACAGATTAATGGCTTCCCTGGTGGCTCGGATGGTAAGTCATCTGCAGACCCAGTTTCGATCCCTGTGTCTGGAAGATCCCTTGGAGAAGCAAATGATAGGCTACAGTCCATGGGGTCAAAAGAGTCAGATATGACTCATTTACACATGCAGTCTAAGCCATTAACAGAGACAATAAAGCAGATATTGATGACTTCATGGAATCCTCTTGTTTCTTCTATGATCCAAACCCCAATTAAGTTTTACCTATTAAAACTAAATGACTAACTACATCTGCCTCTTTTTGTTGTTTTTGTTTCTATTGTTTTTCTCTGTCTCTCTTTTTCAAGCTATCATCTACAAACTGCTACATTCCTGGACACTTTCCATTTTCTTACATATAAATTAAATCATGCCCATGCCAGCCTCTGACCTTTGATACTCAAAGCAGTTAAGTTTCCAGAGCAGAAATAAGGAATCTGTGCTCTGGGAAAATCTCAGGACAGTTTGACAAATAGCTAGATATTTTCAGGAACTGACATTTTGAGCCCAATTCCTGTACCATCTCTTATGTGGAAAAGAACTATGTTTCCTCAAGCTAATGACAATTCCTCATTAGCATAAATTTCAGGAAAAATAAATGTGCTTATCTGCATGTTCAAAGTCAATGATATACCAATTATGTGTGTATGTATGTAACCTCCCATCAAACAGATTAATTCATGTCAACTAAAGTTTGTCATTTCACTGGCATGCATAAAGTAATTACAGAGCTTGCCTAGAAAGAAAATCAGAAGTTCTGATTTGGCAGAAAACAAGAGGACATTGAGTGCAACTCTTTCCCTGGAAGTATCACAAAGAATCCTTCTACAAAGGTGACAGTTCCTCCAGAGCATCAATGAATATCAACAGAAGACCTTGCTCAACAGCAAGGACTATATGGGAACTAGGCATAACTGGGAAGAATGGAGGGAAGATAGGAGATGGAGGATGAGAGGAATAGAACCAAGCTTGTGTCTTGAGGGGGGAGATGAAAAAGCAGGGAATAGTTTGAGGATTCAGGCAAGTAACCTCACTAAACTTAAATTACTTTTTGACTGAAAGGAAGCAAGGTGAATATGCTGAGGAAATATAGTTTGTCTAGAGTGAGAGTCAGAGAATGTGTGGTGTGGTCCTGCATGCCCTAAACTGCAATGCAGGCCAACTAGTGTGCATACAACCTGAAAGATGACACATGGGCTTAGAAAGCCAACCTGGGAGGGAACTGCTTTTGACTATGTGGAGATAGAATGATGGATCTGGGACAACAAAGTGTGTAGAAAGGAATGCCTTTCAACAAATCCAAAACTGACAAGGAAGCGGGACCTTAGGGCTCAGTCACACAGAGCAGGTGGTGACAGAATTGAATTTCCCACTCTTGCCACATGTAAGTTTTCTTAAAATTTTTGCTTATTTGGTGTTTTAAGATTGTTTAAATCATATATATATGTGTGTGTGTGTGTATATATATATACATATATACATATATATTGATTGTGTACTTTGTGTTCCGGATTTCTGTGCCTTTTGTTGATATTGTTTCTTGCCATTTTTGTTTTAATAGGTATACATTTCTATACTAACTGTGACTTTCTCTTGTACTGTGGGACAGCCCTTGTCATTTTTTCAGATTTTTTCCTTTCATTCTTCAGGTGGCACTCTGCTCTGGTGTCCTTTTATGTTGTACAAGTTATTTGGTTAGTCCTACTGTTGATTCTGTGTTTTTCCCAATCATCATTATTGTTTGTGTTATTTTACTTGTAGTTTGATATTGATTTCTTACTATTTGTCTGTCTTCCTTTTTTATTCCTCTGTCTAATCTTTTGCTATGTGTTCTTGAATCTCTGACCAGAAGTTGGGCCTGATCATCTAGGCTTTCAACACTGTATCAAGAACCATAGACCACCAGAGAAATCCTGGCTCCAGTGAATATGAATTGGTGAGAGTCTCTATAAAGGCCTCCATCTGAAACTAAAAACCAGTTCTACCCAAAACCCTATCCTATGCAAAGCTGATGCCTTACACCACAGAAAAAGCAAGACAGAAACACAAGTCAAATCATTCACAAATGGACTGGCTAAAGTAAGACTAAACCCATACATACCTGCAAAAGACCGCACTGACATGGTTCCATATAAAAGACAGAAACATCACCTGTGGTCACAAGAATATAGTTGCCAGTCCCTCCCTCTTCAAGGACACACTAGCTACTGGCCCAAACATATCCACTCACAGCATAGACTGGAAGTGAGTACTACAATGCTGCATCCTGGGAAGAAAAGATCATTAACATAGTAAGCTAAACAAAAGTGAAAACAGTAAAGCGTGTTGCAGGCAAAGAAACAAGATAAAAATGTGTAAGACAGAATTAAAGGGGAAATAGAAAGAAGCAACAAGAGGGAATGTTTTCCTGGACCAAGAGGCTAGTAAGACAGGTGATCCAGAGAATTTTGGATACTGTGTTATGGCCTCGTCCAGTAACAGCACATTGAGTGGCCTTCAACAAAATCTTTGCCAAACCTGAGAATGGACATTCTCAACACCATGAGATAAAATGGTCATGAAATTTCCCCCTCAAAATCATGGTCAAGTTTATGAGCAAAAGGGGCTCTGCCAACTGAAGATTGATACTTACCATCTGCATCTACAGAGATTAAATCATTGCCACTGCAACTGCTGACTTTCAACGTCCCTGAAAGGCCTTCAGGGTGAAAATCGGGAATGAGGCACTCGGTGCTCTGAGAAAAACTGGCAGAACAGGCCTTCAGACAGTTAGATCTTTTCAGGAGATTTTATGAGTCCCAATTCTTGCATCTTCTCATACCTGGAGAAACACTGATGTCATTAATAGTGACATCTGCTTTGGCTATTAAGGAAAATTTTACAATTTAATGCAAAATAGAGTACTCAGCTATGGTTCAGACATCCTGGGAAATAACCAGGTGTTACTATGGGTGAAATTTCAGATTAGATGTTATATTGCTAAACACTTGAGTTTTCTGAGTCGTGTCAGGCTAAGATGCCACCATTCTCAAAACAATGTCTGCCAGAAGCTAGTAACTGCAACCTTACTTTTTATAAAAAACTAGGCAACTTGCCACCTGGCTAAAAGTCTTCCTGAAGTGCCAAGTCCAGACTGGGTTTCAGGCCTATTCTTCTAAAAAGAAATATTTACTTTGTCTATTAAAATTCCAGTTAGCCCTCCTCCAGCTACTACTAATTGGCTCTGTTACAACAAAATGGAGACCAAGGGATTGAGATTTTAATCATACAAATCTCAGATCTAGGACTTGGAACTCAGGAATACTTCCAATTCAGTCTCTTCTCCAGGCTGAAACAGTCCTATGCCCCATTTTGACAGGAAGTTATCACAGTCATAGTTTCCCTGTTCCCTAAACTAAAACTGAGCAGGACTCTGTGGGGTGGCAACTCTGCGGTACAGATCTGCTGTGTGTTCTCCATTTCTTATCTGTAGGATACAGGCTTCATTCCGCCTCCTTGACCTTCCCTGAGTTCCAAAGGGTGGGTTCAAATGATTGCTAATCAGGGAAGGGGGTGAATACAGAAACACTGGAGAAACAACCAAATGGCGGTACAGCCTTGAGGCAGGGTCCAAGTTCCTACTCAAAGAAATATAAATAACAATGTCTTTTGAGTTCTTCTATAGAACTGGGACCCCCACCCGGGTGGAGGATGGTAACTTCAGACTAAACACAAGATTCCTGGAGCACAGCTCTGTTGCTTCACCACCAGCCAATCAAAAAAAAGAAAGAAAAGAAAAAGTCACAAACCTTGCAGCCCTCACCACAAATTGTCCCCTGTTTCTGGGGACCAGTGATGACCATCCTGTTAGGTCTCCTGTTTGGCCCCTGTCTATTTCCTCTCTGAGAGGCACCAACAGTTTCAAACTAAATTGCTGTTATTACAAGAGTGAAAGGTGGTTTCAGATGTGAAACACCCCAACTTAGATCAGGGAGAAAGAGACTTCTGCTCTGCTAGGCAGGCCTATCTCCATGCATAGCAGTAAGAAGTTACAGAAGAAAGAGATCCCTGCCCCAATTCCCTAGAAGTATCTTGAGTATGAAGTCTCTCAGGGAGGAGTTGTTAGGGGAAGCACACTGATTGAAACAGCTCACCCTGGCCAGACACCATAGTAACCATTTCAATGAGTTGCTTTATGACGGGAGATCCTGATAAGGAATATGGAACTAATAAGCCACCACCTACCGGAAGATTTTGGGAAAGGTCAAAAGGAGACACTGCATGTCGGTCCACTTCCCAGAATCCCTCTCGCTAGCATCCATCTTGGCTGAGCGATGCGTGCGTCACGAGGAAAGACTCTGAATTAAAGTGATTGGCCAAAGACCCCCCCAGAAACTAATCCCATCATCATAAAACCAAGACTGAGAGCCACACAGCAGAGCAGTTCTCCTGGGTTCCCTCACCCTCCTGCTCTCCACCCAGGTGCCCTTTCCCAATAAAATCTCTTGCTTTATTAGCAGAAATAAATAAATAAATAAAAATAAAAGGTATATATGAAAAACTCTCAGCAAATACTATCCTCAATGGTGAAAATGTGAAAGCATTTCCCCTAAAGTTAGGAACAAGACAAGGGTGTCCACTCTACAACTACTATTCTATGTAGTTTTGGAAGTTTTGGTCAGAGCAGTCAGAGCAGAAAAAGAAATAAAAGTAATCCAGATTGCAAAAGAACTGAAAAATCTCAATTTGCAACTGACATGATCCTCTAAACAGAAAACTCTAAAGATTCCACCATAAAATTACTAGAGCTACTCAATGAATATAGTAAAGTTGCAGGATATAAAATTAACTCACAGAAATCCCTTGCATTTCTATACATTAACAATGAGAAAACAGAAAGAGACATTAAGGAAACAATTCCGTTCACCATCGCAACAAAAAGAATAAAATACTTAGGAATAAATCTACCTAAAGAAACAAAAGACCTGTATATAGAAAACTATAAAACAGTGATGAAAGAAATCAAAGAGGACACAAATAGATGGATACATATACCGTGTTCATGGATTTGAACAATCAATATAGTGAAAATGAGTATACTATGCAGAGCAATCAATAGATTCCATGCACTCCCTATCAAGCTACCAATGGTATTTTTCACAGAACTAGAACAAATAAATTCACAATTCGTATGGAAATACAAAAAACCTCGAATAGCCGAAGCAATCTGGAGAAAGAAGAATGGAACTGGAGGAATCAACCTGCCTGACTTCAGTCTCTACTCCAAAGCCACAGTCATCAAAACAGTGTGGTACTGGCACAAAGACAGAACTATAGATCAATGGAACAGAATAGAAAGCCCAGAGATGAATCCACACACCTATGGACACCTTATCTTTGATAAAGGAGGAAAGAATATTCAATGGAGAAAAGACAACATCTTTAACAAGTGGTGCTGGGGAAAATGGCCAACCACTTGTAAAATAATGAAACTAGAACACTTCCTAACACCATGCACAAAAATAAACTCAAAATGGATTAAACAGCTAAATGTAAGACCAGAAACTATAAACCTCCTAGAGGAAATCATAGGCAAAGCACTCTCCGTCATAAACCACAGCAGGATCCTCTATGACCCACCTCCCAGAATATTGGAAATGAAAGCAAAAATAAACAAATTGGGACCTAATTAAAGCTAAAAGCTTTTGCACAGCGAAGGAAACTATAAGCAAGGTGAAAGACAGACTTCAGAATGGGAGAAAATAATAGCAAATGAATCAACAAAGAATTAATCTTAAAAATATACAAGCAACTCCTCCAGCTCAATTTTAGAAACATAAAAGACCCAATCAAAAAAGTGAGCCAAGGAATTAAACAGACATTTGTCCAAAGAAGACATACAGATGGCTAACAAACACATGAAAAGATGCTCAACCTCACTCATTATCAGAGAAATACAAATCGAAACCGCAATGACGTACCATTACACGCCAGTCAGAATGGCTGCTATCCAAAAGTCTAGAAGTAAAAATGCTGGAGAGGGTGTGGGGAAAAGGGAACCCTCTTACACTGTTGGTGGGAATGCAAACTAATACAGCCACTACGGAGAACAGTGTGGAGATTCCTTAAAAAACTGGAAATAGAACTGCCATATGACCCAGCAATCCCACTGCTGGGCATACACACTGAGGAAATCAGAGTTGAAAGAGACACGTGTACCCCATTGTTCATTGCAGCACTGTTTATAATAGTCAGGACATGCAAACTACCTAGATGTCTATCAGCACATGAATGGATAAGAAAGCTGTGGTGCATATACACAGTGGAATATTACTCAGTCATTAAAAATAATACATTTGAGTCAGTTCTAATGAGGCAGATGAAGCTGGAGCCTATTATACAGAGTGAAGTAAGGCAGAAAGAAAAACACCAATACAGTATACAAAACACATATATATGGAATTTAGAAAGATGGTAACGATAACCCTGTATGTGAGGCAGCAAGAGAGACAAGGATGTATTGAACAGTCTTTTGGACTCTGTGGGAAAGGTCGAGGGCGGGATTATATGAGAGAACGGCATTGAAACATGTAAATTATCATATGTGAAACGAATCGTCAGTCCAGGTTCGATGCACAATACAGGATGCTCGGGGCTGGTACACTGGGATTACCCAGAGGGATGGGATGCGGAGGGAGGTGCTAGGGGTGTTCAGGATGGGAAACACACATATATACCCATGGCAGATTCAAGTCAATGTATGGCAAAACCAATACAATGCTCTAAGGTAAAATAAATGAATTAATTAATTAAAAAATATATTTACAGGGAAAAATTGGAGGAGCAGACGTAAAAAATAGTCTTATGAACCAGAGCAGAAGGGAGGAGAGGGTGAGATGTATGGAAACATGGGTACAGTGGAAACTTGTGTTACCATATGTAAAATAGATAGCCAATGGTAATTTGCTGTATGGCTCAGGAAAGTCAAACAGGACCTCTGTATCAATCTAGAGGGATTGGATGGGGTAGCAGATGGGAGGGAGATTCAAAAAGGAGGACATAGATGTATATCTATGGATGTTTCATGTTGAAGCTTGACAGAAAAATTGTAATTCTGTAAAACAATGATACTTCATTAAAAATGTTATAAAAATGTTTTTAAGTTTAATTTGGATGTAATTTTATTTATATCCAGAGTATAATTTCTGAGTCATAGGAAGTGTATATTTCATGTGCGAAAAAGAAAGAAAAATAGTGCTAAATCGTGTGTAACTCTCATGATCCTATGAACTCTGGCCTTCCAGGCTCTTCTCTCCATGGGATTCTCTAGGCAAGAATACTGGAGTGGGTTGCCATTTCTTTCTCCAGGGGGGGAAACCAAGGGAAAAGCCAATTCTTCCCTAACCAAGAATTGAACCCAGATCTCCAAAATTGCAGGCAGATACTTTACCAACGGAACTATGCAGGAAGCCATTATATGAGAAAATCTATCCACAATTTTTTATATGTTAAATATCGAGATTTTGTATTTCACTTAAGAAAATCTATCCCCAAATATGAAAGATACAGGATTCTATATTTCATGTTGAAAACATCCATTCAAATTATCTTGTGTGAAATATGGAGAATTTAACTCCACATCAGGACATAATGTTGTATGAAATAGAAAAGTCCATTCGTTTTTGTAGGAAAATTGATGTAAGTTTTTTCAAATATTACATATAGAGGATTCCATATTTCATGATGGAAAATTGACAAAGATTTTCAAGTGACAGTTATAAAAATCTCCATGGTCCTGTTAGAAAATATATAACCATATTTTGAAACATGAAAGAAATAAATATTTATGTCTCATGATAGAATATCTGAATCCAGATTTTCAAAAGTGAAATATAAAAGTGTCATATTTCATGCCATAAGATCTCTGTCCATACTTTCACATGTGGATTAAAGAGTATTTCATGACCTAAAATCTGCACATATATTTTCCTATATAAAATCAATACATCCATCTTTCATGCAGGAATATCTGGCATCAGATATTCCTATGTTCATAATGTTAAGAATGAAACAAAGAAAATTCCCTGTTGTGCCCAAACTCATATTTGAAATATTGAGGGTTCATATTTTCTGTAAGACAAAAATCTATCCCCTGATTCCAAATATGAAATAAACACTATTCCATACTTCATTTCAAAATCTTTTTCATCACAGTGTAATGAATGCCTATTGAAGCTATCATAGCATATTGAGTAAAATCTGTATCCAAAGTTCATAAAGGGAATATAATGTTGCAGAAGAAAAGAATGATTTTCATTTGCAAGTATAGACAGTTCCATATTTCGTTTCAGGAAATCAGGGCCCAGATGTTCCCATGTGAAATCTAGAGAATTCTGTATTTCTGTAGTAGTATCAGAACTGGGATTTTCATTTGTGAATTACAGATAATTACAAAATTTGTATAGGAAAATCTGTGCCAGGATTTTATATATGACATATGTGAATTGCATAGTTCATAAATTAAATTTAAGGCCATACATTCACAGGTGAAATGTAGAATTCTAATTTTCCTACCAGAATATATAGACTCAGAATTCAATATATGGCACTTAGAAAATTCTACACTTCAAAAAAAAAAAAAAATTCTATACTTCATGTAATTAAATCAGCAACCAAATTGTCATAAGTAAAAAATACAGAGATTTCATACTTAATGGCTGAATAACTATCTTCAGATTATCTTATGGAAATGTATTCCATATTTCATGTCAGAAAATAGTCATTGAGATTTTAATACATGAATACAATGGAAATGATATTTCAAGAGATAAAAATGTACTCAGATTTTCATGGTGAAATATAGAGAGATCCATATTTCTTGTAGGGAAATGTATGTCTAGAATTTCAAATGTTAAATATTGAGAATTCTATATTACATATGGGAAAATCATTTACAAGGTTTTCAAATGTAAAGTGGAAAGAATACCATATGCAAGCATATGTGTCCACATCTGTGTCCACATTTTCAAACATGGAATACACAGCAATCATATTTTCTGTAGGA
Organism: Dama dama; assembly: GCF_033118175.1. NCBI lineage: Eukaryota > Metazoa > Chordata > Mammalia > Artiodactyla > Cervidae > Dama > Dama dama. Next base: position 1,920,141 of record NC_083715.1, on the reverse strand, counting down.
ATCATTGTACCCAGATTTCCATATGGCCAGAGTTTAGAGTAGATTCAGTCTAACTCCACTGCTTTGTTTCAGAAGTAAACAAAGCTAGACATGCTCTTCACTAGTGGAGTTGGAATCTATACTGGCTTTCATCCCATCTGAGTGGACTCATTTTCCTGGTGTGGGATCCAATGGATAGGGTGCCATTATACAGTCTGAATCTGTTCACCCCGAAGGATCTCTGAACACGTGATGTTCTTCTTCTCTTCTGTGTCCTTTTCTTGAGGTTCAAGTCCCAACCTGATTGCTTCTACTCCCTTCCTACATGACTGTGCACATATTTATTCCACCATTGATTGTACAGGGTCTTTCTGACAGCTTCCTTTTTTTTTTTTTTTTTTTCCAGTGAGTTGCTCCAAAAGCATTCATAGTTTTAATGTGCTTATTGGTGCATTTTCCTCCTCCACAAACCTCTATGTTTCCATGAATTTGGTTTTATTAGACAACACTACTAACTCCAGTGGCTGAGCAGCGTAGGAGCTGCCAAGAGGAGTTACCCCACCCTCAATGTCAGGAGTGGTGGCTGAGAGGAGCTACGTCAGGAGCATGGCCTTGAGGAGTGACCCCACATACAAGTTAAAGAGCAGGGCTTTCACTTTGCTGGAAAAGTAATGAAGAGATGCCCCATGTCCAAGTTAAGAGAAACCCAAGTAAGAAGGTAGGCACCGAGAGAGGGCATCAGAGGGCAGACTGAAACCACAATCACAGACAACTAGTCAATCTGATGACATGGGCCACAGCCTTGTGTAACTCAGTGAAACTAAGCCATGCCGTGTGGGACCACCCAAGAGTACAGGTCATGGTGGAGAGGTCAGAAAGAATGTGGCTCACTGGAGAAGGGAATGGAAAGCCACTTCAGTATTCTTGACTTGAGAGCCCCATGAATAGTATGAAAAGGCCAAAAGAGAGGACATTGAAAAATGAACTCCCCAGGTCTGTAGGTGCCCAATATGCTACTGGAGATCAGTGGAGAACTAACTCCAGAAATATTGAAGGGATGGAGTTAAAGCAAAACAATAGCCAGTTGTGGATGAGACTGGTGATAGAAGTAAGGTCCAATGCCATAAAGAGCAATATGGCATAGGAACCTGAATGTTAGATCAATGAATCAAGGCAAATAGATGGTCAAACAGGAAACATGGACATTCTGAGGATCAGTAAAATAAAATGGACAGGAATGGGTGAATTTAAATCAGAAGACCATTATATCTACTATTGTGGGCAGGAATCCCTTAGAAGAAATGGAGTAGCCACACAATGAATGAAAGAATCAGAAATACAGTATTTGGAAGCAATGTCAAAAACAGAGAAAGATCTCTGTTCATTTCCAAGTCATCCATTCAATATCATGCTAATCCAAGTCTTTGCCCCAACCAGTAATGATGAAGAAGATGAAGCTGAACAGTTTTATGAAGACCTACAAGACCTTTATAACTAACACATAAGAAGGATGTCCTTTTCATTTTAGGGGACTGGAAAGCAAAAGTAAGAAGCCAAGAAACATGGAGTAACAGAGAAATATGGCCTTGCAGTACTGAATGAAGCAGGGCAAAGGCTAAAAGAGTTTGGCAAGAGAACACACTGGTCATAGCAAACACCCTCATCCAAAAACACAAGAGAAGACTCTACACATGGACATCTCCAGATGGTTAACACAGAAATCAGATTTTATTCTTTGTAGCCAAAGATGGAGAAGCTCTATACAGTCAGCAAAAACAAGTCTGGGAACTAACTGTGGCTCAGATCATGCACTCCGTATGGCCAAATTCAGATTAAAATTCGAGAAAATGGCAAAATCTTTCAGGAAGGCCATAAATCCAATCCCTTATGACTATACAGTGGGAGTGAGAAATAGATTTAAGGGACTAGATTTGATAGACAGAGTGCCTGATGAACTATGGACAGAGGTTCATGACACTGTACAGGAGACAGGGATCAAGATCACCCCCATGGGAAAAAATGCAGAAAAAGCAAAGTGACTGTCTGAAGAGGCCTTACAAACAGCTGTGTAAAGAGGAGACATGAAAAGCAAAGGAGAAAAGGAAAGATAAACCCATTTGAATGCAGCATTCCAAAGAACAGCAAGGAGAGATAAGGAAGCCTTCCTCAGCAATCAATGCAAACAGTTAGAGATACCAAAGGAACATTTCTTGCAAAGATGGGCTAAACAAAGAAGAGAAATTTTGTGGACCTAACAGAAACAGAAGATATTAAGTAGAAGTGGCAATAATACACGGAAATGTACAAAAGAGATCTTCACCACCCAGATAATCACGATGGTGTGATCACTCACACTCACCTAGAGCCATAGGTCCTGGAATGTGAAGTCAAGTTGGCCTTAGGGAGCATCACTATGGACAAAGCTAGTGAAGGTGATGGGATTCCACTTCAGCTATTGATGATTTTTTAAAAGTGCTGCAGTCAATATGTCAGCAAATTTGGAAATCTCAGCAGTGGCCACAGAACTGAAAAAGGTCAATTTTCATTCCAATCCCAAAGAAAGGCAATGGCAAGGAATGTTCAAACTACCACACAGTTGCACTCTTCTCACACGCTAGTGAATAATGCTCATAATATTTGAAGCCAGGCTTCTGCAATACATGAACCTTGAACATCCAGATGTTAAAGCTGGTTTTAGAAAAGGCAGAGGAACTAGAGATCAAATTGCTAACATATGCTGGATCATCAAAAAAGCAAAGATTTTCAGAAAAAAAAAAACATCTGTTTATGCTTTACTGACTATGCCAAAGCCTTTGACTGTGTGAATCGCAATAAATATGGAAAATTCTGAAGGTATGAGATTGTCATACCACTTTACCTGCCTCTTGAGAAACCCGTATGAAGGTCAGGAAGCAACAGTTATAAGTGTACATGGAACAGCAGACTGGTTCCAAATAGGAAAAGGAGTCCATCAAGGTTGCATATATAGTCACCTGTATTTTGTACATATTCTCATATGTACAATTTGAGAAACGTTGGGCTTGATGAAGCAGAGGCTGGAATCAAGATTGTTGTGAGAAATGTCAATAACCTCAGATATGCAGATGACACTACCCATACGGCAGAAAGTGGTGAAGAACTGAAAAGTCTCTTGTGAGTGAAAGTGAAAGAGGAGAGTGAAAAAGTTGACTTAAAACTCAACATTCAGAAAACTGATTTCATGGCATCCGGTACCATCACTTCATGGCAAATAGACTGGGAAACACAGAGAACAGTGATTGACTTTATTTTTCTGGGCTCCAAAATCACTGCAGATGGTGATTGCAGCCCTGAAATTAAAAGACACTTACTCCTTGTAAGGAAACTTATGGCCAACCTAGACAGCATATTAAAAAGCAGATATATTACTTTGCCAACAAAGGCCCATCTCGTCATGGCTATGGATTTTTCAGTGGTCATGTATGGATGTCAGGTTTGGACTATAAAGAAAGCTGAGCTCTGAAAAATGATACTTCTCAACTGTGGTGTTGGAGATGATTCTTGAGAGTCGCTTGGACTGCAAGGAGTTCCAGCCAGCCCATCCTAAAGGAGATCAGTCCTGGGTATTCATTGGAAGGACTGATGTTGAAACTCCAATACTTTGGCACCTGATGGGAAGAGCTGACACATTTGAAAAGACCTTGATGTTGGGAAAGATTGAGGGCAGGAGGAGAAATGTACGACAGAGGATGAGATGTTTGGATGGCATCACTGACTCAATGGACATGTGTTAGGGTGGACTCCAGGAGTTGGTGATGGACAGGGAGACCTGGGGTGCTGTGGTTCTTGGGGTCACAAAGAGTCAGACATGACTGAGTGATTGAACTGGACAGAACTGAACTAACTATTATATTCAGGAGAACAGCCAGTGTGGATGTATCTCCATTTATAAAGACTCACTGTTTTTCAGGATTTCCTAAAAATGATCTTTCACTAACTTGGGGAGATTTTGGCATGTATTCTCTTGGTTGCCTGATCAACAGATATTAAGGAAATCATACTGGACTGTCATTCCTTGATCATGTCAGCAGGTGGAAGCAGATAGTGTATTGATTCTAAAATTATAGCAGACTTGGCAGAAAAGGTCATAGGAGAAAAAAGAAAGAGGATTGTCCTTGAGTGTAAAAGCTTAAGAATTGCCAAAGAGATCCAACATGGAACTTTGGCAGAGGAAAATAATTTATATTTGAGGATGAAGACTCTGTGTGTGAGAATTCAACCAAGTGAGGTCCTGGATCTTGTTTCCCATCCATTTTGAGAACTCCACACATGGAAGCTCTTTAAGGAGATTCTCTTTAAAAATGTCTTTTTGATGTTCAATAAGCAAGGTATTTTGTATTGAAAGAAATAAATTCTATTTTGTTGAAGAGTCTCTTGCTGAATTTTCTGAGAGTTAAAGTGGTTTCACTTACCAGATCATTAATATCTACTGCTCCCAAGAAAACCAGAATAAACTAAAGAAAGGGTTTCCATGTCTTGAAGAGGAACCTAGTGTAAATGTCAACGATTATGGCAGCAGAGCTGAAAGGCCCAGGAGAAGGTTGAAGAGGGCAGGTGAAATCATTCTACGAGGGGGACAATAATTTACAGTCTAATAATATGTCAATGGATAGATTATTGGAATACCCATTTCTGCGCCTTCCTTAAGGACTAGGTGAACAGCTAAAAGTTTAGCCATCTGGGTTGAGCCTGTAGTACAACCCTTAAGCAGAAGTGATGCCTGACACCAGGTAGAATGCTGCAAATCTCCAGTAAGTTTGCATTGTTTATAATGATGTTGTTGCTACTCATAATTGACGCTGGTATGTCTCATTCTAAATATATTGGCCCGAACTGACTTCACAAATTAAAATAAGAAGGGGAAATATATGCTGGCATCACTACTTGTAGGTTCTCCTACAAGGGTCTGAGGAAGGGAGAAAAATATCCTGCTGAAATTTGGAAATGCTTTAAAAATGAGGTGGTTGTTGTGGTCCAGTCACCAAGTCAAATCTTTGTCATGACTCTTTGCAACCTCATGGACTTGCAGCATTCTACACTTCCCTGTCCTTCACTATGTCCTGGAGTTTGCCCAAAATATCAGATTAGGCCTCTCCTAAAGATACTGTGACATGAAATGAGGATGCCATTGTTGGATGGCCTCACAAACGTGATGGACAAGAGTTTGAGTAGGCTACAGGAGTAAGTAATGGATAGGGAAACCTGGCATGCTGCATCCATGTGGTCGCAAAACTTGGATGTGACTGAGCAACTGAACAAAAAGGTACCATTTCCATTATATCAGCAAGGCAATCTTATACTGAACTTTTGCTGGCAGGCATTTCTAACACTAGACATTGTGGGACATATTCAGGGAGACCAGTGCTGGGTGTGGGCAAGTTAGGGATTATGGTCTGAATAAAAAAAAGAAAAGAAAAGAAAAGAAACACAATAATCCTGGCAGTATACATTGACTATGTGGTTACTTGTAGATGTCTCTGCTTTCCTTACCATAAATATATACTTTCCTTATATTTGTATCCTATAACCTTTCCTTAGGCAGTGAGGCTATAGACCCACCCTCCATAAATCTTCTTGACCTTGCATTGTAGAGGGACATCACACACACATACTTATAGTCATTTCAGACCTTTTTAATTAGCTGTCCATTCATCTTATTAGACAACAGGGCTTTGATCCTGCTACTCTGGAAAACAATGAATAGTTATTATTCTAGTGCCACCCATAGCAGTGACACCAGACCTCTATCAGCCATGCTCACTTCCTAGACACTGTTTCCCACCTGACCTAGCTAACTACTAAGCCAATTGCAGTTAAAGCACATACTCCTGGTTAATTGCAAGGGCAACCATGCAGTATTCCTGACTTTCATTTCTTTTGGGTCAGTCTCAGCCCATCCACAGTGGTACCATTTGCTTGAATTCTGAGGCATTTATCTGGACTGGTACTCCTTGTCCTGAATTTCCACAGACATTTTCCCACCAGGATGGTGGGCCAGCCCTTGTAATCCTAATTATGATTTCAGGATGTAACTTGCTAACAAACAACATGGAACTCTGGAAAATCATGCTTTCATACTCTCAGGTCCTGGAGAGTGCCAAAGCACATCTAGGACCATAAACAAATTTGAGAGAAAAGAAACAGCATGGACCTGGAATGCTGCCTTTACTATGTCCTGAGGTGGGGTACCTCAGGATATGGTGACTCCCATTATGTTACTGAATTAAAAATAAAAGCAGGAATTAGAAGTGAGGGGAGAAAAGAGCAGAGTCACTCAATCTGTTCCCTATCTAGGTCAGCCAGTACTTGCTAAAATAGGTACCTTAAGGGTATGGTAAAATGGCTTATTTACCAAGTTTTACACTTGGTATGATTGGGATACTTTTGAAATGGATGCCTAATTAAAAATCAAAGTTTCAAATACCTACAGCCATCATGGGAGTATAATTCACATATAGATATAACTGGTTAAAGATTTTGGAAAGCTAAAATTATTGTGAATGAGTAACTAATATTTTGAAAACAAATAGATAAAGGAGGTTTAAAATAGCACATAGGTTAGCATTCATCCACAAAAGGTGAGTAAAGCGTATTGTGTGGCAAATAAAAAAATAGACATATGAAGGAAGCTATTGAATAGAATCAAATATATAAAGATGTAAAACAGTTATAATATACACATTACATAGGTACATAACATGGGCCCAGTAAACACAGGAGGTCATTGATGATTATGTTGCAGCCTCTTTTAAATTAATTTTTCTTCAGGAGAAACACTTTCAGTCTTCTGACAAACACTTATACACTGATATGTGCATGGTAAATTTTATTTTTATTTTTACTATTTTCTTAATAAGTGAGTTTGGCCTTACAGATTAAGAAACTGAGAAGACATTTTTCAGTGTTTCTTAGATGATTGTTGGGACAGTACCCAAGGAAGACCAAGTCTTCTCTGCTAGAGTTTTAGACCATCTCTGTAGACAGAACAAAGCTAGAGTGAATGCATTCAAGTTCAGAAACTGGCACTGAGAAGGAGATCTAATCCAATGCACCTTGAAGAGGACTACCACAAACCCTTGAACTTTGATTTTTGTACCTGTTCATCCTGGAAAGAGATCCTGCCAGCTTCTCCCAAAAGACATAGAATGAGAACTCCATGTAGGACAGAAACATCACCCCAGGCATGCATGCACATGTTGGGGTCATTGTATCTTCAAAAAGAGAATTCAGTGGGACAAATGAACTCCCCATACTCCATTTGTGGCAGTCTATACTTTATCAGGTCCAGAGGTGGATGCGATTCTGGGAAACAGAATCACAAGGGCTACTCTAAGTGCTCAGCAGTTCCTGAGTGAGCTCTATATGCTCCAGGTGTTCCCATTGGTCACTGGATCACAGAGTACTGATAGATGGCAAGAAGAAATACCAGTGTCATTGTGACTGAAAGCAGTCTGTGCTGAGCCACTCAACAAGGAAGAGTCACTGTCTACAGAGGGTTCAGGAGAAAAATATTGACATTTCTGGACCTTGATCTACTAGAAGGTCTTGAGAAAAGAGTGTAAGCTTTTCTGGAAATTGGGATATTAGCCATTGAGCCATCATGGGACACAGAGCACATATCTGGGTAGCCTGGCCCTTGTCTGTTTTACATTGCCATTCCACTCACTTCTGCTATTGCACATCTTGTACCTAAACTGAGTTCATGGAAAAACGAAGGAAGTTCACATGAGTACAAACATATATAATGGGATCTGTTTCTGTTTGCTTACCTATTCTCTGACAATTCATATTTACATCTGTTCATTTTGACAGAAACTAATGAAGTTAAGGATACCCACCCTTCTCTCTCTCCCTAGGCCATAGTCTGTCCATATACCTTGTAGCACGTTTTTCTGGGATGACTCATGGAACCCTAGCGCTGGGTAACTGATTGTCTCAGAGAAAGACCATGCACTCTTTTACAAAATGAGGCTATCTGATTCATACTTAATTGAAAATGTTATTGATTTTTCCTTGTTCTACACAGTTAAACTGTCTGATGATGCCGATTTACAACAGAGAGGGCACTTGGAGTACCACCATCCAACAAAACTGAGATCCATTATTTCACTTTATGGCCCTTGTTCAACAGGCCCTTTTGGTGAACTACTGTATTCTCTCGTAAATTGGTAGGTCAACAAATACTGAACACTAGTCTTATTTCTACTTCCTCTCCAACACTCACCCCACAAAATGAACTGTGTCCTCTGACACAATCCTAAAGGAGGATTTAACCACTTCTATTACACTACATGGATGGTAATTGGCACCCAGTAAACTGAGAAGCATATAGGGAGCTGAAAGATGGATCCTGAGTTTCTGCCCAAACAATACACAAACACACAGAATTCTTGCTGTCTATTTACCTTTCTGTATTATTTCAGGCTTACTGGTGTCACCCCTCTATACTTCTCACATGCAGACCACTCTTCGTTAATTTTCTGTTCATGACAATTATGCTGATCATTGTTCTTCATGTGAAGCAGCTTCTTATCTTCTCTATTTAATGGAAAGGTTGATGTTCTATCATAATTTTCTCAAAATCAGGGGGTTCCTTTGAAAATAGACACAGACAAACACAGAAATCTATCCTCTGCAAAACACTAAAGAATTTTAATTTTTCAAGTCAGTTCCTGGAAAAGTCTGTGATCTTCTAAACTTCCTTTAAGCACATATTGAAAAGTACATATAACAATTTTTACTGTAATACAATTTACAATAGCTGTTACATGGACTTAACCTAGATGTCTATCGGTAGACGAATGGAAAAGGACGTTGTATACTCAGCTATAAAAAGGAACACATTTCAGTCAGCTCCAATGAGGTGGGTGAGCTTCGAGACTCTAACACAGAGAAAAGTCAAAAAGAGAAAGCAAAGGAAAAATACTGAATATTAACACATATATATGGAATTTAGAAACATGGCACTGATGATCCTACATGCAGGGCAGCAAATAAGAGACAGACATAAAAAACACACTTCTGGTCTCAATGGGAGAAGGTGACAGTGGTATGTGTTGAGAAAAAAGCACTGAAGCATATAGATTTACATATGTAAAATAAATGAGAGATACATATACATGTGTAAAATAAATGAGAGGTGTGAGATTGATACATGAAGCAGGACAACCAAAGTCAAGTTTGGGGACAACATGGAGAGAGTGGAGAAATAAGTGTGAGGTGGGTTTCAGGATGGGGTGACACGTGTATATCTAGGGCTGATTCTTCTTGATGTATGGCAAAAACTATCACAAATTTGTAAATTCATTATCCTCCTAGTAAGATAAATACATTGATAAAATGACTATTCACCATAATATTGCAGAATGGTCAGTAATATCAGAATGATTGCCAGAGGAGAAAGATATACAAACTAATTTACAAGAGAAGTCGAATGATGAAAACAGAAACAAAGTATAGATATTGGGGCACAGCTTTTTACAAAGGAGACTCACTGGACTTTGTGGAAAGACAGCATCAAGAAGAACAATAGATAAACCCAAATTGAAGATGAATCTGAGGGTGCAGTTTTTGGTCAATAAATGGGACACTCTGAGCTACAGCTCACATAAGCATTTGGATTTCCCATTCTCAACCCCAAATTCATCCGGCATTTTGGAGAAGTCCCGTGTGAAAAACAACCCTTTACTCTGAGGAGTACCTGGAGCTAAAGACAAGTCTGATTAGAAGCACTGCAATGAAAGCCCAAGTATCAGCACATGCTAATTAGAACAACAAAGACATGACCCATTATATCAGGGACAGATTTGCAGGACTGTAGCCAATACCCATAATCCAATAAATACCTTTTGTACACAAACTGCCAGACCTGTAAACTCCTTTTGTAATAGCCCAGATAAAACAATTTCCACAAGCACCATATGAGGGCCACAACATTGACCCAGAAAACATGGATTCCCCAAATGATGGTGCTTTTGTGTTCTAAATGGATGGATCTTCCACTCTGAAAGAATGTGTTGCAGTGAGAATAGGCACTTTGTGGTCCTCCAAGAGTAGTTTCAAAGTCCCACACTATGTGGTTTACTCTGGGTAACTCCTCAAACCTTCATAGCTGTTTCCCAGGATGAACACTCACAAACACAACAGAAATCGTGAGCTTGTTTGTCTCGTCATGTCTTTCCAGATTTGTGGACCAACTGTCACGAGTTATCACTGCCCATCCATTCCTCATTCCTGTCCTAAATGTGAGCACTTCAGAGATACATTGACCAGTGTTTCCAAGTCTGTAAATGCCTTGTGCCTCCTTTTCTTTTTGCTCCATGTCTCATATCCTGTTGACTTCATCTCTGCATCTACAGTGGACTGAACACACAGAGAGAAAAACAAACAACTGGTAATATATGACCACACATGTAAATAGAGAGGTGCAAGGCACAGGGACACAGACACAGAGAGTGACCACAGGTAATTCAATCGCTGAAGATGTCTGTGCTAATCCATGGGGGAGATGACATCAGTAGGCACCTTGTCCTGCCAGTTTGGAATCCCTGTCCATTTCCTCTCCCCAACTCTTCACTGTTCTCCTCAGGAAGCCTTAAACTGTTTCCAGCTTTGTCTGTGTGGTGGTTGTGAAAGGTCAAATGGTGGATGTTGAAATTCAAAGACCCAAAAATTCAGTCCCAAAGTGCAATGGGACAACAGAAAGAAACTCCTTCCAACAGGTAGGCCTTCCCAAGACAATGGGCAGAAGTGAAGGACCAAGGCAATCTCAAACAACAGGAGGCCTAGGAGTGGCAGGACCCAGGGAGAGATGAATCTCGTAAAGTTCTTAGTTCTCCCTGCCTCCATTGGAGTCATCTAGAATTCTCATCCTGTAACCACAGCTCTATCAGTGAGACTTGGACACAGTACATCCCGAAGCCTCTAGTCTCAGCCTGTCACCTTCTACCTGCATACCTGAATCCATGCTCCACAACTAGCCTATATGAGGGTTACCTTCCCCATTTAGGAAAGGAGAGTATCCTCACTCTAAACAATTGTGCTCCAGCGTACACTTCCTGATCCCCTCACAACCTATGTTTCTGTCGGCTACTTCTCATGGCAGGTCCTTCCTCCCAGGAACATTACTGCAAGGGATTGCCCCACAGGACTTCACCAATGATCTGTTGGCAACAGGAGGAGGTTGGCATTGGGCTGACAGGACCCCAAACCCTCCCATGAGCAGCCAGGAATTCCTACATAAAATTTTCCTTACACACTGATTCTGAACATCTATGCAAATCTAAGCTTCATCTCTTTGACAGAGCTATAGCTGACATATTTTTTAAAAAAATCCATTATCCCAGCTTCTAGTATGCCACCATAATGTTTTGTTGTTTTTGTTATTTCTTTTAATAAATGTATCTTAGAGTGAATTTAAGAAGTAGCTCTAGAGACTTTGATTATTGTTGTTGTCCAACTCTGTGTTACTCCCTGGACTGAAGCATGACAGGACTCCCTCTCTTTCACTGTCTGCCAGAGTTTGCTCAAACTCATGTCAAATGAACTGGTGATGCCATCTAATGATCTCATCTTTTGTCACCCCCTTCTTCTCTCATCCTCAATCTTTCCCAGCATCACAATGTTATCCAAAGAGTTGGCTCTTTGCATCAGGCTGGCAAAATACTGGAGTTTCATCTACAGCATTAGTGCTGCAAAAGAATATTCAGGGTTGGGGTCCTTAAGGATTGATTGGCTTGATCACCTTGCAGTCCAAGGGACCTCTAAGAGTCTTCTCCAGCATCATAATTCAAAGACATCAATTCTTTAGCTCTCAGCATTCTTTATGTTCTAATTCTCATATCTATATATTACTGTGATTGTGGTTTTAGTCTGTCTGCCCTCTGATGCCCTCTTTCAGTGCCTACTGGCTTACTTGGGTTTCTCTTACATTGGACATGGGGTATCTCTTCATGGCTGTTCCAGCAAATTACAGCCACTGCTTCTTGTCTTGAACATGGAGTAGCTCCTCTCAGCCACCACTCCTGACCTTGCACGTGGGGTAGATCCTCTCGGCCATGCTTCCATGCCATCAGAGCTGTCTGTTTATGTTTTTGTTTTTAACTTATATACAGAGTACATCATGACAAATGTGGGGCTGGAGGAAGGACAAGCTGGAATCAAGTTTGTCCTGAGAAATAACAATAACCTCAGATATGCAGATGGCATCACCCCTATGGCAGAAAGTAAAGAGCCTCTTGATGAAAGTGAAAGAGGAGAGTGACAAAGTTGGGTTAAAGCTCAACATTCAGAAAATTAAGATCATGGCATCCAGTCCCATCACTTCATGGCAAATAGATGCGGAAACAGTGGAAACAGTAGCTGACTTTATTTTTCTGGGCTCCAAAATCACTGCAGATGGTGACTGCAACCATGAAATTAAAAGATGCTTACTCCTTGAAAGGAAAATTATGAGCAACCTAGACAACATATGGAAGCAGAGACGTTACTTTGCCAACAAAGTTCCGTCTAGTCAAGGCTATGGGTTTTCCAGTGGTCATGTATGGATATGAGAGTGGACTATAAAGAAAACTAAGCACCAGAGAATTGATGCTTTTGAACTGTGGTGTTGGGGAAGACTCTTGAGAGTCCTTTGGTCTGTAAGGAGATCCAACCAGTCCATCCTAAAGGAGATAAGTCCTGGGTGTTCACCGGAAGGACTGATGTTGAAGCTGAAACTCCAATACTTTGGCCACCTGACGCAAAGAGCTGACTCGTTTGAAAAGACCCTGATGCTTGGTAAGGTTGAGGGTGGGAGGAGAAGGGGACGACAGAGGATGAGATGGCTGGAGGGCATCACCGACTCAATGGACATGGGTTTGGGTGGACTTTGGGAGTTGGTGATGGATAGGGAGGCCTGGCATGCTGCACTTCATGGGGTCACAAAGAGTCAAACATGACTGAGCTACTGAACTGAACTGAACTGATACATGACCACTGCATAAACCATAGGGGTTTACAATTGAAAGGACCTTTGTTAGTAAGTTGATGTCTCTTCTTTTTAATAAAATGTCTAGGTTTCTCATAGCTTTTCCTCCAAGAAGCAAGTGTCTTTTAATTTGATGACTGTAGTCACCATCTGCAGTGATTTTGGAGCCCAAACAAATAAAGTCTGACACTGTTTCCACTGTCACCCATCTATTTCCCATGAGGTGATGGGACCATATGCCATAATCTTAGTTTTCCGAATGTTGAGTTTTAAGCTAATTTTTTCACTCTCCTCTTTCACTTTCATCAGGAGGCTTTTCAGTTCCTCTTCACTTTCTGCCATAAGGATGGTATCATCTGCATGTCTGAGGTTATTGATATTTCTCCTGGCAATCTTGATTCCACTGTGTGCTTCTTTCACTCCAGCATTTCTCATGATGTACTGTGCATATAAGTTAAATAAGCAGAGTGACAATATACAGCCTTGATGTACTCCTTTTCATATTTGGAACCATTACAGAGCAGTTATTTGGACTGATGGTGGAGGCTTCTACATTACCAGTGTCTTCATTAGTTTGAGATTACAATATGAAGCATGTTGAAGCAAGGGGTAAGGTGCATGATCATGACTCTGGTTTTCTTCCTGAAATTAGTGGAGAGAGTGTAATTTCAGCCTCCATATGTTTAAGTGCACATTTCATTTGAAAGCCTTCTACCAGCCAGATAGTATTTCTATATTAACAGTGATGTTCTGCTCTTCTGAGGTGTGGGGGGCTGTCTTCTCATTTTTATCAGATTTGTCTTTTTTTTTTATTCTTCAGTTGACAGTCTCCTCTGGTGTTGAGGTTTACCTCAAGTCCCAAAGAGAGAAGAGAGTGGAAGGGAAATGTAATTTTCAAGAACACATCCAGAAACTCTACAAGATATATGACATGTAAACAGGAGAAAGGTGTCATGTTTCAAGACACACACACACTCACACATTGTGTGTGAGTGTGTGTGTGTGTGTGTGTGTGAGTGTGTGTGTTATATGACATAACCAAATATGCTCTCTGACCACCAAGAAGAGGAGCTAAAAGTCAATTATAAGTTAAATTTTTATAAATTTGTCAATGTGTGGAAAATTAAATGAGACATTCTTAAGGAACAAATGATTCAAAGGGTAAGCCACAAGGGAATTAGAAGATACTCCAAGGTGAATGAAAATGAAAGGGCATCATAGCAGGTCATCAGATACAGTAAAATTATGTACCTCTGAGTATATTCCTACAGTCAAATATATACTGATATCTATTGACAGCAAAAGTATACTTATAGACATAAACATATCTATGCATATATTTAGATACATAAGTGAGTGAGTGAAGTTGCTCAGTTGTGACTGACTCTTTATGATCCCATGGACTGTAGGAGCCTACCATAACCCTCTGTCCATGGGATTTTCCAGGCAAGAGTACTGGAGTGGGTTGCCATTTCCTTCTCCCGAGGATCTTCCCAACCCAGGGATTGAACCCAGGTCTCCCACATTGTAGGCAGATGCTTTACTGTCTGAGCCACCAGGCCAGTCAGATATATAAATCAATATGCACATGTATTTGAATATATATCTATTTATGTGTTCACATACACATGCAAAATACTTTGGCCACCTCATGCGAAGAGTTAATTCATTGGAAAAGACCCTGATGCTGGGAGGGATTGGGGGCAGGAGGAGAAGGGGGCGACAGAGGATGAGATGGCTGGATGGCATCACGGACTTGACGGGCATGGGTTTTGGTAGACTCTAGGAGTTGGTATGGACAGGGAGGCTTGGAGTGCTGAGATTCATGGGGTTGCAAAGAGTCGGACACGACTGAGCAAATGAACTGAATTGAACTGATGTATGTGTGTGTGTACTGCTTTCCCAGGTGGCATTAATGGTAAACAACCTGCCTTCTCATGCAGAAGTCATAAGGTCAACAGGTTCATTCTATAGATTGGGACCATCTCCTGGAGGAAGACAGGGCAACACACTCCTGTTTCCTGGCCTTTAGAATATCATGGACAGACAATCCTGGTGGGCAACAGTCTGTGGGGGTGCAGAGGGTCAGACAGGAATGTAGTGATTGAATACATGAAATATCACTTTAACTGAATGCTAATACATTTAGCACACCTTTTCTTTCATACATAGCATTTGACATTCTCAGGAAAAGAATTGGTATAACACAGCATTAAAAAAAAATCTGGTTCTATATGTTTATTTATAAGCAATATGACTGTGAATTTAACCTCTTTTTATTATTGTATTTAGATTTTCCAGTTTTTAAACTTGTTTCAATCACTATGATCTTCTAGAAATTTGGCTGTTTTACATGGCTTAAGACTTCTGTTGGCATAAATACTTGTCCAAAATAGCTAACAGTCCATTTTATTTAGTATGATTTTATAGCAATGGCATCTTATTCATTCTCATTTCAGTAACTAAATCTTCCCTCATTTTGCTTCTTCAGTTTACATAGTATGTTCCATTTTTATTAATTTCCTTTATTGTTGATTTTTCTCTAGTCTTTCACTCATTACACTATTTTATTGTCATATGAAGCTTCATTGTTTTTCTGTTTCTCCTTACTGTGAGTATGGCTTTTCATTCTTTCTTTCTTTTGTCCTATCAGTTTCTGAAGAAGACTTTAGCTTCTTCTCAGGGTTACAGAGCTTTCTTTTTATGCAAATTTTATATATGGATTCTGCTTTTGCTGTGAATGATGATATGGGTGTATTGTGCTTTTTTTTTTTTTTTCATTCACCTCAGAGTATTTTATTATTTTCCCTCCCCTGTGACTTATTCCTTGACTCATTGGTCCCTTAGAAATCTGTTTTTAATTTTCCACACATTATAGTTGTTGTATTTTCCTCCCATTTTTTATTTCAATTTATATTTCTTAGATATCAGATAACATATTTGGTATGATATGAATTATTTAGTTTTGCTTTATGATCATTTAAACCCTGTTATTGAAAATATTCTGGAGATTATTACATGTGCAATTGAGAGGGATGTGGATTTTTCTGTCTTTGGATGGAATTTTCTATTCATCTGTGATAAATCCAAATGGATTACATTTTCAGTTAGTTTATCCCTACTGTCAGTGGTCTTATGTTAGCCAAAGGCTGAGAAAAAATTCAAACATTTTTAGTATTTGATTCAGGTACCTGGAACTCTTTGGTGAGGTGAGCATATCTCTATAATTCTTATATGTATATAACTGAATATGTCATTTTATCATTAATATGAAACTACAATGAAATATATAATTACTACATATAATGATATTTGATTTCATTTGTTTCATGTTATTTTTGTACAATGTTTTTGTCTACAATTAGTGTAGTCACTATGGCTTGTTATTGTTTATTGCTTGCATACAATTTTCCTTACAACCTGATTCAAGTTCATACAATTTGAAGATTTTTTTTTTCCCCCCTGGAAAGTCAACACTTGCCCTATTTAAAAAAAATCCATTGCGGCATCTCTCTTGAGAAGACTCTCAAGAGTCTTCTCCAACACCACAGTTCAAAAGCATCAATTTGTTGGCACTCAGCTTTCTTCACAGTCCAACTCTCACATCCATACATGGCCACCGGAAAAACCATAGCCTTGACTAGAAGACCGTCGCCAAGAAAGTAATGTCTCTGCTTTTTAATATGCTGTCTAGCTTGGTCATAACTTTCCTCCCAAGGAGTAATTGTCTTTTAATTGTATGGCTGCAATCACCATCTGCAGTGGTTTTGGAGCCCAAAAATATAAAGGCAGCCACTGTTCCCACCATTTCCTCATCTATCTGCCATGAAGTGATGGGACCAGATGCCATGATCTTAGTTTTCTGAATGTCAAGCTTTAAGCCAACTTTTTCACTCTTCTTTTTCACTTTTATCAAGAGCCTCTTTAGTTCTTCTTCATTTTTCCATAAGGGTGGTGTCATCTGCATATCTGAGATTATTGATACTTCTCCAGTCAATCTTAATTCCAGTTGTGCTTCTTCCAGCCCAGTATTTCTCATGATATGCTCTGCATATAAGTTAAATAGGCAGAGTGAAAAGACGCAACCTTGCTGCTGCTGTTGTAAGTCGCTTCTGTCCTGTCCAACTCTGTGAGACCCCATAGACAGCAGCCCACCAGGCTCCCCATCCCTAGGATTCTCCAGGCAAGGACACTGGAATGGGTTGTCATTTCCTTCTCCAGTTCATGAAAGTGAAACGTGAAAGTGAAAGTGCTCAGTCCTGTCCAGCTCTTCACAAACCCGTGGACTACAGCCAACCAGGCTCCTTCAACTAGGGATTTTCCAGGCAAGAGTACTGGAACATACAGCCTTGACATACACCTTTTCCTATTTGGAACCAATCTGTTGATCCATGTCCACTTCTAACTGTTGCTTCCTGACCTGCATACAGGTTTCTTACGAGGCAGGTCAGGTGGGCTGGCGTTCCCATCTCTTTCAGAATTTTCTGAAGTTAATTGTGATCTACACTGTCAAAGGCTTTGGCATAATCAATAAAGCAGAAAAATATGTTTTTCTCAACTCTCTTGCTTTTTCAATGATCCAGTGAATGTTGTCAATTGGATCTCTGGTTCCTTGGACTTTTCTAAAACCAGCTTGAACATCTGGAAGTTCACACTTTGCATGTTGCTGAAGCCTGGCTTGGAGAATTTTGAGCATTATTTTAATTGCATGTGAGTGAGGGCAATTGTGTGGTAGTCTGAACATTCTTTAGCATTGCCTTTCTTTGGGATTGGAATGAAAACTGACATTTTCCAGTCCTGTGGCCACTGCTGAGTGTTACAAATTTGCTGACATATTGAATGTAGCACTTCCACAGCATCATCCTTTAGGATTTGAAATAACTCAACTGCAATTTCATCACCTCCACTAGTTTGATCAAAGTGATATTAGTTACATATTTTGTCATATGATTTTTTAAATAAATGATAAACTCAGTGAAGAGTTCAAGTTCAATGAGATCAAATTGTTTCTCAGCCTTTTGACAAACATGAAGTGTAAAAACTACAAAACTCTTGCACGAAGTATGGCCCAACATTAAATATCCAAATATTGCTATAAGAACATAAGAACACTGCTGAGTGAGGCAAAAACATAAATGACAATATAAACCAAGTGGATTTAACACACATAGACAGAACATTCCACCTGAAAAGAACCAAAGATTGCACATCCCTCTCAAGTTCACTTGGTAGTTTCTCCAGAACATTCTCAAGGATAGGGTTTATGTTAAACCATAAAGGAAGTCTAATTACTTCAAATCATGTAAAATATATTTTCTGACATCCAAGATATGTAATGCAAAATCAATAATGGTAGGAGAATTTGGAAGTTGTAATGTGTGGAAAATTAAACAACACATTCCTAAAGGGCCAATAATTCCAAAAAGAAGCCTCAGGGGAAATTAAAATATTCTCTGAGGTGTATGAAGAGGAAAATGTAGTGCACCCAGATCATCAAATAGAGCAAATGCAGAACCCATATATATTTAAGCATTCATAAAACTTAGCTTTCCATAATAAGAATAAGCTAATGACATCTATAAAAACTGGAAAAAAAATCTAACCTCATAGCAAGGAGAAAGAAGAAAACAATAAGCTTAATATGGAAACAAATTAATATAAATATTAACATAATAGAGAAACATCAGCAAATAGAAATTAATTAATTTCTATTTAATAACTCAATTAAATTATAATTAATTTATAAATTAATAAACCACTTAATTTAGTGTTAATTAATTATAACAATTAATTAATAAAATGATAAGTGAATTAGTCAGATTAATAAAATTTAATTAAAAATTATTAATAAATTAATAAAAATTGAAAATATGAGGTAATCAGTACAAGCAAAATAAGGTATATTTAGTTACTGAAGTGAAAATGTAAGATGTCTTTGTTTTTGCCCCTGAAATTCCAGTAAACAAAGAGGATTGTTAACAACTTTCTACAAGTATTTATGCCTACATAAGTCTTAAATTATGTGAAACATTCAAATTGTTAGAATAACGGAGGGATTAAAATATTTTAAAAACTGGAAAATCTGTGAACACTCATACATAAGAGGTTGAGTTAGTAAACATGTTGTCCATAAATAAAAACATACAACCAAAGTCATAAAATGGTTGAATTAGTAAAAAAAAAAAAAAAAACACAAATAAACACATACTCCCAGATACGTGTTTTTTAATGTATTTGTTTATATTGAAGGAAACTTGCTTGATAGAATTTTGCTATTTTCTGTGGAACCTCAACATGAGTCAGTCATAGGTATATACCAGTTCAGTTCAGTCGCTCAATCTTGTCCGACTCTTTGGGACCCCATGAAATGCAGCACACCAGGCCTCCCTGTCCATCACCAACTCCCAGAGCTTACCTAGACTCATGTCCATTGAGTCGGTGATGCCATCCAACTATCTCATCTGTCATCCCCTTCTCTTCCTGCCCTCAATCTTTTCCAGCATCAGAGTCTTTTCAAATCAGTCAGTCTTTCAAATGAGTGCACTTCTCTTTCAAAGTTCCCCGGTGTCAGGAGGTCAATAATGATTCAAGATTCCGGAATTGACTTGCTGGCCTCTGACTTTCAGTTCGTCTATTACAGTATCATCAAGAATTCTGCATGCATACAGAACAGAAAATGAAACCCAAGATTAATGGTGAGACAAATCTCCATAGCCAGAAAGAATCAAAACTATTCACAGAAATTAATAGAACAGAGATAAGGGAGGAGAGAGTGGTGTCTGAGAGGAGAAAAAGGAGAATAAAGGTGGGATACACCAATCAACTCAGGAATAAAAGCCATAATTGAAAACAGACCCTAAAGGTTATATTTCTAAGGTTATATTATTGATAACAAATTTTAAAACAAAGAATAAGAACCTAAAACAGAGGATGGACTCCCTTAAACACTTTAAAAAATGGAAACCACAGATTTTCTGTACCTTCTATATATATATAGTTTAATAAATAAGCTTGCATAATTTTTTGTAGAAAGGTAATAGCTCAGTTCATTTCAATTCTGTCATTCAGTCATGTCCAACTCATTGTGACCCTATGGACCGCAGTAAGCCAGGCCTCCCTGTCCGTTACCCACTCTTGGAACTTACTTAAATTCATGTCCATTGAGTTGGTGATGTCATCCAATCATCTCATTCTCTGTCGTCCCCTTCTCTTCTCATCTTCAATCTTCCCCAGCATCAGGGTCTTTTCACACGAGTCAACTCTTTGCATCAAGTGGCCAAAATATAGAAATGAAAGTTAAGGGAATAATAATCAACAAAATGTTTTAAAAACTATAATAGGCATAATTATAAACAGAGGTCTAGATATTTGAGTTATTGCTTTGTTGTGTCAGTTCAGTGTCAGATACTCTTTTGTTCCAGCTTCTGCTTGTCATGAGTGGCTATGATTGTCCCTCAATTGAACAATCTCTGTGTCAGCTGCTGAGTTTTAACCTGTTTCACCTGTCACTTCTGGGCATTTTGCCCTCCTTTACTTAATTTTACTTCCTCTGTTTGCAAGCCCTTTCTGTGTTGAGTTTCTACCCTGAGATGAGGGGGCGGCCGCCAGTTATTTGAGCTCACTTGCTCAGTGGTGCGTGCTGAGAATGGGAACATTGAAAACAAATATCACTGAGATATCTGTGGGTGTTTGAAGTGGATGGACCACAGTGGGCATTGCCATTTCCAAAGGTGACATGTGGTTTCTTGGTCCACCCTGCTCAGGTACCTCGTGGTTCTGCAAGGCCACTACCCCAAGTGAGCCCTGCATTTCGTGCACTTTCCAGGTCTAAGCAACTCAGATTCTCAGGTTCTCTGCAAGGGAACTGACCTTGATTGTCTATGTGCTTTGTCCCATGCCAAGGTCCACGAGGCTTAGGTGACTGGCTGGCGAGCAAGGGCTGTTCCAGATGGGCCATGCATCTTACACACCCGGCTGGCCGCAGACCCTCTCTTTGTTGGCTGTGTCACAAGGGCACGGGTGTGGGTATGCTGTGTGTCTCCAGAAGGAAGCTGGTCTCAGGCTGTGAGCCTGCTGGACTATGTGAACTGTCCATGAACCAAGGAAGATGTGGTGAACAACTGGCAGCCTTTTCAGAGCTTTGTCAGTGATGCTGTCTCTGTGGCCATGATACCAGCAGCCCCTTGGTTTCTATCTCTTGCTGTCACACACATTGAACTCTGCCTCCCTGACAAAAGGGTCACAAAAGGTGGCTAATTTGGTCTTCTTTGTATTTTCCAGTATGTAAAATTTTGTTTCATGAGCATGGAAGGGTTTACTATGTGGCCTTACAACCTTCTCAGAAGAAAGTGCTTTTTTATTTTTATTTTTTAAATAAATTTTGTCTCTAGTTTCTCCACAGATTAGGTTGTGCTGTCAGCTTTGCTCTTTGAAATTAAAGACCAGGGCATTAAAACCTGGTCCTTACCATTGGGCAGATGATACAGCCTGGGCCTCCTTCTCAGGACCCATTAAATTATCATGCAGAGGAGATTCTGAGTCACTTCTATGTTGGTAATTGCATTTAGGGGTATAGTCTGTGTTTTTGTTCAGTTGTCCACAGTTATGCTGCCCTCTGTGGTCCCAAGCTCCCCATTGACATGGAATGGGGAGGTGAGGGTTTCTTATTTTGTGCAAGTTTCTGCTCCTTTATGACTCCCTCTACAAGATGGGACCCTGTCCCTAAACAATTTATTTCTGTTTATGTCTCTTATATTTTGTCCTACCACCTCTTGAAGAGACTGGTTTACCTTTCTGAATATCTAGGGACAGGCAACAGAGTACACAAGTTGTTTTATGGAAGTTGTTCCTTGTGCCAATGATCCTTAGATGAATTTGTGTGTGAGAAATTGGTTTCTGACTCTTATTCCTCTGAAATTTTGGTACCCAACCACCACCATTGGAAGGCCCATTTTTTGAACTGAGATGCTGTTGTTGTTCAGTCACTAAGCCGTGTCTGACTCTTCATGACCTCTTGGACTGCAGCACACCAAGACTCTCTGTATTTCACCTTCTCCCAGAGTCTTCCTGAGATTGAATCCTTTGAATCAGAGATGCTATCCAAACTTCTCACCTCCTCTCATCACTGCTCCTTCTGCTGTCAACATTTCCTAAGAATCAGTGTCTTTTCTAATGAGTCAGCTCTTCACTTCAGGTGATCAAAGCATTTACTTCACCTTCAGCATCTTTCCTTGCATTGAATCATGGTGACTTGGTCTGGAGGTCTATTGAAGAAGATCCTTTTCAGGTTTTGTCTGAATAATCTGTGATAAAAGAACCATGTTACTCATTTTCTGTCTCTGAACCAGATGAACTGAATGACTTTCTTTCACTCACTTTTCCTAAAAAGTGGAATATAGTTGAAAGTGATCCATTTAAGTGTATTTGGTGGGATGGGAGTGACCTTTCTGTAATGATCAGTGAAAACACTTCTGGAAAGAATTCTTGGAAAGAAAGTCCCCTTACAAAATACCTAAAACTGATAATATGAAAATTTTAGTTCAACAGCTTAATCTTTATGGATTTAGTAAAATATGACAAACTTTTCAAAGATCTACTTAGCTAGCTGATTTTCAGGCAGAAAATAAAAGTCTCTGTTTTGAGCATGTTGTTCCAACTTTTTTCACTTAGTTCAGGAATATATGAGATTTATCTGTGTGACCCTGTGAGTATGTAGGGTCACATAGGTGAGTACATAGGTACTTAAAACTGATTTTAAAACTGAGATAACATGCTACCAACTTTTGTTTCTTTGTTCTTTTCTTTTTCCTCTTTAAGTTGAGAACAGCTGGGTGTTAAAACGTTTGAGATTTCAAAAAATTACTAGTCACTTTGAACTAGATACAAATACTTAAGTCACTGAAAGTTGTATTTATTGTAGATATACAACATATTTTTACTTGTGGAGCACAATAACTTCTAATATGTAAGTATTTAAAACTACTAATGGAGGTGTATTAGATGCTAGTAACTTGGTATGCTTAAATCAATCATTTTCATAGCTGAGCTATGATTTTCTGTTTTACCCTCTTTTAAAATGTCACTGGGTGGGAGGAGCCAAGACGGCGGGGGAATAGGATGGGGGAGATTGCTTTCTCTCCTACAAATTCATCAAAAGAATAACTGAACGCATAGTAATCTTCACAAAACAAGTTCTGATCGCTAGCTGAGGTCATCAGGGGCCCAGAAAAGCAACCCATTGTCTTTGAAAGGAGGTAGGACAAAATATAAAAGATAAAAGGAGAGACAGGGGAGCTAAGGACGGAGATCCGTCCTGGGAAGGGACTCTTAATAGAGGAAGTTTTCAAGCACCGGAAACCCTCACGCTGGCAGGTCTGGGGGAAGTTTTTGAACCTCAGAGGGCAACCTGACTGGGAGGGGAACAATAAATAAAACTCACAGATTACGTGCCTAAAAGCAACTCCCAGCGGAAAAGTACCCCAGACGCCTGCATCTGTCACCAGCAAGTGGGGGCAGAACGGAGAGGAGCGGGCGGCATTGCTTAGGGTAAGGACCAGGCCTGAGTGCCCTGAGGACAATCGGAGGGAGCTTTTGTGAATTACCAACTTAAACTGTGGGACAGTAAAAGAAAAAGAGGGAAAATTAACTGGCCCGAACACATTGCCAGCCGTTCGCAAAACAAAGGGACCAAGCAAGTCCAGAGAAGAGCTCGCAGGCTGCAGACCGGCCCAGCCCCGCCGGAGGCAGGGGGGAGGGGAAAGGGGCAGGCTCGGCCCCAAAGATCACATCCCCTACCACACTGCAAACAGGCCTCCACTTTCTAATCAAAGACCTCCTGAGATTCTGGATGGTCGACATCTGCCAGGAGGGTCGCGGCGTGACACAGGGCGCAGGCACCTGATGGGCGCAGGCGCTCCATATAGAGCAGCCGGGAGCCTGAGCAGCATAGACAGAAAAGCAGTGCCAGCCCCTCCCCTCAGCGCGACGGAACTAGCAACCTGAATAAGAGACCACCTCCGCCCACCTGTGTCAGGGTGGAAATGACGCACTGAAGAGACCGGCAAACAGAAGCCAAATAAACAAAGGGAACCGCTTCAGAAGGGACCAGTGCAATAGATTAAAATCCCTGTAGGTAACACCAACTACACCGGAAGGGGCCTGTAGATATTGAGAAGTGTAAGCTGGAACGAGGAGCTATCTGAAACTGAACTGAACCCACACTGACCGCAACAGCTCCAGAGAAATTCCTAGATATATTTTTACTTTTTTTTTTTGTTATTGGTTTGAGTAAAAAAAAAAAAAAAAAAAAAAAAAAAATTTCTTTTTTTTCTCTTTTATTTTCTTTGAAATTCCCTATTACTCGCCCATTACTCCTTAACTTTCATTTTCATAGATTTTTATGATTTTCTTAATTAGGGAAAATATTTTTTTTTTTTTTACTTGTGTTGTTGTTGTTGTTTTCTTTCGTTCTTTTTTTTCTTTCCTTTTTCTCTTCTATTTTCTATTTTTCTTTTTCTCTTATTTCCTTTTAAAGTCCTCTATTACTCCTCTACTACTCCTTAATTTTCATTTTCATTACACTGTAACCTTACAAAGAAAAAAGAAAAGAGAGAGAGAGAGAAGCCCTATTTTTAAACCGAACTTCATATATATTTCTAAAATTTTTTTTTGTGTGTTTTGGTTTTTGTTTTTAATATAGTATTTTTAGGAGTCTAACCTCTACTGTAGATTTTAACCTTTGTTTTTCAGTATATGATATAAATTATGGACATTTAAGAATCCAGTATTCAGTTCCCATTTTTATTCAGGAGTGTGTTGATTATTCTCTCCCAATGTTGACTCTCCTTTTCTACCTCAGAACACCTCTATTTCCTCCTTTCCCCTTCTCTTCCCAATCCAATTCTGTGAATCTTTGTGGGTGTCTGGGCTACAGAGAACACTCTGGGAACAGACAACTGCATAGATCAATCTCTCTCCTCTTGAGTCCCCCTTTTTCTCCTCCTGCTCAACTCTATCTCCCTCCTCCCTCTCCTCTTCTTCATGTAGCTTTGTGAACCTCTCTGGGCGTCCCTCATGGGGGAGAATCTTTTGCCAGTAACCTAGAAGTTTTATTAACAGTGCTGTAGAGTAGGAGAAGCCTTGAGACTACTGGAAGAATAAAACTGAAACCCAGAGGCAGGAGCCTTAACCCCAAAACCCGAGAACACCAGAAAACTCATGATTACATGGAACTTTAAGTAATAAGAGACCGGCCAATACCCTCCACACCTACACTGAATCCAACCACTACCCAAGAGCCAATAAGTTCCAGAGGAAGACATACCACGCAAATTCTCCAGCATAACCCTGAACGCCAGGCTGCCCAAGGTCACACTTAACACATAGACACATCTCAGAACTCATTACTGTGCACTCCATTGCACTCCAGAGAGAAGAAATCAAGTTCTACACACCAGAACTCTGACACAAGCCTCCCTAACCAGGAAACCTTGACAAGCCAAATGTCCAACCCCACCCACTGGGTAAAACCTCCACAATAAAAAGGAACCACAGACCTCCCACTCCAGACACAGCAGAGTAAAGAAAGTCCACTCCAGACACAGCAATGTAAACAAGATGAAAAGGCAGAGAAATACCCTACAGGTAAAGGAACATGAAAAATGCCCACCAAGTCAAACAAAAGAGGAGGAGATAGGGAATCTACCTGAAAAGGAATTTAGAATAATGATAATAAAAATGATCCAAAATCTTGAAAACAAAATGGAGTTACAGATAAACAGCCAGGAGACAAAGATTGAAAAGATGCAAGAAATGTTTAATAAAGACCTAGAAGAAATTAAAAAAAAAGTCAATTAAAAACAAATAAAGCAATGAATGAGATCAAAAACACTCTGGAGGGAACCAAGAGTAGAATAACAGAGACAGAAGATAGGATAAGTGAGGTAGAAGATAAAATGGTGGAAATAAATGAAGCAGAGAGGAAAAAAGAAAGAAAGGATCAAAAGAAATGAGGACACCCTTGGGGACCTCTGGGACAGTGTGAAATGCCCCAACATTCTAATCATAGGAGTCCCAGAAGAAGAAGACAGAAAGACCATGAGAAAATACTCAAGGAGATAATAGCTGAAAACTTACCTAAAATGGGGAAGGAAATAGCCACCCAAGTCCAAGAAACCCAGAGAGTCCCAAACAGGATAAACCCAAGGAGAAACACCCCAAGACACATATTAATCAAATTAACAAAGATCAAACACAAAGCACAAATACTAAAATCAGCAAGGGAGAAAAAACAAATAACACACAAAGGGCTTCCCATAAGGATAACAGCTGATTTATCAATAGAAACCCTCCAGGCCAGAATGGAATGGCAGGACATACTTAAGGTAATGAAAGAGAATAACCTACAACCTAGATTACTGTACCCAGCAAGGATCTCATTTGGATATGAAGGATAATTCAAAAGTTTTACAGACAAGCAAAAGCTGAGAGAATTCAGCACCCCCAAACCAGCTCTTCAACAAATGCTAAAGGATATTCACTAGACAGGAAATGCAGAAAGGTTGTATAAACGTGAACCCAAAACAACAAAGTAAATGGCAACAAGACCACACCAATCAATAATTACCTTAAATGTAAATGGGTTGAATGCCCCAACCAAAAGACAAAGATTGGCTGAATGGATACAAAAACCAGACCCCTATATATGCTGTCTACAAGAGACCCACCTCAAAACACGTGACACATACAGACTAAAAGTGAAGGGCTGGAAAAAAATATTTCACACAAGCGGAGAACAAAAGAAAGCAGGAGTCGCAATACTCATATCAGATAAAATAGACTTTCAAATAAAGGATGTGAAAAGAGACAAAGAAGGACACTACATAATGATCAAAGGATCAATCCAAGATGAGGATATAACAATTATAAGTATATATGCACCCAACATAGGAACACCACAATATGTATGACAAATGCTAACGAATATGAAAGAGGAAATTAACAGTAACACAGTAATAGTGGGAGATTTTAATACCCCACTCACAACTATGGATAGATCAACTAAACAGAAAATTAACAAGGAAACACAAACCTTAAAGGACACAATGGATCAGCTAGACCTAATTGATATCTATAGGACATTTCACCCCAAAACAATCAACTACACCTTTTTCTCAAGTGCACACGGAACCTTCTCCAGAATAGATCACATCCTGGGCCATAAATGTGGTCTTGGAAAATTCAAAAAAACTGAAATCATTCCAGTCATCTTTTCTGATCACAGTGCAGTAAGATTAGATCTCAACTACAGGATAAAAATTGTTAAAAATTCAAACATATGGAGGCTAAATAACACGCTTCTGAATAACCAACAAGTCATAGAAGAAATCAAAAAAGAAATCAAAATATGCATAGAAATGAATGAAAATGAAAACACAACAACCCAAAACCTATGGGACACTGTAAAAGCAGTGCTAAGGGGAAGGTTCATAGCATTACAGGCTTACATCAAGAAACAAGATAAAAGCCAAATAAATAACCTATCTCTACACCTAAAGCAATTAGAGAAGAAAGAAATGAAGAACCCCAGGGTTAGTAGAAGGAAAGGAATCTTAAAAATTAGGGCAGAAATAAATGCAAAAGAAACTAAACAGACCATAGCAAAAATCAACAAAGCTAAAAGCTGTTTTTTTGAAAAAATAAACAAAATTGACAAACCATTAGTAAGACTCATTAAGAAACAAAGAGAGAAGAACCAAATTAACAAAATTAGAAAGGAAAATGGAGAGATCACAACAGACAACACTGAAATACAAAGGCTCATAAGAGACTACTACCAGCAGTTCTATGCCAATAAAATGGACAACTTGGAAGAAATGGACAAATTCTTAGAAAAGTATAACTCTCCAAAACTGAACCAGGAAGAAATAGAAGATCTTAACAGAGCCATCACAAGCAAAGAAATCAAAACCGTAATCAGAAATCTGCCAGCAAACAAAAGCCCAGAAGCTGATGGCTTCAGAACTGAATTCTACCAAAAATTTAGAGAAGAGCTAACACCTATCTTACTCAGAATCTTCCAGAAAATTCCAGAAGAAGGTAAATTTCCAAACTCATTCTATGAGGCCACCATCACCCTAATTCCAAAACCAGACAAAGATGCCACAAAAAAAGAAAACTGCAGGCCAATATCACTGATGAACATAGATGCAAAAATTCTTAACAAAATTCTAGCAAACAGAATCCAACAACATATTAAAAAAAAAAAAAATCATACATCATGACCAAGTGGGCTTTATCCCAGGAATGCAAAGATTCTTTAATATCTGCAAATCAATCAATGTAATACACCACATTAAGAAATTGAAAGATAAAGACCATATGATTAGCTCAATAGATGCAGAGAAAGCCTTTGACAAAATTCAACATTCATTTATGATTAAAACTCTCCAGAAAGCAGGAATAGAAGGAACATACCTCAACATAATAAAACCCATTTATGACAAACCCACAGCAAGCATTACCCTCAATCGTGAAGAATTGAAAGCATTTCCCCTGAAATCAGGAACAAGACAAGGGTGCCCACTCTCACCGCTACTATTCAACATAGTGTTGGAAGTTTTGGCCACAGCAATCAGAGCAGAAAAAGAAGTAAAAGGGATCCAGATAGGAAAAGAAAAATTGAAATTCTCGCTGTTTGCAGATGACATGATCCTCTACATAGAAAAGCCTAAAGACTCTACCAGATAATTACTAGAGCTAATCAATGAATATAGGAAAGTTGCAGGATATAAAATTTACACACAGAAATCCCTTGCATTCCTATACACTATCAACGAAAAAACAGACAGAGAAATTCAGGAAACAATACCATTCACCATTACAGCAAAAAGAATAAAACTCTTAGGAGTGTATCTACCTAAAGAAACAAAAGACCTATACATAGAAAACAATAAAACACTGATGAAAGAAATCAAAGAGGACACAAACAGATGGAGAAACATACCATGTTCATGGATTGGAAGAATCAATATTGTCAAAATGGCTATTCTACCCAAAGCAGTCTATAGATTCAATGCAATCCTTATTAGGCTACCAATGGTATTTTTCACAGAACCTGAACAAATAATTTCACAATTTGTATGGAAATACAAAAAACCTCGAATAGCCAAAGTACTCTTGAGAAAGAAGAATGGAACTGGAGGAATCAACCTACCTGACTTCAGACTCTACTACAAAGCCACAGTCATCAAAACAGTGTGGTACTGGCACAAAGACAGAAATATAGCTCAATGGAACAGAATAGAAAGCCCAGAGATAAATCCACGAACGTATACTTATCTTTGACAAAGGAGGCAAGGATATACAATGGAAAAGAGACAACCTCTTCAACAAGTGGTGCTGGGAAAACTGGTCAACCACTTGTAAAAGAATGAAACTAGAACACTTTCTAACACCATACACAAAAATAAACTCAAAATGTTCTCCTAGAGGAGAACATAGGCAAAACACTCTCCGACATGAATCACAGCAGGATCCTCTATGACACACCTCCCAGAATATTGGAAATAAAAGAAAAAAATAATCAAATGGGACCTAATGAAACTTAAAAGCTTTTGCACAACAAAGGAAACTATAAGTAAGGTGAAAAGACAGCCGTCAGATTGGGAGAAAATAATAGCAAATGAAGCAACAGTCAAAGGATTAATCTCAAAAATATACAAGCAACTCCTGCAGCTCAATTCCAGAAATATAAATGACTCAATCAAAAAATGGGCCAAAGAACTAAACAGACATTTCTCCAAAGAAGACATACAGATGGCTAACAAACACATGAAAAGATGCTCAACATCACTCATTATCAGAGAAATGCAAATCAAAACTTCAATGAGGTACCATTACACGCCAGTTAGGATGGCTGCTATCCAAAAGTCTACAAGCAATAAATGCTGGAGAGGGTGTGGAGAAAAGGGAACCCTCTTACACTGTTGGTGGGAATGCAAACTAGTACAGCTACTATGGAAAACCATGTGGAGATTTCTTAAAAACCTGGAAATAGAACTGCCATATGACTTAGCAATACAACTCTTGGGCATACACACTGAGGAAACCAGATCTGAAAGAGACATGTGTACCCCAATGTTCATCGCAGCACTATTTATAATAGCCAGGACATGGAAGCAACCTAGAAGCCCATCAGCAGACGAATGGATAATGAAGCTGTGGTACATATACACCATGGAATATTACTCAGCCATTAAAAAGAATTCATTTGAATCAGTTCTAATGAGATGGATGAAACTAGATCCCATTATACAGAGTGAAGTAAGCCAGAAAGATAAAGATCATTACAGCATACTAACTTATATATATGGAATTTAGAAAGGTAGTAATGATAACCCTATATGCAAAACAGAAAAAGAGACACAGATGTACACAACAGACTTTTGGGCTCCGTGGGAGAAGGCGAGGGTGGGATGTTTCGAGAGAACAGCATGTATATTATCTATGGTGAAACAGATCACCAGCCCAGGTGGGAAGCATGAGACAGGTGCTCAGGCCAGGTGCACTTGGAGGACCCAGGGCAATCGGGTGGAGAGGGAGGTGAGAGAGGGAATCGGGATGGGGAATACATGTAACTCCATCGCTGATTCATGTCAATGTATGACAAAACCCCCTGCAATGTTGTGAAGTAATTAGCCTCCAACTAATAAAAATAATTAAAAAAAATAAAATAAAATGTCACTAATTTTCTTTTTGGATTCATTCAGATGCAGGTCTATCATAGTCTGAATTTTAAACGAGGATATCCCCAGCTTCTTGTAAGAATGAAAAGAAAAAACTGGCATTAAAAATGTCTCTCCAGTATCTTCATTAATTCATGATTACCACAAGAAGCATGTTAAAGCAATGGGTAATATGGATTGTCATAACTCTCGTTTTCTTTCTGAAACTAGAGAATGTATTTTCAGCCTCCACAAGTTTAAGTGTGCCTTTCATACTAAAACATTCTACTAGCTAGATAGTTGGTAGTACAAGTGTCCCAACTTGAAATGACATCTCTCTCCATCAAAATGTTAGTGAGACCAACAGAGCAAATTGTGATAGATCAAAGTATGGTTTTCAATCACTTGAGCATTTTTTGCATCAACACTTGCATAGCTACATTAAGCAAAGGACCACAAGGATAATTTTTTTTTTTCTTTTGCTATTATGACTACCTCTACTCCACAGTGTCACATCGTATCTCCATGACAGAGCAGATAATTTGGACTAACAGTGGAGACGTCTACCTTTCCAGTTAAGTATGGCAATATGTCAGTCCATTACGGTCCTTTTTCTAAGCTGCAACATGCGGGCAATTCATGGTTCCCAGTGCCAATCAGTGCTGATGCAGCTGCTGATTCTCCTTCAATTTAATTCATGGGTTCTAATATACTGTAAACTTCTTGAGAGCATACAATCATTTTATAATTTGAATTACCTCATTTGCATTTCACATAAATATAATAAATATTTTTGACAACTTCCTTATATGAAAATTATCCTAATTACATCTAACAAATAGGTGTCAGACTGTGCAGGATAATGAAGAGTAAAATCAATGTTGGTATACGTCATCAAATTCCTACATTTCTCTTATTTGAACAATAAGGTATATGCTCATCTTCTGCATAGTTTCATTTTTTATTTTGAAATAAGAGTAAAATGGGACTTTTCTTTAATGCCTGGCTATTGGACAATGCCTGGCTTTAATATAAACACTTCAGTTCAAGGGAACTTTTGATAGGTATCCTCTGTAAATTACAACTAATCAATTGTTTGGGGGAAAAAAAGAAATTAAAACAAAGAGAAAAAATGGAATGGATAAAGTGACTTTCGAAATACAGGCTACTGAATGGATATCAAAATTAGGATGGTATGGGAGAAAGAACAGATAACAAATCTTATTGATACAAAGCAAATGCATAGTATGTACCTTACTGCGGTCTCAGCTGCATCCTATTCTATGACCTAAAAGAAAAACAGCTGGAGGTTGTCTCCATTAAAAACTATGTTTAACACTTGAAAATATACATGGTGCAGGCTGCTCAGTAATGATGATCAGGATCATAATATCAGTGGCATATCAGAGAGAACAAGACAGAGTGAAAAATTGTAACAGCACAGAATGGGTATTTTACGATTGGTATTATAAAGGGTCACTTTTGCTCTTCTGTCTTTAATGCACATCTTTATTGCTTACCAACAGTATTCCACCCTATATTTCCAAATGTATATTTTGATGTTGCTTGGCTGTTCCTGCAAAGACAGATTTACATCCTTCTGTGGAATGTAACACCTCAACTTGCTTAAGATATTCTTGGAAGACATGACATCTGTTTGCCTTAGTAACTTCGTTAAGTTCCTCTTTCACTGTCTTTCTGTAGCTACAGAAGGCAAACTACTTTCAGTCATGCTAAGCCCCATCTCCCAACTTTGCTTCAACCCTTTCCTGTGGTTGGAAGGAAACTCTGTTAGCCTACCTACCAAGGTAAGCACAGATATCAGGCCTCCTATGTGTTTACACACTTTTCCTTATCTATCTTGCATATCAGCAAACACACACAGTGCCTGCCAAATGATGTATTTTAAGTACTTGTTGAGTTAGCAATAAAGAAATGTAATAACCAAGCAAAAGCTATATTCACTATTCAACACCATCCCAGATCCTCCAGTATTGTTGTAATTGACCTCTAATATTGATTGATAATTTTTTGCCTTGTCAAAAATTGTTATTATATTTATGTGAAATGCAAATGAGGTAATTCAAATTATAAAATGATTGTATGCTCTCAAGAAGTTTACAGTATATTAGAACCCATTCTAAGCATGTTGTTTCAGTCTGTGCTTGCCTAAAATTCAGTAGTAATTATAGAGAAATATAAAAAACAATAGCAAACATTGAATCTAATCACCTAACAAAGTCATGGAGAAAGCATGGTGCCAAATGGCTGCTCCTTAATATATTGTGCAATGAAATACTCTAGGCAGAGTATCTGCTTGCTGGCCTCTGCTATCCAAACTTTTATGAACTCTATTTAGAACTTTGGGCAATCTCAACTTGTAGCCATTCCTGTAGACAGTGGTGGCAATATCAAGTCATGTCCATGTGTTTGTGTGGTACTTAACATAGGGTAACACCAAGTTAAAGACATCATTCTCATTCTTGCAGCTAATGGACAATGAGATCTGTGGAATCTTTGTGTAGAGGAGGGAGTTGTTCACAGCAGCACATTCTTCTTTCACTGAAAGTGTTCTTTAAAATGCAGGTCAGAATACTATGCATTAGAGATGTAAGCGTTTTGCAGCAAATCTGAGGTTACTGAAATTGGTGTCTTTAATTATAATTTCAAGTGCTAAGTTCAATGGCCTCAGTTTAGATTTCAGGCATCTTGCTATGTAGGCAAATATACATTCTTTGAGAAGTATCAACATAAACATGATTGCACCTTCTATTTCATTATCTTGTACAGAATATTCCTTCTGACTCCCTTTCAGATTCTTTTCATATTCTGCCCTCAGTGGAGTTCCTTCCCAAAGAGAACAAGACTAATCCCCATAGTCCTTTGAGATAGCTAATAAAAGACATGGATATGGGCACCAAGATATCTCAGGTTAACAACCCTCTGTTCTGTCATCTCCTGAATAGATATTATCAAATTGTTCCTCATTTTATCCTACCTGGGGAAACCTGGTTACATTCTCACATTTCATGACACATTGTAGTGTTAATCTATTCCCTTATGTGTTTATTGTATCAGTGTTGACAATTCTGAAAAGGTTAAGAAAATATAACTCAGTATATTAGTTAAACGTTGTACATGAGTTCACATTATTTTTCTTTCTTTCTTTTTTTTTTTTTTTAAAGGCTGGTGCCTAAAATAGTAAAAGTGAAAAAGAAAATTTCAGGGAGGAAAATGCAGAAGTTTGGGTAAAAAGAAAGATAACATGATGGGTAAGATCAGAGGATGGAATCTGATGATTAGTGTAACAAGCAAAAGGGTAAATGCAGGACCCAAAGATCAGTGTGACTTCAATACTGTTTCACAATAGCATAATTTTATGTAACCAGATCACAGAGTAGTCTTACATACAAAATATTCTAAGATACCTTGAGATATAGAACAAAGGTATATCCTTCAAAGCCTTGCCCCACTGCTAAGCTGCCGACTATACAGGACTTCTGGCTTCAACTGTCTGTGGCAACCAGCCAAAAGCAGGTTTATGAAGATAATATATTTTGATATGCATTGATAGTGCATGTCTAAAAAAGGCCACATTTCTTGCGAGCGGAATCAAAGTGGAAAAATTGTACTCTCAGTCTTCAATTTTATGGGGCTTCCATATGCATTCACTTACTCTCCCATCCTTCATGAGTAGACAAAAACTGCAACATGAAGAAGAGGGAAATGGCTTATTCACAGAGAAGGCAAGTGGGAAAGTAAAAATGGAGCAGGTAGCCTACCTCCCTATATCCTCAGCAAAGTAACCCTATGTAAATATTTCTAAGGGCTACTAGGATGCACAGGTCAAAGATGCTGCTTCTAGGATTACAGAGCTTGATTGAGCTGCTTTAGTTTCGTTTTACCTCTCATCTCCTTCCTTAGGTCACATACCAGGCATGTTAACACCTCCAAAAATGGGGAGGTCTAGGAAGTATTTAGAGACAATACCTGCTGCTGCATAAGACCAAGGTTGTACATTAAAGTGGCATGTGGGCTAAGGGTTCCATATCAGCATTCCACATGACTCTACAGAAATTCTCCATCCCCAGAAAGCTCTCGAAAGACTTTATGAAAAGCCCATTTTGAGGGAAGATAGGAATGAAACTGACAAGAGTTGTGTGCTTTCTCATTGTCCTCAATCTCACTTATCACCCCATGTACAATGAGAGATTAATATGCTTTATGAACCACCTCCCAAGCTGTGCCTACACGTAATTTTTGATGTTCGGTTTTGTCTGACACTCTGAGACCATTTGCTGTATCACACTGGGCTCCCTGTCCTTCAAATCATCCAAAGTTTGCTCAAATTCATGTCCACTGATTCATTGGTGTCTTGCAACCATCCTGTCCTCTGTGTTTCCCTTCTCCTCCTGCCCTCAATCTTTCCCAGCAGCAGGTTCTTTCCAGTGAATCAGTTGTTGGCCTCGGGGACCAAATATTGACCCATCAGGTACAGCATCAGTCTTTCTGTGATTAGTTAGGGTTGATGACCTTCATGGTTGATTTCTTTAACCTCTCTACTCTTTACAGGACTCTCATGATTCTTCTCCAGCCCCACAGTTGCAAAGCACTGATGCTTTGGCAGTCAGTTTTTGTGGTCCCTCATTCACCTCTATACATGACTACTGGATAAACAAGAGTTTGTGTCTTTGGATCTTTGCCAGTAATGTCTTCACATTTTAATATGTTGAATAGATTAGTCAAAGCTTTTTGTCCAAGGGGCAGGGTCTTTAGTTTCATGGCTACAGTCCATGCCCAGAGTGGTGTCGTAGGTCAAGAAAATAAAATTTTTCACTGGTTCCATTTTCTCTTCTTTATTATGCTTTGAAATTATGGGACCAGATGCCATGATCTTAGGTTTTTGAATGTTGAGTTTCAATCTAGTTTTTCCACTCTCCTCTTTCACATTCATCAAGAGGCTCCGTAGTTCCTACTGTTCTTCTGTTATTTGGATGATGTCATCTGGACACCTGGGAGATATGAATAACTCCCATATAAATTTTGTTTCTAGCTTGAGCTTCATATACGATTTTATTTTTCAGATGTTTTCTGCACAGAAGTTAAATAAACAGGGTAACAATATATAGCTTGGACATATTCCTTTCCTGATTTTCAACGAGTTCATTGTCCATGTCCATGGCTGCTGGCTCCTATTCATACCTGGCACCACCAGGGTTCTAGCAGTCCAAGAAGCCGTACCACCTCCTGTGCTCAATAAGGCAGACCCCAGTGCTCCACAAGTGTTTCAGAGCAGACTCCTTTGGTGATCACATGTAAAAGAAGGATGAAAATTATATCCTGACCCAGGGACAGAGTCATTAAAGCAGAGGATTGGAAATCCTCCAATAAGTTGATCACGCTGCTAATTAAATACACAGGATTAATGACACAAAACCTGTGTCTATGGAATACATCAAAAGACAATAAAAGTTCAAACAAAAGAAAATCCCCAGGCTCAGGCAGCTGTAAGAGTGACCAGGAGTTATAGCAATTTTGAGTTTGAGCTGTCCCTAGAGAGATCCAGAGTCAGTTCTCTTCATCTTTGGAGAGCTTCCCAAAGAGGTGTAGTTGCCCTGTGACTCATGTTGGGGACTAGAACACTGACAGATAAACACTAGGAAACAGGTATTATTCTTTTGATGTTTTGAATTGTTGTGTTGTTGATGCACTACTTTTCTCAGTTGTTGGTTTCTTGGTTACAGAACCTTGATTTGGTCTTTTAAGATTATTTCAACCATATTTTTATTTTTTGTATATATAGATTTCTACTTTTACTTTGGTTTCCTATTTTCTGTACCTTTCATTGATGTTGTATCTCTTCATTTTTATAAATAGGTATGTACTTCTGTATTAACTGGGATCTTGTATTATTCTGTGGGGGATGTATCTGATCTTCTTACCAGATTTGCTTTCTATATTTTTCCATTGACACTCTGCTCTGTTTTGCCTTGAGATTGATTTGATTAATTCTCTTTATGAACCTGTTGTGTTTATTGCTTGTGCTACTTTTGGTTTTGTTTAATTTTGTTTTCTTGCCATTTATCTTTGTTACTTTTTAAAATCTCTTCAATATATAGTATCATGGTTCTCTGAGCAGAAATTTGGCCTGGTCTTCTAGGGTGTCAGCACTGAGACCAGGATCATGGGGCAACAGAAAATTCCTCTCTACAGTGAATATTAACTGGTGACAGTCTCCATGAGGGCCTTCTTCTTAATCTAAGATGCACCCCACCCAACTGTTTGCACAATGCAAAGCTGATGTCTCATGCCACAAAACATGCAAGACAGAAACACAAATGAAATCATTGGCAGATAGACTCCCTAACATCAGACAAATCCCATAGACACATGCAAATGACAAGAACAGACATGGTCCCACCATAAGAGAGGGAAGACTCAGTTGCAGACTCAAGAACATAGTCCCCAGTCTCTCCCACTCCAAAGCCCACACTAGCCACTCAACCAACCTAATCAACTCAGAGTAGAGATGGGGCAATAACTATACCCCAGCAGCCTGGGAAGAAACGTTTGTTAACACAGTAAGTAGGGGAATGTGAAGACAGAGAAATATGTTGTGGGCAAAGGAACATGGTAAAAATTCAAAACTTAATTAAAGAGGAAATGAAAAAGACTTGGGAGTAATGATAGTAAAGATGATCAAACATTTTGGAAATATAATGGAGAAAAGACAAGAAACATTTTTGAAGGGCCGGGAAAAATGAATAAGCAACAACAAAAAATTAACAACACAAAATCTGTCATTGGTATACTATAGGCTAAAACTCATTGTTGTACTGCTGAAGACAACACAACATTGGAAAGCAAGTATCCTCCAATTTAAAAATGAAGTTTAAAAAGAAACACAAGCGTTCAATAGCACAACAGACCTGACAAACTTAATTGATACTTATAGGACATTTCTAAGACCCACTTGACTTCACATTCAAGGATGTTTGGCTCTAGATGAGTGATCACACCATGGTGATTATCTGGGTCATGAAGAGCTTTTTTATACAGTTCTTCTGTGTATTTTTGCCACCTCTTCTTCAATACTTTGGCTACCTCATACAAAGAGTTGACTCCTCGGAAAAGACCCTGATGCTGTGAGGGGTTGGGGGCAGGAGGAGAAGGGGACGACAGAGGATGAAATGGCTGGATGGCATCACCAATTCAATGGACATGAGTTTGAGTAAATTCTGGGAGTTGGTGATGGCCTGGCGTGCTGCGATTCATAGGGTCTCAAAAAGTCGGACACGACTGAGTGAACAGAGGAACAGGATAGGACATTTCACCCAAACACAGCCAAACATACATTTTTCTAACGTGAAAATGAAACATCTCCAGTTCAGTTCAGTCGCTCAGTCTTATCCGACTCTTTGTGACCACATGAACTGCAGCACGCCAGGCCTCCCTGTCCATCACCAGCTCCCAGAGTCAACC
The DNA here is from genome assembly GCF_033118175.1 of Dama dama. Taxonomy (NCBI): domain Eukaryota; kingdom Metazoa; phylum Chordata; class Mammalia; order Artiodactyla; family Cervidae; genus Dama; species Dama dama. The sequence continues at coordinate 1,881,951 of NC_083715.1, read as the reverse complement.
CAAACCCATGTCCATTGTGTCAGTGATGCCATACAACCATCTCCTCATCTGTCGTCCCCTTCTTCTCCTGACCTCAATCTTTCCTAACATCAGGGTCTTTTCAAATGAGTCAGCTGTTTGCATCAAGTGGCCAAAGAATTGGAGTTTCAGCTTCTACTTCTGGTTAAATTGCAAATCAAGCCTTGATACATCAAGCCTGGATCTCAAATCAAGCCTTGGTAAATTTAAGATGATCGATATAATATCAAGCATTTTTTTTTTTTTTTTTTAACCACAATGCTATGATTTACATACCAGACTTTGGGCGTGGGGACTGTAAAAAACATGAATACATGTAGGCTAACAAATACACCTCTATGTGGCCAAGAGATCGCTGATGAAATCAGAGAGAAAATAACAGAAAAAAACAAGTTTGGAGTCAAATAATATTAAAAGCATGTTTATCTGAAATTTATAGAATATGCTAAAGCAGTAAAAGAGTGAAGTTGATAAGTACTACACATCTCAAGTAATCACTTTAACCTTAAATTGGAAGCATTTAGAGAAAGAAGAAAAATCAGACAAAATTACACCCACAAAGTGAGTAGAAGTGAAAAAACTGATATAAAGTCAGTGCAGACACTAAAGAAAAAGATGAAAAAAAATTAGCCAAAATCAATATCACTGAAAGGGGGTTCTGGGAGAGCATAAGCAAAATAGATAAATCATGGGCCAGGCTTATCAAGGAAAAAAAAGGGGGGGGGGGCAAATATCAATAAAATTTGACATGACAAAGACAATATAACTGATACCTTAGAGATAACAAAGGATCACAAAAGACTACAGCAAGCAGCTATAAGTCAATAAAATTCAGAATCTGAAATCCATGAACAAATCCTCAGAAATTCAACTAAGAAGAAACAAAAAATCTGAACACAGCAATTACAAGCACTAATATTGAAACTGTGATGAAAAATTCCCAGTTAACAAAATTAAAGCCAAATGACTTCACAGGGAAATTTTATGAACCATTCAGAGAACTGTTGACACATGCACTTCTGAAACTCTTCTGAAATTCTAGAGTGGAAGGAAAATGTATAAATCCATCCTACAAGGTCACCATCACCCTAATACCAACACCAAGATAACACAGAAAAGGAAAGTTAGAGGCCAATATCACATTGATGAACAGAAGCAAACAACCTGAACAAAACACGAGCCAATATCTTAAAGGATTGAACAACACCCATTATTAAATGGGGTTTATTCCAGGTGTGCAAACATTCTTTAGTGTCTGCATAGCAATATATATTGTATATTGTGTGTATATTGTGTGTATATTGAAGGCTTAAAACCATATTACCACCTCAATAGATGCTGAAAAATCTTTGATATAATTCAACAAGGGTTTGAGATTGAAACTCCAGAAACTGAACATAGCAAAAAATACCTCAACTTAACAAAGTCACACAAATCAAAACTACATGGAAGTATCACCTCACACCATTCCAAATGGCCATCATTTAAAAAATATCCACCGCAGGGACTTCTGTGCTGGTCCAGTGGCTAAGACACCATGATTCCAATGCAGTGGTCCCAGATTTGATCCCTGGTCATGCAACTATATATATATAACTATATATATATAGCCTGGCGATAAGGATTGAGAAATGCAAGAAATGTTTTACAAGAACCTAGAAGAAATAAACAAGAGTCAATCAATAATGAATAATGCAATAAATGAGATCAAAAGCACTCTGGAGGCAACCAACAGTACAGTAAATGAGGCAGAAGATAGAATAAGTGAGGTAGAAGACAGACTGGTAGAAATGAATGAAGCAGAGAGGTAAAAAGAAAAAAAAAAAGGAAAGAAACGAGGACAACTTCAGAGGCCTCTGGAACAATGTTAAATGCCCCAACATTCGAATGATAGGAGTCCCAGAAGAAGAAGACAAAAAAGGCCATGAGAAAACACTTGAGGAGATAATAGTTGAAAACTTCCCTAGAATGGGGAAGGAAATAATCACCCAAGTCCAAGAAACCCAGAGAGTCCCAAACAGGATAAATCCAATGTGAAACACCCCAAGACACATATGCATCAAATTAACAAAGATCAAATACAAAGAACAAATATTCAAAGCAGCAAGGGAACAGCAACAAAAACCCACACAAGGGGATTCCCAGAAGGATACCAGCTGATCATTCAATAGAAACTCTTCAGGACAGAAGAGTTCCAGAGTTTCAAGAACTCTTTTCAATCCCCCAGAAGGGAATGGCAGGACATACTTAAAGTTTTGAAAGAGAAAACCCTACAACCCAGATTACTGTATCCAGTAAGGATCTCATTCAACTAGGAAGAGAAATCAAACGCTTTACAGACAACCAAAAGATGAGCAAATTCAGCACCAAACCAGCTCTCCAACAAATGCTAAAGGATCTCCTCTATACAGGAAACACAGGGAGGGGGTATAAACGCAAACCCAAAACAGCAACTTAATGGCAACGGGATCATCCTTATGAATAATCTGCTTAAATGTAAATGGGTTGAATGCCCCAGCCAAAAGACAAAGACTGGCTGAACGGATACAAAAACAAAACTCCTATATGTTTTGTCTACAAGAGACCGACCTCAAAACAAGGGACACAGACAGACTGAAAGTGAAGGGCTGAAAAAGACACTCCACACAAATAGAGACCAAGAGAAAGCAGGAGTAGCAATACTCATATCAGATAAAATAGGCTTTAAAATACAGGCAGTGAAAAGAGACAAAGAAGGTCACTACACGATGATCAAAGGGTCAATTCAAGAAAAAGATATAACAATTCTAAATATATATGCAACCACCATAGGAGCCCCACAATGTGTAAGGCAAATGCTACAAGTATGAAAGGGGAAATGAACAATAACACAATAACAGTGGGAGACTTACTACCCCACCCACACCTATGGTTAGTTCAACAAAACAGAACATTAACAGGAAGACACAAACTTTAAATGATACAATGGATCAATTAGACCTAACTGATATCTATGGCACATTTCACCCCAAAAAACAATGAATTTCATCTTTTTCTCAAGTGCATATGAAACCTTGTCCAGGAGAGATCACAACCTGGGCCATCAATCTAGCCTTGGCAAATTTTTTTAAAAATTGAAATCCTTCCAAGCATCTTTTCTCACTGCAGTGCAGTAAGATTAGATGTCAACTACAGGAGAAACACTATTTAAAATTACAACATAGGGAGGCTGAACAGCATGCTTCTGAGCGACCAACAAATCACAGAAGGAATAAAAAAAAAAAAAAGAGAGAGAGAGAAATCAAAATATGCATAGAAACAAACGAAAATGAAAACAAAGCATCCCAAAACCTATGGAACACTGTAAAAGCAGTGCTAAGGGGAAGGTTCATACCAATACTGGCTTACCTTAAGAAACAAGAAGAAATTCAAATAAATAACCTAACTCTACACCTAAAGCAATTAGCAAAGGAAGAGATGAAGGACCACAGGGTTAGTCAAAGGAAAGAAATGTTTAAAATTAGGGCAGAAATAAATGCAAAAGAAACAGAAGCGACCATAGCAAAAATCAACAAAGCTAAAAGCTGGGTCTTTGAGAAGATAAATAAAATCAACAAATCATTAGCCAGACTCATCAGGAGACAAAGGGAGACGATTCAAATCAACAAAATTCGAAATGAAATTGGAGAAAGCAGTATAGAACAACAGATAACACAGAAATCGAAACGATGCAAAGAGAATACTATCAGCAACTATATGCCAATAAAAAGGACAACTTGGAAGAAATTGGCACATTCTTAGAAAAGTATAGCCTTCCAAAACTGAACCAGGAAGAAATAGAAAATCTGAACAGACCCATCAGAGGCACAGAAATTGAAACTGTAATCAGAAATCTTCCAGCAAACAAAAGCCCAGGACCAGACAGCTTCACAGCTGAATTCTACCAAAGATCTAGAGAAGAGCTAACACCTATCCTCCTCAAACTCTTCCAGAAAATTGCAGAGCAAGGTAAACTGCCAAACTCATTCTATGAGGCCACCATCACTGTAACACCAAAACCAGACAAAGATGCCACCAAAAAAGAGAACTACAGGCCAATATCACTGGTGAACATAGATGCAAGAATCCTTAACAAAATTCTAGCAAACAAAATCCAACAACATATTAAAAAGATCATACATCATCACCAAGTGGGCTTTATTTCATGGAGGCAAGGTTTCTTCAGCGTCCACAAATCAATCAATGTAATATACCACAGTAACAAACTGAAAGATAGAAACCATATGATTATGTCAAGATGTGCAGAGAAAGCCTTTGACAAAATTGAGCATCCATTAATGACAAAAAAACCTCCAGAATGCAAAAATAGAAGGTAAATACCACAACATAATAAAAGCTATCTATGACAAACCCACAGCAAACATTATCCTCAATGGTGAAAACTTGAAAGCATTTCCCTTAAAGTGAGGAACAAGACAAGGGTGCCCACTCTCACCACTACTATACAACATAACTTTGGAAGTTTGGCCACAGTAGTCAGAGCAGAAAAAGAAATAAAAGGAATCCAGATTGGAAAAGAAGAAGTAAAACTCTCACTGTTTGCAGATGACATGATCTCTAGAAAACCCTAGAGACACCACTAGAAAATTACTAGAGCTAATCAATGAATATAGTAAAATTGTAGGATATAAAATTAACACGCAGACATCCCTTGCATTTCTATACACTGACAATGAGAAAACAGAAAGAAATTACAGAAACAATTCCATTCAGCACTGCAACAAACAAAATAAAACACTTAGGAATATATCTACCTAAAGGAACAAAAGACCTTTATATAGAACACCATAAAACATTGATGAAAGAAATCAAAGAGGACACAAATAGATGGAGAAATATAACATATTCATGGATTGGAAGAATCAATATAATGAAAATGAGTATACTACCCAAAGCAATCTATACATTCAATGCAATCCCTATCAAGCTACCAATGGAATTTTTCAGAAAACTAGAACAAATAATGTCACACTTTGTATGGAAATACAAAAAACCTCGAATAGCCAAAGCAATCTTGACAAAGAAGACTGGACCTGGAGGAATCAACTTGCCTGATTTCAGGCTATACGTCAAAGCTACAGTCATCAAGACAGTATGGTACTGGCACAAAGACAGAAATATAGATCGATGGGACAAAATAGAAATCCAGAGATATATCCAGGCACCTATGGACACCTTATCTTTGACAAAGGAGGCAACAATGGAGAAAAGGCAATCTCTTGAACAAGTGGTGCTGGGAAAACTAGTCAAGCACTGGTAAAAGAATGAAACTAGAACACTTTCTAACACATTAGATAAAAATAAACCCAAAATGGAGTAAAGCCTCAATGTAAGACCACAAACTATAACAATCCAGGAGGAAAACATAGGCAAAACACTCTCTGACATAAATCACTGCAGGATCCTCTCTGATGGACGTGTCAGAGTAACGGAAATAAAAACTAAACTAAACACATGGGACCTAATTCAACTTAAAACCTTGTACAGAATGAAGGAAACTATAAGCAAGGTGAAAAGATAGCCTTCAGAATGGGAAAAAAAAATAATAGCAAATGAAGCAACTGACAAAAAATTAATCTCAAAACTACACAAGCAACTCCTGCAGCTCAATTCCAGAAAAATAAATGACCCAATCAAAAAATGGGCCAAAGAACTAAACAGACACTTCTCCGAAGAAGACATACAGATGTCTAGCAAACACATGAAAAGTTGCTCAACATCACTCATTGTCAGAGAAATACAAATCAAACCCACAATGAGGTACCATCTCACTCTGGTCAGAGTGGCTGCTATCCAAAAGTCTAGGAACAATAAATGCTGGAGAGGGTGTGGAGAAAAGGGAACCATCTTACACTGCTGGTCGGAATGCAAACTAGTACAGCCACTATGGAGAATAGTGTGGAGATTCCTTAAAAAACTGGAACTAGGACTCCCATATGACCCAGCAATCCCACCAAGGACACCAGAAATGAGAGAGACACGTGTACCCCAATGTTCACTGCACCACTGTTTATAAGAGCCAAGACATGGAAGCAGCCTAGATGTCCATCAACAGACGAACGATAAGAAAGCTGTGGTACATCTACAGAATGGAATATTACTCCACAATTTAAAAGAATACATTTGAATCAGTTCTGATGAGGTGGATGAAACTGGAGCCTATTATACAGAGTGAAGTAATACAGAAAGAAAAACACCAATACAGTATATTAACACATATATATGGAATTTAGAAAGATGGTAACAATGACCCTATATGCGAGACAGCAAAAGAGATAGAGATGTATAGAACAGTTTTTGGACTCTGTGGGAGAAGGCGAGGGTGGGATGATTTGAGAGAATACCATTGAAACATGTATATTATCAGATGTGAAACAGATCACCAGTTCAGGTTTAATGCATGAGACAGGGTGCTCAGGGCTGGTGCACTGGGATGACCCAGAGGGATGGCAACCGGAGGCAGGTGGTGGGGGGGGGGGGGGGGGGGCGGTCAGGATGGAGAATGCATGTACACCCGTAGCTGATTCATGTCAATGTATGGCAAAACCACTACAATTATGTAAAGTTATTAGCCTCTGATTAAGATAAATTAACTTTAAATAAAACTAAAACATAAAACAAAATGTAAAGGTTTTCTAAACTTTGCATTCACAGACCATCTTGAATGGCCTGACCAAGTCGCTCAGTCGTGTCTGACTCTTTGAAACCCCATGGACTGTAGACTACCAGGCTTCTCCGTCCATGAGATTTTCCAGGCTACTGTAATGGAGTCGGTTGCCATTTCCTTCTCCAGGGGATCTTCCCATCCCAGGGATTGAACCCAGGTCTCCTGCATTGTAGGAGACACTGTATCCTCTGAGGCAGCAGGGAAGCCCTAAATAAAGCTAAAACATAAAATAAAATGTAAATGTTTTCTACACTTCGCATTCACAGACCATCTTCATCTTGGATACATCTGGACACCACCTCTGTTATTACTTATTTTCTTTAATTCAGCTAAGCAAAGGTCTCTAACACCCCTTCTAGCATCACTGATGTGGGTGTGTCCCACGTACTGAGCTGTGTGCTTAAGAGATTGCTCCGTACTTAAACCTTTTGGTATGCATGATAACCCCAGGAGGTAAGCACTAATCACAGTCCATTCCCCAGATGAGGAAAGTGATATGCCCAAGGTCACACAACAGGTCAGTCAGTGCCAGAGCCAGGATTCAAATTGGTCTACCTGACTCACAACCCAAGTCAGTGACCCCCTTAGGTGACACTGGACCAGAGTCTGTGGCACTGCAGTAATTTTACAAAATGCCTGTCCTGGACTCCACTGCACGTGGGGGTGGACATTTTTACTCACTTTGTCTAGGTTTGGGAACAAGTTTGATGGTTAAGTGAAGTTAGAGGGGTGTCAGGTTTTTACCTTAAAAGAATAGAATGCATTACGGGTAACTTTGAACAGGAAAGAAACTTATTAAATGATATTAAGTGGCTCAGGTCTCTGGGAGAGAGGGCTGGAGAGAGCCATGAACAATATAGAAATTAATTGCAGGATCTTCTGTCACTACCACTGGCTCCAGACACAGCGGCTGTCACTAGTGACATGGCTTATGTCTCTTCCATCTCCTCTAGATTGAATTCTATGCATCAGAATCCACTTGCATTGCTTTCACCTGTCGGTGTATCCATTGGCTAAGACTACATTCCATGTGGCTGGAGCTAATTGAGTCTTAAGTACCATCTGGATATATTTGAGTGGCTGAGCCTGGGTACCATCTGGGGGCATCTAATCGATTGAGCCTAGGTCACATGGTTACATTCTGACTGCAAGGGAGGTTGGGAAAAATGAGATTCAGTCTGTTTCCAGTGCAGGTTTGTAAGATGGAAAGTTAAAGCATTGACTAAAAAGTCTACCCACTTCAGACCTGTCCCAAGTCTCTTTATCAGTCAAGTCAGTTTTCCAAAGCTCAATTCACCCTACTAATTAAAGCAGAGGGGTTTAGTCACGTGGGCTGTGCTCCGCTGTGTTAATTTGGCTAGGCTGGGACTACATTTCCTAGAATCTCTTTCTTTGATTTTGAGTTCCGTCAGTCTGTTCAGTGGCTTAGTTGTGTCTGAATCTTTGCGACCCGATGGACTGCTGCAAGTCAGGCTCCCTGTCCCTCACCAACACCCCTGGGGTTTACTCAAACTCATGTCCATTGACTCGATGATGCCATCCAACCATCTCATACTCTGTTATCCTCTTCTCTGCCCAGCTTCAATCTATTCCAGTGTCAGGGTCTATTCTAATCTGTCAGTCCTTCGCATCAGGTGGCAAAAGTATTGAAGTTTCAGCTTCAGCATCAGTCCTTCCAATGAATAGTCAGGACTCATATATCTTAGGATGGACTTGTTAGATCTCCTTGCCATCCAAGGGACTCTTGAGAGTCTTCCCCAACAGCGCAGTTCAAAAGCATCAATTCTTCAGTGCTCAGCTTTCTTTATAGTCCAGCTCTGACACCCACACATGACTACTGGAGAAACCATAGATAGCTTTGATTAGGCGGACCTTTGTTGGCAAAGTAATGTCTCTGCTTTTTAATAAGCTGTCTAGGCTGGTCATAACTTTTATTCCAATGAGCAAGCATCTTTTAGTTTCATGGCTGCTGTCACCATCTGCATTGATTGAGGAGCCCAAAATATCATTTGTCACTGTTTCTGTTGTTTCCCCATCTATTTGCCATGAAGTGATGGCACCAGATACCATAATCTTAGTTGTCTGAAAGTTGTTTTTTAAGTCAACTTTTTCAGCCTCCTCTTTCACTTTCATCAAGAGGTTCTTTTGTTCTTGCTTTCAGCCATAAGGGTGGTGTCATCTGCAAAGCAGAGGTTATTGATATTTCTCCCACAATCTTAATTCCAGCTTGTGCTTCATCCAGTCCACTGTTTCTCATGATGTAATCTGCATAAAAGTTAAAGAAGCAGGGTGACAATATACAGCCTTGATGTACTCCTTTTTCCTGTTTGGAACCAGTCTGTTGTTCCATGTCCAGTTCTAACTGCTGCTTCTTGACCTGCATACAGATTTCTCAGTAGGGAGTTCAGATGGTCTGGTATTCCCATCTCTTGAATTATTTTCCACAGTTTGTTATGATCCATGTAAAGGCTTTGGCATAGTCAATAAAGCAGATGTAGATGTCTTTCTGGATCTCTCTTGCTTTTTCGATAGTCCAGTGGATGTTGGAAATTTGATCTCTCGTTTCTCTGCCTTTTCTAAATCCAGCTTAACATCCGGAAGTTCATGGTTCACATACTGTCAAAGCCTGGCTTGGAGAATTTTGAACATTACTTTGCTAGCGTGTGAGATGACTGCCATTGTGCAGTAGTTTGAGCATTCTTTGGCATTGCCCTTCTTTGGAATTGGAATGAAAACTGATCATTTCCGGTCTTGTGGAAAAATTTGCTGGCCTGCTGAGTGCAGCACTTTCACAGCATCATCTTTTAGGATTTGAAATAATTCAACTAGAATTCCATCACCTCCACTAGCTTTGTTTGTAGTGATGCTTCCTAAGGCCCACTTGACTTCACATTCCAGGATGTCCGGGTCGAGGTGAGTTATCACACCATCGTGCTTATCTGGGTCATGAAGATCTTTTCTGTATTTTTCTGTGTATTCTTGCCACCTCAGAGTCTTAATAGCCTCTGATTCTGTTAGGTCCATGCTGTTCTATCCTTTATTGTGCCCATCTTTGCATGAACAGTTCCTGCATGCAAAGTTGGTATCTCTAATTTTCTTGAAGAGATCTCTAGTCTTTCCCATTCTATTGTTTCCCACTATTTCTTTGCATTGATCCCTGCAGAAGGCTTTCTTGTCTCTCCTTGCTATTTTTTTGGAACACTGCATTCAAATGCATATATCTTTCTTTTTCTACTTTGCTTTTCATTTATCTTCTTTTCATAGCTATTTGTAAGACCTCCTCAGACAACCAGTTTGCCCTTTTGCATTTCTTTTTCTTGGGGATGGTCGTGATCACTGTACATATACAATGTACAATGTCATGAACCTCTGTCCATAGATTTTCAGACTTTCTGTCTATCAGATGTAATCATTTGAATCTACTTGTCACTTCCACTGTATAATCATAAGGGATTTGATTTAGGTCATACCTGAATGGTCTGGCAGTTTTCCCTACTTTCTTCAATTTCAATCTGGTTTTGGTAATAAGGAGTTCATGACCTGAGTCACAGTCAGCTCTGAGTCTTGCTTTTGTTGACTATATAAAGCTTCCTTTCCTTGGCTGCAAAGAATATAATCAATCTGAGTTTGCTATTGACCATCTGGTGATGACCATGTGTAGACTCTTCCCCTGTGTTGCTGTAAGAGGGTGTCTGCTATGATCAGTGCAATCTTATGGCAAAACTCTATTAGCCTTTGACCTGCTACATTCTTTACCCTAAGGCCAACTTTGCCTGTTATTCCAGATACCCCTTCACTTCCTACGTTTGCATTCCAGTCCTCTATAATGAAAAAAGACATCTTTGGGGGGGGGGTGTTAATTCTAGAAGGTCTTGTAAGTGTACATGGAGCCGCTCATCTTCAGCTTCTTCAGCATTATTGGTTGGACCATAGACTTGGATTATCATGATATTGAATGGTTTGCCTTGAAAATGAACACCTCCTATTAACGCATTTCGGACTCTTTTGTTGACTATGGTGGTTACTCCATTCCTTTTAAGGGATTCCTGCCCACAGTAGTAGATATAATGGTCATGTGAATTAAATTCACCCATTCCAGCCCATCTTAGTTCACTGATTACTAGAATGTCAATGTTCACTCAGTTATCTCCTGTTTGACCACTTCCAATTTGCCTTGATTCATGGCAATTGTTAATTCCAGGTTCCTATGCAATATTTCTCTTTACAACACCAAACCTTGCTTCTTATCACCAGTCCCATCCACACCTATGTGTTGTTTTTGCTCTGGCTCCATCCCTTCATCCTTTCTGGAGTTCTTTCTCCACTGATCTCCAGTAGCATATTGTGCACCTACTGATCTGGAGAGTTCATCTTTCAGTTTCCTATCTATTTGCCTTTTCATAGTGTTCATGGGTTTCTCAAGGCAAGAATACTGAAGTGGTTCACCATTCCCTTCTACAGTCAGGAGGGATACAGGACAAATCCCTGACAAACAAGGTTGCCGTTTCATAGCTTACTTATGTGATCATAATTCACCTCTTATCTACTTCTCTGGCACAGTGCTGTCAAATTAAGGGTTCTCGAAGTAGGAAGAAGGAGGATGGCTGTTGGAAAGGCAATAGCTTTAGTCAGTGGTTACATTTCCTGGTGACGAATATGCCATCAAGTATTTTCTCTGGAGTCAGACAGGATTTCAATGTGCCTCAGTCTCCTCATTTGTAAAGCAAGATACACATAGTATACAGCAAGTATTATCCCCATTTTACAGCAAGCAGTGGAGAAAATCACCTAAGGTCACCCAGATTATGAAGGTACAACAGAGCTTTGACAAGGGCACTATATTTAACCTGCACACTATGTCAGTGTTTCACAGATTTCTCCTTTCACACGAGTGATTTCTTTCCATAATCAACATAGCACTCTTTTATACCAATTACAACTACTGCTGTATCTGTATCTGCATGCTGCCTGTATATCATCTACTTCATGTGTCCCTTTAAGTCAACACATTTGTGTTTAAAATGAAAAGCTTCATTGCATGACAGCAACACACAGCAAGCATCATCTGCTGTAAAGAAAAGATTAAAAAACAAAAAAAAAAAAAAAAAAAAAAAAACGGTCTCTGGGACCAGCCTTATTTGTTCACATGGAAATTAGTCAGTGTTAGGGAGGGGTTGAAGACACAGTAGCATCTAGCCAATACTTTCTATCTGAAATATCATGATTGAGGACACATTTTTTTAAGACGGGATAGCTTTTCTGCTGTGTGGTTTGATGCCACATCAGTGCACTGCTTCCCTGGTGGTTCAAATGGTAAAGAATCCACCTGCAATGCAGGAGACTCAATCAGGTTCTATCCCTGGGTTAGGAAGATCCCCCTGGAGAAGGAAATGGCTACCCACTCCAGTATTCTCACCTGGAGAATTCCATGGACAGAGGAGCCTGACAGGATATAGTCCATGGAGTTGCAAAGAGTCAGACACAACTGAGTGACTTTCACTTTCAGCACACCAGGACTTTCAGCACACGGTGGCCACAATGGAGGGGAAAAGGGGTCAGTCAGTCCACATGTTGGACAGTGCAGGATAAGCCATCAGAATAGGCTCAGAAGGAGACTTCCCTAGTGGTCCAAGGATTAAGACTCCACACTCTTAATAAGCATCCTTTTTCGTGGGCCAAAAAAAAAAAAAAAAGACTCCACACTCCCAATACAGGGGGCACAGGTTCCATCCCTGTTGGGGAAGAAAGATTCCCTCATACCACTGGGCAAAGCCAAAAAAAAAAAAAAAAAAGAAAAGAAAGAAAGAAAGAAAAAAAAAAAAAAAAACAGGCTCCAAAGAAACAGAAAGGATGACCAGACCAGTGGGTACTGACCCCATGGGGTTTCCACCATGATGTTTTGACTTGGTGACTTCTCCTAAGGATCTCACCACAGTCATGGGATCCAGGGGGCCTGCAGGAGGTGCCAGCACATTGCAGCCATAACCATGTGTCCAACGTTCTGTGTTCCAGCACAACATTTCTTTCTGGAGGCTCTCCTGCCATGTGGACCTGAAGTTGCTGAGGCACACCCTGGAGCTGGATTCTTTATAGCAGCACCCATGGCCTCACCACCTGCCATCAGAGATGCAGCCCACCAGCCCAGGTTCCTGGTTCTCCACACCTCCCCCAGCAGATGCTGGACACCAACCAGGGTTCCTCCAGCTAAGAAGGTGTCTTGTGACCTTGCCTTCACTGTTTATCCAACAGGATCTTGCAGCCCTCTGAAACCCTCTTAGAAGTAGAGTAGCTGGACTATGCAATACTCCCAAACAAAGACCCTTGGCCTTCTAGGAATCTGAGCATAACACCAGAACTTCCTGGCCAGCTCAGGAGAAGGACAGAAAATCAAAGAAGTCTTCAGGTCAACCTCCAAGCCTGGAGGTATTTGTTTCACAAGGGACTCAGAAGTCAGAGATCTAACCTTGGAATTTTCAGTTGCAAATAGCATAAATACCATCAAAGTGACTTTAAAAAAGAAAAAAGATATTTGGCCACTTGACTGAAAGGTTCAGGAATGTGTGATCTCAGACCCCATGGCCACCAACACCCCAAAGGCAGAATTTAACAAGTATCTTTAAATTCTTTTGAAGTCAGTCTCTTTGTCTCTATCCCTGGACACTGTTTCCTCTAATTTGGCTTCATTTGTAGACAATAATCTACATGGGGTAAAAGATGTGGCAGGAGTGATTCAACAGAGATTTCTATTGATTGAACACTGGTTAATTCTTAAAAGGATAATTGCTTAGGAAAGATGGCTTAAATTTTTTATGTGAGATTAAAATGTCCTTATGGTTGAAATATTTTGAGTTCCTCTTCCTTTGTTATTTGCAGCCAAAAGCATGTCAACATATATAGCACATAATAAACAGTAGTAATAGTATTATATCACATGGACTCAGATGTCTACTCAAGAAATCAATCATTCAAGTGGAGTGGATATTTTCTCCATCAGATATTAATTGAGCACCTACAATGCACTGGCAGTGTCCCAGGCACAACAGACACATATCTGAATAAGACAAGATGCTTGCTCAAAAACAAAAAAAAAAAAGAAAGAAAGAAACTGAGAAATTTGACCACCTTAAAAAACATACTAAAAATTATAAGTAAGCCTTCCCAGGTGGCTCAGTGGTAAAGAATCTGCCTCCCAATGCAGGAAATGCCAGTTCAATACCTGGTTTGGGAAGTTACTACGTTTCAAGGGGCAACTAGATGCATGCACTACAACTTACTGATCGTGTGCTCAGAGCCCAGAAGCCCCAACTACTGAAGCCCACATACCCTACAGCCTGTGCTCCACAACAAGAGAAGCCACTGCAATGAGAAGACTGTGCACCACAACTAGAGAGGAGGTCCATTCTCCTCAGCTAGAGAGAAGCCCTTGCAACAGTGAAGACCCAGCACAGCCATAAATAGATACTTATTATAAAAATAAAGACATGATACCAAAGTCAAATTGAAATTGAAGTCAAAGACAATGATAAGTGTTAACCCCCCTTGATATATAAAAAACTCTTAGAAATAAATAATAAGTCAACAAACCAAATAAAAAACGATCAAAGGGCATGAACAGATATCTTACTGTATTGTTAAAAGTGCAACTGGTTCTGAAACTTATACAAAGATGTTCAAGTTCACTCATAATAAGAGAAATGCATATATATTGAGATACCAGTTTTTGCATCGGCTTGACAAAAGTTTGAAACTTTTATGACACAGTGCTGGTGGAGCTGTGGGGCTTCGTGCAGTGCTTGTGGAAGCTGAAATTGGCACAACTTGTAAGAAGAGAAAGTGGGCAACGTTTATCTTATTTGTAAGTTTGACTCGTCAATTCCACTTCTGAGAATCTATCTACAGATACATTTACATAAGCATGCATATTCTATATAGAGTTATTTTTGACAATACTGTCTGTCATAGCAAAGAATGTAAACAAACCGAATCTCCATCAGCAGTGGACTAATATTTACTGGCTGTGGGACTTTTTATTCTGTTGGAGTTTGGATCTTATTCCAAATCCAGTGAGAAGATGCCAGACGCCTGCTTTTTAAAGCAGGAGAGGGGCATAATCTGAATTCTACTTTTAAGAATCATCCTAATCTGGGGGATGGGTACCCAAGTATAATCCTCTGTGAGAAAATATCATGATGCACACTTGAGCTTGGTTCCGTAAACTGTGTATGTTATAAAATGAGAAAATACCTTCACGTTCATGAGAAAGCCACCTGTTTTTGGCCAGACACACTGCCTCTAGCCTTCCCACTGGAAACCATTCTCCCCAATGCAGATGAGAAGGGAGGATGTCCCCAGGTCACCTAAAGGGCCCCTCGTGGTCATTTTCTAGCCTCTCCCCGGTCTTCCACTTTTCTCCTGATTTCTGTCACCACAGATCTCCAAACTCCTACAAATGGACCCATATAAGGATGCAGCCTACCTTCTTTACTCACAAGGATTTGGGGAAACTCCCAGGATGTAGGGTAGACAGACTGTTCGTTCTGGGTAAAGTGAAATCTGAGTTCAGCAGGATCAGCGATTCTTTCTCAGCGCCCACAGCACGGACTATGCTGCCGGCTCAGCACCCGTGAAGCTATGCTCGCCAGTGACCACCAAACAGCACTGTGACACCACCATTGGCCCGAACTGACTGCAGTTCAGTTCAGCTCACCTCAGTAGCGTCTGACTCTTTAAGACCCCATGGACCACAGCACCCAAGGCCTCACTTCCCCGTCCATTGCCAACTCCTAGGGTCCACCCAAACCCATGTCCATTGAGTCAGTGATGCTAACCATCTCATCCTCTGCTGTCCCCTTCTCCTCCTGCCCTCAATCTTTCCCAGCATCAGGGTCTTTTCCAATGAGTCAGCTCTCCACATCATGTGGCCAAAATATTGGAGTTGCAGCTTCAGGTGAATACCCAGGACTGACCTCCTTTAAGATGGCCTGGTTGGATCTCCTCACAGTCCAAGGGTCTCTCAAGAGTCTTCTCCAACACCACAGTTCAAAAGCATCAATCCTTCTGCACTCAACTTGCTTTATAGCCCAACTCTCAGATCCATGCAAGACCACTGGAAAAACCATAGCCTTGACTAGACAGACCTTTGCTGACAAGCTAATGTCTCTGCTTTTCAATATGCTTTCTAGGTTGGTCGTAACTTTCCATCCAAGGAGTAAGCGTCATTTATTTCATGGCTGCAATCACCATCTGCAGTGATTTTGGAGACCAGAAAAGTAAAGTCAGCCAGTGTTTCCCCATCTGTTTGCCATAACAACACAGAAAGCCCAGAGATAAATCCACACACCTATGGAAACCTTATCTTTGACAAAGGAGGCAATCATATACGATGGAGAAAAGACAATCTATTGACCAAGCAGTGCTGGGAAAACTGATCAACCACTTGTAAAAGAATGAAGCTAGAACACTTTCTAACACTACACACACAAAAATAAACTCAAAAGGGATTAAAGATCTCAACATAAGGTGACAAACTACAACACCCTTAGAGGAAAACATAGGCAAAACACTCTCTGACATAAATCACAGCAGGATCCTCTATGACCCACCTCCCAAGGTAATGGGAATAAAAGAAAAAATAAACAAATGGGCCCTAATTAAGCTTAAAAGCTTTTGTGCAGGAGGAAAACTATAAGCAAGTTTTTGCACAGAAGGAAATTATAAACAAGGTGAAAAGACAGCATTCAGAATGGTAGAAAATAATAGCAAATGAAGTAACAAACAAAAAATTAATCTCAAAAATATACAAGCAACTCCTGCAGCTCAATTCTGGAAAATTAAGTGACCCAATCAAAAAATGGGCCAACGAACTAAACAGACATTTCTCCAAAGAAGATATATAGATGGCTAAAAAACACATGAAAAGATGCTCAACAACACCCATTCTCAGAGAAATGCAAATCGAAACCACAATGACGTACCATCTCAAGCCAGTCAGAATGGTTGCTATCCAAAAGTCTACAAACAGTAAATGCTGGAGAGGGTGTGGAGAAAAAGGAACCCTCTCACACTGATGGTGTGAATGTAAACTAGTTCAGTCACCATGGAGTGCAATGTGAAGATTCCTTTAAAAAACTGGAAAGATAACTGTCATATGACCCAGTAATCCCTCTGCTGGGCATACACACTGAGGAAACCAGAGTTCAAAGACACGTGCACCTGTGTTCCTCGCAGCACTGTTTTCAGTAGTAGCAACCTAGATGTTCATTGACAGAGGAAAGGAGAAGAAAGTTCTGCTACATATACACAATGGAATATTACTTGGCAATTAAAATGAATGCATTTGAATCCATTCTAATGAGGTGGATGAAACTGGAGCCTATTATACGGAGTGAAGTCAGTCAGAAAGAAAAACATCAATACAGTAGATTAACCCATATATATGGAACTTAGAAAGACGGTAACAATGACCCTATATGCGAGACAGCAAAAGAGACACAGATGTAAACAACAGACTTTTGGACTCTGCGGGAGAAGGCAAGGGTGCAATGGTTTGAGAGAATAGCATTGAAACATTTATATTATCATATGTGAAAGCTAGCACCAGCCCAGGTTCGATGCATGAGGCAGGGTGCTCAGGGCTGGTGCACTGGGAAGGCCCTGATGGATGGGATGAGGAGGGAGGCAGGAGAGAGGATCAGGATGGGGAACACATATACACCCATGGCTGATTCATGTGAATGTATGGCAAAAACCACCACAATACTGTAAAGTAATTAACTTCCAATTAAAACAAAATTTTAAACAAAGAGGTAAAATATAAAGATTAAAAGATACTTTAGCTGAGTGACCAAAAAAAAAAAAAAAAAAAATCAGCATATGAGAACTCATGAGATGCATGTCTTGAGGTGCTTATAATGTTAAATGCTTGCATTAAAAAAGAATAAAAGCCTAAGCCAATGGAAAAAAAATGTAAACTCCCTCAAAGCTTTCAGCAAAGGCCATGTATAGGAAACGTGAGAGAGGGGTGTGATGAGCTGGTACAAACTTCTTGCTGTCAGATCCTTTGTGCCTGAGGTAAGGTGGTGGCCAGCTGTGATCCTGTAATCCTCAAGGGAAATGAACATTATTCCCTATTCCCTAAAAGGAAAGGCCCCAAGTTTGACTTTCATCCTCTAAGGTCCTGGTTGGAAGGAGGGGGTCCCTATGCAGGCCAGTTATCCTGTTGGGAGCATTCATCTAGCACCCAGTCTTGTTACTTCCAGCAGTGCCTGGTCTCAGCTAGAAGAGGCAGTTCTCAGCTCTCTGTGCCCTCCCCTTACCAAGGCCCCCATACCCTGCCCAGCCGCCGTCAATGAGGGAGCCAGGTACCCAGCATGCAGCTGGCCCTCAGCCTCCTCAGTCTACCCTAATGGGGAGCTGGGTCCTGTAGACTGTGACCCATGCAGATGTCACAACTGTTCAGACATGGAGGTAGGGGTGGGACACGTTGGCCATTGCTTGGAAACCTGGGCCAGGCCAGTGAGTGGTTCCAGCAAGGGCTCTGGGACTCTGCAAGACACAGCCTGTCCCCAAGCTCCACAGTCCATTACCCAGCCCGAGGCCCGAGGGCCTGGAGGGCCCTGTGGGAAGGCTATAATGTAGCTTTCACTGCATTGTGCTGAGAGGCTTTCTGTTGACAGTGTTGGGTTTTCTAGCTTCACTAATGGTCTTGGGCTGAGGCCTACAGCTCTCTTACATCCTGCCTCTATTACAGTATCTTCCTTGATGAGCTTATTCAACCCGGGACTAAAACTTGGTAACCTGGACCATTATGGGCCATTTCAACTAGCCCAATGACCACACTCTACTCTGTTTTCATAATGCAGGGATTTCAACTTAACAATGTCATGTGATGTAAAAGCTTTCGCCTTCCTCTAACTGAACTATTTAACTTAGCATAACACTGCCTAGGTCATATATTGCCAAGGGGGCCATCGATTATTTATTCATTGCTGGAATTAGTTGACATGTAATCTATTTCAAACAATTATTATTGGACTATAGTTGCATCACAAGGTTGCTTTAGTTTCTGCTGTACATATGTCAAAGCGAATCAATTTTAGGTGTACATATTTCCCATCATTTTCTGATTTCCTTCCCATTTACGTCACCACAGAGCAGAGCAGAGTCCCCTTCTTCTTTTCCTTTTCTCAAAACTCAATGAAGAAAGAAATTAACTGGGGGTTAATTACTACACAGTATCGTGATGGTTTCTGCCATGCATCAACATTAATAAGCCATAAGTATGTAGGGGTCCCACCCATCCTGGAACCACTCCCATATCCCTTCCTATGCTATGCTTCTGGGTTGTTCCAGAGCCCTTGCTATGCATGCCCTGCTTCATGCAGATGAAAATCTGAGAGATGATTTTTCTGCATGAAATATGGAATTTTCTCTATTTCACTTGTGAGAACATGGATGCAGATGTTTAAACATGAAAAAGGAAATCTGTATTTCATGTTTGAAACCGTACTTGTATAAGTTTCTTCCTCGTATATTGAATCTTGTCTGTTTCACATATAAATATTTGTGCACACTGTTTCCTACATGAATGGGGAAATCTATATATTTCAGATATGAAAAATTGAGCATATGCTTTCCTGCTTGAATTGTGAAACTGTATGCCTTGCCTATATGGAAACCTCAGTGAAATTTTACTGACATGAAGTTAACTAATTAAGATATGGGGAACGAATATGGAATTGGAATCACCTCTATTTTATAAATGATATTCTCGGCACCACTGTTTCTTTGTGAAATACTTAATTCTTTGTATTTCCCAAATATAAAGCAATGACTGTCCACCATGAAATATAGAGTTCTCTGCATTGCATGTATGAAAATCTATATTGCCTGTATGAAAAACTTTCCTTCATGAAAGTTGGATTTCTCTATATTTCATATTTGAAGATCAGAATGGACATTTTCCTCAGAGAAATAAGGAGGTCTGTGTCTTTCATATGAACCACTGGTTCTTCAGTCTCTGAAACACCTGTTTGCATCTGTGTCACTGTTCCTTGTATGTGTGTGTGTGTGTGTACATGTGTGTGCTAGTGTCACGTGTGTGTGTGTGTGTGTGTGTGTGTGTGTGTGTGTGTCTGGTCTAAGGCATGTGCTCAGTGTGAAACACCAGACATCCTAGGAGACAGAGTGTGAGCATGGCATCTGTCCAGGCACTTAAGTGTGCCCACCTTAGCTGTTCGGCTGGGAGGCAGGAGTAACTAATGGTCAGGAGGAGCACGTTGCTCCACTTCAAACACTTCCCAGAGAAGCTCTGTTCCTCTGGGAAGTGCATCCACAGATGCACATCCTTAGCCACCCGGCTGCCTGCTCTAAGCCAGGCCAGGGGACAGGCCAAGAGCTGAAAGCCCGCAGGTCAGGGGCTCCAGGGTGTCTGGCTTGGGCTGCGTTGTGGGGCCTGGACAGTGAGCTGAGGAAAGTGCTCTGCTTCTTCATCAGAGGATGGCTGCATTCCTGACATGGCTCAAGCCTCAGGCACAAGTTGAGAGATGCACTCTGCAGCGGGTGCACCTTGGTGAGGTCAGCATGAGATCCGCCCACTTCCCCGTGCCACCATGATCCCCTGCACCGCCCCCCGGCCCCCCAGCCCCACGCCCTGCCCAGGGCTTGTAGCTTGGATCCGAGGTGAGCCCCTCTGTCCCTGAGGTACCCACGAACCCTGTCTCACCTGTGTGGATCCCTGAGTACACGGAGTCACCCGCTGCCCCAGAGGCAATGTCAAGCTTGAGGATGGCTGCAGCATCAGGTTCAGGTTCTTTGCCTTCACCTCCAACTGGTCTGGCTCTCCCAGTCGCTGGTCAGGCACTTCTGCACTGTTGGTCAGGCAAACGGCTTGCGTGGACCGGTGTACTCTGCGCAGGGCCGAGTTTGGCCACTGGGTCACCTGCGGCCAGAGTGTCCAGAATTCCAAGGGGCGTGTCCTGGTGTCTGGAGGTCAGGGTGTGGAGTTCAGCCCCTTCCGGCCACCATCCTATTCGTGCATGGGGACACACAGTTCTGCGCATGAGTGTCTCCCCTTCCCTGCTCATTGGCTGTGGGCAAGGAAGCTGTTGGTAGTGCCACATAGGCTGCAGTTGGTGGGCAGGCTGTGCAGGCTGCCTGCTGTGTTCTCGTGGCCAGCTTCTTCGCCTCTCCGGGCTAGGACCAGAACACCATGGAGAGTGAGATGGGGCCAGGGGAAGGCAGCATCAGCCCGGGATCCTGGATCTTGTGAGCCCAGGTCTTCACGAGGAAGGGGCCCTGGGGCCTAGCAGCCTGGTGGGGTGACAGAGGTGATGCAGGCCCCAGGTGGTGTGCCAAGCGAGGAGGCCACCCTCTACTGGGTGGAGGCAGTGGAGGAAGGTGCTACCCTGGAGGAGGGAGAGATATCGGGAATCGGGCAGGAAGTCCAGCTGCTGGTGTTAGACGTCATGGAGGAGGTGGAGCTGGTGGTGTACGAGGAGCAGGAGCAGGTGTCCTCGGAGGAGCAGTGCCAGGAACATCCAAGGCCCGGAGCTCCGAGTGACCGGCCTGCACTGGAGGTGCTGGCGACCCTGCAGCTGGAGCTGGAGCCTGTGAATAAGAAAGCCCAAAGGGTGCACGCTCGCCTGAAACATAAGAACTGTCAGAGGCGGATGCTGAATCTAGAACACAGAAGTGCCATCACCCAGGGAATCCGTGGTTTCTGGATTAAAGTTGTATGCCTTGCTGTGGTGCTTGAGATTTTTTTTTTTTTTTTTTTAACCTGTGCTATTGCAGGAACAGTTTATAGATCTGAGAGTTCTGGTATAAAATTTATATTTTTGGATGATGGGTATTGGTGACCGTCCTGCATATCTGTTCCTGATATTAGGTGTGATGTCCTTGCTATTCTGGCTAGCACAAATTGGTACTTGGGCTTTTCTTGCAGAGGTCCCAGTCAGAATTGTCCTTAGCACCAGGGACTCTTCAGAGAAAAGGCTTATCTGGAATCCAGGTCTTCTTCCAAAAGCTGAGTGTATTTGGGGGGAGGTTGGCAGTGTATGTGCTCATACTGGTTGTAGCTAGCAGTGTGTGTTCTCCAGAAGTAAGCTAACTTTCAGGGGGCTGAGATGGAGCTTAGGGCCTTCCTGTTAGGAAGAGAACCTCCTTCTGGTAGTGCATTCCTAGGCACAGCCTTGTCTGGCGTTCAGACAGTCTTCATCAACAGAAATGTGATGAGTTAATTAGGAGCAAGTTGAAGTCAGACAGAGCCATGTTACCCTTTAGGCTAGGTTTGTTCTTCTGGCACTTTTACCTCGAGCATCTAGAGGCTCCTTGACCTAAAGCAGTTTACGAACCACCCCAAAATGTCATGTCTGATGACCAAACAAGACCAAGACATGCTTCACTTCATGACCAACTTGAAAGTCAGGCAGGGGACACTGATCATTGAGGAGGGGAGGTGACTGGGAAGGGGAGAGGATGTGGTTTATCCCTGAAGACAGGAAAAGGCAGCTCTTCTGTAAAGAGGTTTCACACCCACCCACCTCCCACCTGCCACACTTTGTCCTGGCAGGTGGAGGAACTCCAGCATCCCACTCATCACTGCATGATCACATTTTCCTTTCAGAGGAATACGTATTTCCAAAAAGAAGTAATTGTTAAGAAGTATCTCATTAACGTCACTGGTAAGAGGCAGCTCCCTGGATTTTGGGGGGTGGGGGCAGAAAAGTGGAGGTTGAATTGGAAAGTGATTTAGGTGTTTCTCCCATATTCCTTCTCCTGCAAGATACCAAGTATCCTGTTCCACTCCAATTCAGTCGCACCAGGGGTTTGAACGTAAGGCATACAGCCACAGGAACCACAAGAGCAGCGTTAACTTCTTCAACTGGCTCTCTGACCACAGCTTCACAGGATCTGACCAAATTGCTGAGGTGGGGTCCCACGTGGGCACTGGGCCAGATTGGTGATTTATATTGGAGTTCTTGGCAGTGCACGGGAGGGCTCAGGGCCTAGCCGGCCCTGTGCTGACCTTGCTCATTGCCCTGGAAGGTCATCATAAAGGATCTGTGGCCCAATCCTTTGCAGTACTAGGTGAGGAGGAAGGCTCCAGCATGAGAGGTACTGGGAGGACGAGAGGTGAGGAGCCCAAGGGCTGAGCACTGGCATAGCTGTTATCCAGGAAATTGGGTCGTTCTTCCACTTGTGGAGAAAGTGAGACTCTGCGGAATCCAGAGTGACACCAGGGCCTGAGGGAATTGGCAAAAGATAGGAGTGGTAGATAACTCTAGTAAAAACCAGGTTCTAACTGGAGAAGCTGAGGTAGATGAAGTGGCCTGGTGAGGCCAAAGTCACTCCAATTGATATCTGGCTCGGCTGCACATCTCTGAACTGTCATTCCATGGCCAACAAGTCTACCCTCAGGCTTCTCTTAAATTGGGGCCCACCTGCTATTCTTTATGAAGTCCCCTTTCCACATAGGTTTGTGAGTCTCTTTTCTGCAAGGCTGTGGCCCACTGACCATCCTTTGATTCCATTTTGATCATTACACTTGTTTTGTTGGTGTTGTTGCTTTTAATTTTCTTCTGTATCTTTTTCACCTGCACCCTCATTCTGAGAATACTGACCACTGTGCAAGATTATGAAGAATAGTCTTTTATTTGTTTTAACTGGAGGATAATTACTTTACAGTACTGAGACAGGTTTTGCTGCACATTGGCCAACATGAATCGCCCATGGGTATACACGTGTCCCCCAAATGCTGAACGTGCCACCCACTGCCCTCCCCTGCCTGTCTTTCTGGGTTGTCCCTCAACATGACTTTGGTTGCTTTGCTTCACGCATCAAACTCGCACTGGTCATCTATTTTACATAAGGTAATGTAAATGTTTTAGAAGAATTTTCTCAAATTAACCCACCCTCAAGTTCTCCCACTGAGTTCAAAGTCTGTTCTTTATATGTCTGTGTCTTCATTTGCTGCTCTGCATGTTGGATGTGCAGTACCTCCTGCATGGTCCTCAACTCCATATATTTGTGTTAACATACAGTGTTTATTTTTCTCTTTCTGACTCATTTGACCCTGTATAATAGGATCCACGTTCATCCCATCTCATTAGAACTGACTTGGCCACATTCCTTTTTAGACCTGAGTAACATACAATTGTGTATCTGTATGCCAACTTCCTTATCCCTTCATCTGCCGATGGACATATAGGTTGCTTCCATGTCCTAGCTATGGTAAGTAGTTGTACAGTGAAGACTGGGGTGCATGATGTTTGGTATGTGCTTAGAGGAAATGTGAAAGTTCACAGACACTCTCTCCTGGGAACTGTCTTGCAAGTTTAAAGCTGTCTTTAGTGTTTGCAGAGAGGGTAGGTTTACATATGTGTGTCTCTAGTCTGTTTTGAAAGGAACCCCCTGATTTTGAGAAACAATGATGGAGTGTCCCCCTTGACCTAAAATAGGATACCTAATAAGCTGCTTCACATGCAGATCAGTGGCCAGCATAGTGCTCTTGGACTGGAAAGTAATGAAGGGTGGCCTGGATCGAGGGAAATGGATCGAGAGGGAGACACAAGTAAACCTGAAATAATTCCAAAGGATAAATATAGAGCATCAAATAATTGTATGTATATGGGTATTGTTTGGGCAGGTCCTTACACAGAGATTTTGCTGTCACTTTTTTTTTCTCAGACCCTGCCTTGGGTTGTGGTGATCGGGGGCCAAAGAGAAATAAAATACCCCTAACTAGATACTTTCTAGTCAAAAGGGCAGAGAGCCATTTAGTAAGGATGACTCACTGTGCTGGTCACTTTTCGAGCACATTCTTAACCTGATGAGAAAGGGGCTATGTGACTTTATCCCATCAGGGTTCCTCTTTTCCAGAACCCCTGTTTTTATTTTTTGACCTGAGAATTTTGCTTTATTGGGTGTTTGGATAAATACAAGTTTACTTCCTATTTGAGTGACCACCACTATGACTAATGTTAAATGGAAATCATTACATAGCTTGTTGTATATAAGCCCATGTGCTCTAGATTTTTTTTTCATTTTTAACTCATTATTTTATCAAGTAGAGGAAATTTCAGAAGAGTTTTTTTTTTTTTTCAGTAGACACAGTAAGGGAAAATATTTTGGATATTTCCTGATGCTTTATAAAATCTATTCAAGCACTTTTTCCTGAAATTTGTTTTATATTTTGAAGTGGTATTTAAAACCACTGATATGACTAGTCTAATGAGTGATATTTGACTAGAATTCTTTAGCATATGTTGCAAAAATTCATATTTTTTAATGAAAGTCAGTGGATTTTGTTAAATTACAATACAATTACCATGTCCCTGGGAAGACAAATTATAAGAGGGAATATCAAATTATAAGAGGGAAGGTTTGAAATGCAATTGTTGTTACTAAGGAGAATCATATGCCCCAAGAACCCATGCTTTTTGCCTCATGCTCCTTCCTCTCTACTGTCAAGGTTCTCATCTTGCTACATAATTTTGTTTTGTTTTTTAATTTAATTTTTATCAACCTCCTTTCCACTTTTTTTTTTAAGCCTCTGTGGAAGGACAGCATCAGACCACTTCCCATCCAGTGATCTGAGCACTGAAGTCTCCAGCAGGGAGTCGCTGGGCAGCAGAGGACATCTGTGTGCCTTTAGATGAGTCTGTGACCTTGGTTGAGTGCCAATGAACTTGGGTGCTGGAGCATTCATTCACCCTAACATTCCTCCTTTTCAAAAGTGACTTGTTCTTCTTTTTCAAACTCGTCTGGATCACTGGAGAAGGAGAGATCAGGCATGACCTCCTGGGCACTCATGGAAGATGGTACCACACATGTGTAGGACTTCCTGGACCAGCATCTACTACATCTGACCCACTGGGGAAGTTCCCCTTGGTATTGCAGGAACGGCACAGAGAAGAGTCTTGCTACACAGAGCAGGGGTGGGCTGGTTAAAGTGAGAGCCTCTGGCAGAGGCAGGTATCAGCTCTGGGATCAGTAGCCACCAGTAACCCTTCCCTGGGTAGTGCAGAAAGGCCAGAGGATTTACTTTTGAAAAACACTGACTTGAAACTCAGAGGACTGAGTTTCCTGGGAGATGGCTGGATGTTCTGCCAAGAGATCAAGGGCATGACAGGGCAGGGTGTCCATGAATCCTGCTCCCACACTTACCAGCTGTGTCATGTTGGGCAGGTTACTTAACCTCTCGGTACCTCCCGCTCTCCAGTGTAAAATGAGGATGATGCAAGCCACTTTTTCTTAATTGCTGTGAGGGTGCAATGATATAAGCTGCATAAACCATCCGGAACAGGGAATTGCACAAGATAAGAGCCGTGACACTGATGGTTTTTACTGTTTTGTTTTGCTTTTTTGGCTTTTTGGGTTTTTTCTTCTTGTAATTAATTATTTTTTGGCTACCTGTGTGGCATGTGGGATCTTAGTTCCCTGACCAGGGATCAAACCCATGCTCCCTGCCTTGGAATCACAGAGTCTTAACAACTGGTCCACCAGGTCAGTCTCAGTTTTTACTATTAACTGAGGGAAAACATATGTGTATATATATATATATATATATATATATATATACACACACATATATATATGATATATATATGGGACATTTGATGCCTAGCTCACAGTAGGTCATTAACCGATACTTCCTAAATGAACACATGGGGAATTTGACTTCTGGAGCAAAAAACACCCTTGGATTGTGGATTCTTAAGGTGAGGTACCAATAGCTCAGCTCAGGTCAGGATATAGAGGGGCATTGCTTTCGATTCAAGCTAGCCACTACAGCAGAAAAGATTAAAAATGGAACACTGGTCACTCATAGATCTGAAACGGAGAGTGGTTCCCAGGGATGACTTCATGGAAAGGACACAATTAGCTTGATCTGGGGTTTATTTACTCCATAAATTGAGCAGTCCTGGTGGGCACTGGAGCCTGGTCCTGGCCAGGCCTGACTGCAGAGTATTTTCTGAACAGCTAATTAAGACAAAGCAGGTGATGCCCACTGATCACCTCTAATTGTGCTGGGCTTTAAAAAGACTTGCAGGGCTCAGTAACAGAAACTTTGATTTCTTTCTTTCTTTTTTTTTTTTTTTTTGGAGTAAGTTGGAAGCCAATGCTAAATGAGGTTACCACAAATGGCCCACAAGCAAAACATTGTTTTGGTCTCCCAATCCTTTTGCTGGGCCTAGAGGTGCTCAACTGTGATCATTTTGATAAGCACAGATTAATGAGGGTTCTGTTTTTACAATGGACAGGCTTGGAACATTCCTCAGCCATACTCTTCAGAAAGCTGTCTCATTTTGAGCAGTTGGGGACCTTATTTCTGAAATTCATGTCCTAGGAGTTTTGAGTGTTTTCGCTAGAAAACAACGTACCGTTTATTCATTCAGGAGATATTTTTGAGTATTGACTGAGCTGATCTAATATCAAATTTTATGTGTGCGTATACACACACACACACACACACACATATATGTTAATGAGTGCAGTCAATTCTTGGGAAGATGTCTACTAGACTCTTGAGGGTGGTGATTCTGGGAGGCAAGATTAGAAGTGGTGTATGACAGTCTTTATGCATGCAGCATTTTATTATGCTTTATATAATATTTTCATGCTCTATCTGTTTTTTTGTTGTGCATCTGCAGCTTGTGGGATCTTAGCTCCCTGATCGGGGACTGAACCCATGCACTCATGCATTCATGACTTTATTAAGCAGGGCTAAAACAGGCCCACAAAGAGATAAGAAGAAGCCAAGTTACAGGGAGTTTGTGGAAAGCTCATCCTCAGTGATTTGAGGTGATGTGGAAGAAGCTGCAGGGTCGGGGGCATGATTGTGATTTTTGAGTTCAGAGAAACACAAGTCCCTGTTATCGTGGAGGCAAGCACACCCTGCCCTGATAGCCAGCTTCCTCTCTGCATCCCAGTGACAGGAGAGCTTCATTCTCAATCAGAAGGGACATTTTTGACTCCCCAAATTCCTACCTTAAATCTTGCCCATTGTCATGAGATGAGACATCATCCAGGTGGATCTGGTCACAGTCCTATGGAGAATTTGGCAAGAAGAGAAAAAGGGAGATACGTGACTGTTGAAGCCAATGCTGACTTTGAGAGGTGATTTCATAAGCTGGAGGGTGAAAGAGCACTGGCCTAGGAGTGAGGAGTCCTGAATTCTAGTCTGGAGTTTGCCACTAAAAGTTGGATGCTCTTTGGTAAGTCTCATTCTCTTCTGCCTTTGGTTTCCTTATGAAGGAGCTGGTTGGCTCTAAGGTGGTGATAACTGTATAATTTATCATGCACACCCTGACAGTTTTTCTGTGTAAAGGGGGCTGTTGTTAGTAATACAGTGGGGGAGACAGGCAGAAAATAGGATCAATCCAATCTCCCTCTGCCCCCAGGTACACTAGGATGTGTGGTCACCATGATCATACAGCGAAAGCCTTTGCTTTGTTCAAGGTGTTTCCTCTGTCTGGAGGGCTCTCTGCTTTCATCTGCTTAGTAAACCTTGTATTCTTCAAGCATTAGCTTCCAGAGGTGCCCCCTGCCCAAGTTTCCCACCATCTGTGCCCATCATTTATTGAGCACTTATTATTTGCCAAGCATATAGTTTGGTCTTCCCTGGTGGCTTAGAGGGTAAAGTGTCTGTCTGCCTGCAATGTGGGAAACCTGGGTTCAATCCCTGGGTTGGGAAGATCTTCTGGAGAAGGAAATGGCGAACCACTCCAGTACTCTTGTCTGGAAAATTCCACAAATGGAGGAGCCTGGTGGGCTGCAGTCCTTGGGATCACAAAGAGTCACACACGACTGAGCATCTTCACTTCTACTATGTGCCAGGCTACCGTTTCAAGTGCTGGCCATTCAGTGGATTCTAATAACATGCTGCCTGCTACCACCCATCCCTCTCTCAGTTCTCTTTGCAGAAATACCTTAACACATGGTGATTAAGACAGAGAGGAGGGGATGGTATCAGTGGGCACGTGACCCAGGTTCAGTCAATCAGAGAGACTCAGGGTCCTCTGGCCACAGTGATTACTTCCAAGGTGAGGTTGTAGTCTCAGAAGGACCAATGAGGACCAGCCCTGGGACTTTTGACAAAGAGGAGCTCTTCTTTCCCTGGGGCTGCTGGATGGTGGGGTTAAGCCTGGGGCTGTTAGAGGAAAGCAGGTCTGAGAGCTGGAGAGAGGGATGAGGTCAGATCACGTGACTCACTCTATCCGCCCACAACTGAGGGTAGGCCACCCTGAGCACTATAGTAGGTTGAAACACAGCTCCTCAAAGATATCTCATGTCCTAATCCCAGGAACCTTCCAGGGCAAAAGGAATGCTGTAGATATGACTGAGTTAAAGATCTCATGATGGGTAGAGTATGCTAGTTGGACCCTGAATGTACTTATATGGGTCTTTGCAAGTAAGAGGCAGAGGGGTGTTATTTGATGACAGAGAAGGGTACTGGAGTGACATGCATTGAAGGTGGAGAAAGAGGCCAGAAGCCAAGAAATACAGGCATATTCCTGGAGCCAAAAAAGGCAAAGAAACAGATGCTCCCCTCAAAGCCTCCAGAAGAAACCAGCTCTGCTGACATCTTCAGCCCAGTGAAACTGATTTTGGAAACTTGACCTTCAGAACTGTGTGTTTTAAGCCACTAAATGTGTGGTAATTTGTACAACAGTCACAGGAAAGGAAGACACAGACTTTTCTGTTTAAGGGAGTGGAGATAGGTTTCCTGCAGTTGGCAACCAAAAGGCAAGAGTGATGCAGTGCCCCCAAGGAAACCAGATGCAAATCCCGCCAACCCTGTGAAAAGCTCCACTTCCGTCATAAAGTGCATTCAGGTGAAGGATCCATAAGGCAAAAATCATAAGTGTGTGTGTTTGCTATCATGGTATGGATTAGGGCTCAGGCTCCGGAGTCTGATTGTCTGGGTTTGAATCCTGGATCCAACCACTTCCCTAGATGTGTGACCTTGAGCAAATGATACAGCCACCATGAACCTCAGCGGTCAGACTGGCAAGTGGAGATAACAACAGAACCTGCTTACACAGTTGATGAGAGAAGAAACACCTGGCACACAGTAGGTGCTGCATAAATGTTAGCTCTGATTATTGTGTTAAGATTTGTAAACATCCGAGTTTTGGCTTTTGCAAGACAATTTCAGGAGGTGGAGACCTCCTAGTAAAGACTTGTAGGGAGAGGAGACATATGGAACTCTGAGATGGACCTCTGGGTGCAGGGTTGGGGGGAAACTGGTTGTAACATCCCTGGACTCCTGAAAGGAGGAGACACCCTGGGAGAAAGAACATGGTGCTATCAACGAGTAAGATATGACTGAGCAACTGAACTGACTGACTGATCAACATTTTGAGCAGAGTTCTTTTTACACAAGGAAGAGGCTGGAATTTATCTTTGAGGACAGGAGCTTTGCTGGGGGATAATGGGACCACCTTCCCATCACTTGTTGAAGATATACAGAGTCAGGGAGTAGGGTGGGCACAGTCACCCTGATACAGGAAGCCTGGGCTGGCTTTGTGGGTTTCAAGGTCAGAACCTAGAAGAAGGGGTGGTGTGGTGCTGATCCCTCCCTGGTCTCCTCAAGGGGCTGTGGACTGGAAGGGGGCTTGCTGGAGCCTTTGGTTTGGAAGGAGGTTTGTGCCCAGAGGCCCTGGACTGCTTGGCCCCCAGTTCTGTGGCAGTGACAAAGTAGGACTTGGGGTCCTGCGGCGTGGGACCTGGCATGTCCGTGGCCCCTGGGGGTGGGTGGTGTGTGCTATGACACGTCTGAATGGCAACAACAGCAGGAAGCTTCACCCAGGGGCTTCCTTGGGGTCAGCCCTAGGCAGAGGGTAGCCAGACCAGAGGGCAAAGGACACGATGGTGATCAGTGGTGACCCCAACTGAGAGACTCTTTGGGTAGTGGTGGAAAGAAAAAAGAAACTTGGGAGGGCACTGGATGACCACTGTGAGCCAGCAGACCTCTGGTTTATGCCTAAACCATTTCTACTTATGATTGCATTTCTCCTTTCCTTCCTTGCACCCAGGATTCTTATCTCTTAGTGGTAAAATTGATCCCCATCCCTGAGATGGCATGTCCTTTCCTAAAGACTCCTGTTCCATAATCACATTATCTACTAGAGTAGCAATCAACCACATGTGGTTCTTTATAGTTAGCCAATTAAAATTGAATAGAGCACTTCACTGAAAGTCCAGTGGTTTGGCATCTGCCTGCCAATGCAGAGGACAAGGGTTCGGTCCCTGCTCCAGGAAGAACCCATATGCCATGGAGCAACTAAGCCAGTGTGCCACAACTACTGAGCCCATGCACCCTAGAGCCTATGCTTCACCATGAGAGAAACCACTGCCATGAAAAGGCCACATGCTGCAACTAGACAGTAGTCTCTGCTCGCCACAACTAGAGAAAGCGTGTGTGCAGCAGTGAAGACCAAGTACAGCCCAAAATAAATAAAATAAATTTTAAAATTCAGTAGAAAATTCAGCTCATTATGTCTATTTCATGGGCTCCACAGCCAAATGGAGCCAACAAATACCATACTGGATGCTGCACATTTTGCATCATTGCACAAAACTCCATCAGACAACATAGGTTCGGAGGGCAAACAAATTCACTGCTGTATTGACAGGTTCAATTAGGGAGGATCTTGCAAGCTGGCCAGGAGACATATCTCCTTTAGCCCAAGCTGTCTTAAAACAGTAAAACATGATTCTGGAACAACTACCATCTCTCTCCCTCACTTCCCCTTCTTCCCTTCTCTCTCTCTCTCCTTCTCCCTCTTTCTCTGTCTCTCCAGAATTTCTGCTACTTTAAGAATTTACATACTCTAGCAATGCAGGGCTTATATTCCTCTATGCTGACCATCCACAGCCTCAAGCTCCATCTCCACTCCTCCATAACCTCTATTGAGTTTTCCTCACTTTACTTTATCTGGGCCCCCATGGGCATCCTAGTTGGGAGACCCCTGATCCAGAGCAATGTCATCAAGATGGGAGGATCCTAGGGCCCACCATCCTAATACATTAACAAGAACTGTACTGAAAAGCCAGTGCTGACTTCAGAGACCCAGGCACTGAGGAAAAATTAATAGCAAATTTTCCCCCAGTCGGTTGCTTTGCCTGAAATTGAAAAACCACTGCCCAGTGGCCCCCAGTCCTCCCGTAAAGCTTTAAAGCTGCTGTAGGGGTTCACCAGGCTCTTAGGCCCCTGGGCAGAGTTCCCTGCACTTTCCCTGACATCAGAGTAAGGCATGTGGGAAGAATCTGGTTTTCTCATCTGCCAGGGGATTGTCGGGGGGTGCTAAAGTGGGACAACAGTAGTGAGCACATTTTGGCTTAATAAAAGACCACAATGCTCAGCTAGACACTACCTCATACTTCGCCAGCTGACCTGGATGGAGTTACCTGCTGAACCGACAGGGAGGGGAGCTGTAGGAGGTGGAGGACACAAGGACACTGGGCCCTGGGGGTGAGGACCCTATGCTTCACAACTCTGCTGCGTGGGGGGAAGCCCTCTCAGGCTGAGGATAACAACTCCTCACTGCCCAAGGTGCTTCTGGCCTCTCTGGACTCAAAGCGTGACTATAATCCTGTCTGTGTGTTAGGGGTGGGGGAGATATGAGGGGGAATGCTTGGCCAAGACAGAGGGTGGTTTTCCTGTAGCCTCACCATTGGTGAGTCACAGTGGTGCTAAGGAATGAACACTTTCTGACCCAGAGAAAAACATACAAACAGTCTTGTGCAAGGAAGCCAGTCATCCCGGTGAGAAAACTGGAAACATCTGTAGTTCCCTCAACTGGGTCATGGAGGAATGAACTGTGGTATATCTATTCAGGGGGCTGCAACCCAGCAGCTCAGAAGGCAGATGGAGATTTTTAAATTAGCACAAACATATCCTGCAGTGCAAAAGCATCAGACTAGAGAATGAGACAGCCAGTATCACAGGGGTCTAAAGTGATTAAAAACCAGTTGAAAACAAAATGAGAATGTACACACAAAAACCGAATATTTCCATACACATAAATTAAAATGGAAAGATCTGGGAGATCATAAATCTGACTGGAATCAGGTACTTATGTCAATGGGAAAGCAAGTCTTGGCAAAGAGCCCTCCTTGCAGCTCCCACCATGACCTAAGCCACAATTACCTCCTACCTACACCCGGGGACAGCAAACTATTACCTGGGGGCAAAATCTGGCTGGCCACCTGTTGTATAAGTAATGTTTTACTGAAACACTGCCATGTTCACTCATTTGCTTATACTCTGTGGCTGATTTTGTCCTACAATGGGAGAACTGAGTAGATGACACAGTGACAGTCTTGACCCTGAAAAACTTAAAATATCTGGTCTCTGGTTCCTTAGAGAAGCTGTTTGATGACCTCTTCATTTCTACCCTCCCTTCTTCCAGCCTAGTTTTCATCCAGCAGCTAGAGGGATCCTGTTAAACACTAAGTCAGATCCTGGCTCTCCCCTCCTCAAAACCCCACAATGGCTCCCACCTCCCACCACAACTCAGGCCCCACTCTTCTGTGTATGCTTCCACTCAGCACCTTCCACCCCCCTCACCCCCATTCTCCCAATGTACAGCAGACATAGCTTCTGCTAGTCCTTCTACAACCCTCATCCTCTTGCCTCAGGGCCTTTGCATTTGCTGTTTCTTCTGTTCTGAATCCTTCTCTCTTTCCAACTATCTAAAGCCTACAAAGGATTGTTGATGTCACTGCCTTTGTAAAACTGCCCTAAGAATTCTGCCCATTTCAGGACAAATGCTTCTCTGTTTCTGCAATTTGTGGGGCCTGTAGGATTAATCTGGGCCTGACACACTGGCTGATTTCTTTCATCTACTAAACTGGGAAATCAGAAAGGTAGTGTTTTTGTTGTTGTTGTTGTTGTTATTGTTGTTGTTTTGTTTGTTTGTTTTTTACTGGTTTTTGCAAGTGCAGAGAGTACAGCAGAGTCTGGGGTCTGGGTCAAATTCTGACTCTGCTACTGAATAACAGAATGAACTTGGACAAGTATTGAGCTGTAAGGCTTTTTCTGTAATTGAGCTGCAGAATGGTACTTCTCACATAGGGTTTTTTAAGGATTGAATGAATCAGCACACATGAAGCACTTTTAAAAGTCTCTCGACTATAGAAAATACCACATACATGCTTGCCTTGATTATTGCAAGTATTACTATTGGGAATTCCATTGCCTCAAACTGAGTTGAGTTCACCACTGCAAGAGGTTCATGGATGGTCAGTTCTGTTTATGAAACAATGAAGCAAAGCAGAACACTGTAGTCTTCAGTCCTAATCCCATGGGCACATCAGGATGTTACATGTTAATACGTCTCAGGGAACAGGGAGTGGAAGAGAACTGGAGGAGACACATTCAGTTTCAGGTGGCCTTGACTTTGTAACTGGTCTTCAAAAGCTCATCCCTGGACAACAGTACCCGCCCTGACATTTCCTAGGTGTGTGATCCTGGGCAAATTACTAGATACTTATGAGTCTTCAGTTTCTTGTTGTTGTTTTTAACAAACTTTCCATTTTAGAACAGTTTTAGATTTACAGAAAAATTGTGACTATAGTATAGGGTATTCCCATATGCCACCCAGTTTCCCTTATTGTTAACATCATATATTCAGTTTGCCACAACCGATAAAACAAATATCACTATATTATTATTAGCTAATTTTAATTCTGTTGTTTCCACTACCATCCATTTTCCCTTCCAGGATCCCATCTGTAGTACCAAATTATATTTTTTTTCATCTTGTCTCTTTGATTCTCCTGGACTGTGATATTTTCTCAGACTTTCCCTGGTTTTGGTTATAGTTGAAAGGAATGCTGGTCAGGCATTTTGCAGACTGTCCCTCAACTGGGATTTATCTGAGGCTTTTCTCATGTGTAGACTGGAGCTAGGCCTTTTGGTGAGGAAGATCACAGAGCTAAGAGTGCCAGTCTCAACACAGCACATCAAGGATACATTCTATCAACACGACTTAACACTGGTGGTGTTGACCTTGATCACCTGGCTCATGAAGTGATCCGTAGGTTTCTCCACTGTAAGGCTGAGTGGAGAAACCTGAGGACCTCCACCTTTCCACATTATTCTCTTTGGAAGGAAGAAATCATGCTAGGCTCACAGTGAAGTGTAGAATATTTACATAAATTATTTTGATTTTTTTCTGTATGAGATTTGTCTCTCCTCCCCTACTTATTTATTTATTCATTTATTGGTGTCAGTATTCAAATAGGTATATCTTTCCTTTTCTCCTTTGCTTTTCACTTCTCTTCTTTTCACAGCTATTTGTAACACCTCCTCAGACAGCCATTTTGCTTTTTTACATTCCTTTTCCTTGGGGGTGGTCTTGATCCCTGTCTCCTGTACAATGTCACAAATCTCCGTCCATAGTTCATCAGGCACTCTGTCCATCAGATCTAGTCCCTTAAGCCTATTTCTCACTTACACTGTATAATCAAAAGGGATTTGATTTAGGGCATACCTGAATGGACTATTGGTTTCCCCCTCTTTCTTCAATTTAAGTCTGAATTTGGCAATAAGGAGTTCAAAACTGAGCCACAGTCAGCTCCCAGTCTTATTTTTGCTTACTGTATAGTGCTTCTCTATCTTCAGCTGCCAAGACGATGCAGGCTGTGAAAGTGCCACACTAAATATGTCAGCAAATCTGGAAAACTCAGCATTGGCCACAGGACCGGAAAAGGTCAGTTTTCATTCCAATCCCAAAGAATGCTCAAACAACCACACAGCTGTACTCATCTCACATGCTAGTAAAGTAATGCTCAAAATTCCCCAGGCAAGGCTTCAGAAATACGTGAACCATGAACTTCCGGGTGTTCAAGCTGGTTTCAGAAAAGGCAGAGGAACCAGAGATCAAATTGCCAACATCCAATGGATCATCAAAAAAGCAAGAGAGTTCCGGAGAAACATCTATGTCTGATTTATTGACTATGCCAAAGCCTTTGACCGTGTGGATCACAATAAACTGTGGAAAATTCTGAAAGAGGTGGGAATACCAGACCACCTGACCTGACTCTTGAGAAACCTGTATGCAGGTCAGGAAGCAACAGTTAGAACTGGACATGGAACAACAGACTGGTTCCAAATAGGAAAAGAAGTAGGTCAAAGCTGTATATTGTCACCCTGCTTATCTAACTTATATGCAGAGTACATCATGAGAAATCCTGGGGTAGACAAAGCACAAGGTGGAATCAAGATTGCTGGGAGAAATTTCAATAACCTCAGATATGCAGATGACACCACCCTTATGGCAGAAAGTGAAGAAGAATTAAAGAGCCTCTTGATGAAAGTGAAAGAGCAAAATGAAAAAGTTGGCTTACAGCTCCACATTCAGAAAACTAAGATCATCGCATCCGGCCCCATTGCCACTGCTGCTAGGTCGCTTCAGTCATGTCCAACTCATAGACGGCAGCCCACCAGGCTCCCCCATCCCTGGGGTTCTCCAGGCAAGAACATTGGAGTGGGTTGCCATTTCCTTCTCCAGTGCGTGAAAGTGAAAATTGAAAATGAAGTTGCTCAGTCGTGTCTGACTCTTAGTGATCCAATGGACCACAGCCTACCAGGTTCCTCCATCCATGGGATTTTCCAGGCAAGTGTACTGGAGTGGGGTGCCACTGCCTTCTCCACCGTTCCCACTGCTTCTTGGCAAATAGATGGGGAAACAGTGGAAACAGTGGCTGACTTTATTTTTGGGGGTGGTCCAAAATCAGTGCTGATGGTGATTGCAGCCATGAAATTAAAAGACGCTTACTCCCTGCAAGGAAAGTTATGACCGACATAGACAGCGTATTAAAAGCTGAGACAATACGTTGTCCACAAAGGTCTGTCTAGTCAAGGGTATGGTTTTTCCAGTAGGCATGTATGGATGTGAGAGTTGGACTATAATGAAAGCTGAGTACTGAAGAATTGATGCTTTTGAACTGTGGTGTTGGAGAAGAGTCTTGAGAGTCCCTTGGACCTAATGGACATCCAACCAGCCCATCCTAATGGAGATCAGTCTTGGGTGTTCATTGAAAGGAGTGATGTTGACACTGCAATTCCAATCCTTTGGCCACCTGATGTGAAGAGCTGACTCATTCGAAAAGACCCTGATGCGGGGAAAGATTGAGGGCAGGAGGAGAAGGGACCAACAGAGGATGAGATGGTTAGACGGCAACACCATGTCGATGGACATGGGTTTGGGTGGACTCTGGGAGTTGGTGATGGACAGGGAGGCCTGGCATACTGTGTTTCAGGGGTCACAAAGGGTTGGGCATGACTGAGCGACTGAAGTGAAGTGAACTGTGTCAGTATGGACTCGTGGGTATTTACTTTATGGTTAAGGTTGTGTGTTTCCTTAGTTTCTCAGTCATGTCTGACTCTTTATGATTCCATGGACTGTGGCCTGTCAGGATCTTCTCTCCATAGACCTTTTGAGGCAAGAATACTGGAGTGGGTTGCCATTTCCTACCCTCAGGAACTCTTTCTAACCAAGGGATCGAATCTGCATCTCCTGTGTCTCTGCATCAGCAGGCAGATTCTTTACCACTGTGCCACCTGAAAGCCCATACTTAGGGTTAGATGCTATGCTATTTT
The DNA here is from genome assembly GCF_033118175.1 of Dama dama. Taxonomy (NCBI): domain Eukaryota; kingdom Metazoa; phylum Chordata; class Mammalia; order Artiodactyla; family Cervidae; genus Dama; species Dama dama. Next base: position 1,844,611 of record NC_083715.1, on the reverse strand, counting down.
AATACTCAAATTGTTCCAGCTCCAACCATTGGGAACTCTTCTGGTCAACTCTTGTATCCCTGTGACAAGAGATGACACATCATCACGGGGTTTTGTGAGTATGTCCTTAGTTTGGGGTACTGTAAGATGTTCCATGTTATGTGTCTTCCCTGTCAAGCCCTAGAATCAGTCACTTATCCAAGGAACCCTGATTCTTTGCACCAGAAAACGATGTTGAGAAGTCAAGATCTGGGTGCTAGCTATGCTAGTTGCTACAGGAGTGTCATTGCTTCTGGACCCTCTTGGACTGTTTCTTCTGGGCCTTCAAGGTCTCCAGGATGTTAAAATCATGATATACTGTTATTGCATCCATTTGTAGATGTGTAGTGTGGCATGTGGCTGGCCTAATAAAGGATATCAATTATAGTCCAGACCCTTTTCTTCACCAGCATGGAAGCTGAAGTTCAGGCAGGATCAGTGGAACTTACATAAAGAGTCACAGGGCCTGGGAAAAGGTGTTACAGGATTGCAGGAGTGCCTCACCTTTCATCATCAATGACAGTGGTGTATCCTTTTGTCTTGTGGTCAAAGTTCAGAGTTAATTTCAGGGTGACATCAATCTCCTCAAATGCATGGGAGAGCATCCCCTTTTTTTTCTTTGCTCTGCAATTTGTGGAGAATGGGATTTACTGATCTTTTCCGTGACTGTTTGGTGGAACTCCTATTTAAAACAATCTGGACTTGGTGCCTTTGTAGAAATGTACGTCTTTATCCACAATTTCAGTTTCTCATGGTCATTGATTTACCATATTTTTAAAATAATTGCTCCTTGGGTTAATTTTTGATAATTTGTACCTTCCTGAAAAGTGTCAACTTCATCCAGGTTTTCAAGTTCACTGGTATAATATTGCTCTTGGCATTCTCCTAATTAGGGCTTTCCTGTTGGCTCAGATAGTAAAGAATCTGCAGGCAATGCAGGAGACCAGGGTTTGATCCCAGGGTGTGGAAGGTCCCCTGAAGAAGAGAATGGCTACACACTCCAGTATTCCTCCCTGGACAATTCCATGTACAGAGGAATCTGATAGCTACAGTCCATGGGGTTGCAAAGAGTTGGACATGACACAGCGACAAATTTCTGAATAGTAAGCCTGCTGACAAATACCCATCAAAATCCTTTCTGATAAAGCTGGTGACAGCTGGGCTCTTCCTGCTGACCTGCTCAGCTGTGGTCCAATCCCATTACTTTTTGTCCTTGGCTGCTCGGAGACACAAATGCAGAAACGAAGTTGTTGACACACTGGCTTTAGAAAAGTGACTCAGAGTGCAGATGGACCCTCTGCTCACTCCTTCTCCTCCAAGGCAGGGATATTTTAGGCGTGGGTTTGCTTAATCCTGCCTATAGATTAGCTAGCAAGAGGCCTGCTTCCTGGGAGGTAAACCAGGGCCATCTTTGTCGTGTTGTCTGCATGCTTAACTTCTCTGAAGAGCATTAAAGAGGCTGTGTCCCATGTTGCATTAATGACCAGTTAGGCAAGACATCTTGGAGAGCAGCTCAGCGCTGACACACTGAAATATTATCCTCCCTGATAGCTTCTGCAGAACTATAAAGCAGACGCTAAGCAATCAGGCCCATGTGTCAGGTAGGCAGCCTGCCCAGACTCCAACCATTCTGAGTCCGTCCAGCAGGAGCCTTCCCAAATCTCCAGCAGCATCTAGAAATAGTCTCCCTCTGGCCCACCCACCTGCCTGGCCATGTCTGGGTTGTACCAGGGATACCTTTTGCCAAAACCTTTCAGTTGATCTCGTTTCTTATGAAGGACTCTTTCTTCAATCCACTCTGTGGACCTGTTCTTCTCCAAGACAACATTCATCTCAAAATTGTATCTCCTATGAAAAAAAAAAAAAAAATGTACTAGCCTAGAAGTTAGCTTGGCCTGGGATCAGACCTCCACTGTGTCCTTACTAGCTCTGTGACCCTCGAAAAGTGACCTCTCTGGGTTGCATTCTTCATCCATAAAATAGACTTAAAAAGAAACATCTCCTTTGCATGTTACTTGTGAGATTTCAGTGAGAAAATGCACGTGTGATGCCATTACAGTGTTAGAGCTCAATACAAGTCATCCCTGAATAAGTTAACCTTTCTATGCTGCAGTCTTCCCACCTCTAAAATGGGGATACAGAGCAGAATCTACTTCTGTGGATGCTGTAAATACAGGCATACAGGTGAGCAGTCAGGACATGTCAGCTGTCACTGTGATTGAGTTTATTATTCCCACCCTACCCAACTCCAACCTCTGTGCCGGTTCTACTTTGTAGAAATGCATTCAAATCCTGTTTATTGCTTTGTTCCCACTGCATGTGTGGGAGGGAGGGAGGGTGCTGTAGTAGCGTGGTGTGGTTTAGGCTGCTGTTATCTGTGTGACTTTTGCATGTACAATGAGAAGATGACATTCTAATTCACAGAGGAGTTTTTCATCTTCACTTTCTTCACTTACACCGGAAATTTATTCTCTTGCTCTCAGTCCTTCCCCAGGCTTTCTGGCTCGTCTATCCTCCCTCTTTTCTTTCTCCTTCTGAACCCACTGTCTACAGCCCTATACAAGTGGAGATTTAATTCTCTGAACCCACTGTCTACAGCCCTGTGCAAGTGGAGAATTAAATCTTTGCTCTCAGCCAGCTGGCAAGTATTCTCCTGGGAGAGACAGCACAGCACAGCAGATACTTGTAAGGGCTCTGGAGCCAGGCTGCCTGGGTCTGAATACTGCCAGTGCCAACTTTGTGACTTTGGATTATTCACTTCACCTCTCTGTATTTCTGGCCCTTCATTTTTAAAATCCATCTTATGGACTGAATGTTTGTTTCCTCCCCAAATTTCATGTGTTTAAGTGCAAACCTTCAATGTGGCTCTATTTGGAGAGGGGACATCTAAGGAAGTCATTAATGTTAAGAGAGGTCATACAGGTAAGACCCAGACCTGATAGGATTGGTGTGCTCATCAGGGCTTTCCTTGTGGCTCTAGGGTGAAGAATCTGCCTGCCAATGCAAGAGGCACAGGTTCAATCCCTGGGTCAGGAAGATTTCCTGGAAGAAATGGAAACCCACTACAATATTCTTGCCTGGGAAATTCCATGGACAGAGAAACCTGGTGTGCTATAGTCCATGCAGTCACAAAGAGTCAAACAGGACTTAACAACCGGGCACATGCACTCACAACAGTCAAGAAGAGACTCAAAACTGGCTAGCACACACACATACTCTCTCTCTCCCTCTTTTCTCTCTCTGTCTCTCCTGTACACAAATCAAGGAAAGCTCATATGGAGACAGCGAGAAGGTGATCTCTACAAGCCAGGAAAAGACCTTTCACCAGAAAGCACACATGCCAGACTCTTAATCTGGGACTTTTTGCCATCAGAAATGTAAAGCTGCTCAGCAGTCTCTGACCGTGTGACTCCATGGACTGTAGCCTGCCAGGCTCCTCTGTCCATGGGATTCTCCAGGCAAGAACACTGGAGCAGGTTGCCATTCCCTTCTCCAGGGGATCTTACCAACCCAGGGATTGAACCTGGGTCTCCTGCACTGCAGGCAAACCCTTTACCATCTGAGCCATCAGGAAAGACCCAAATTCACTTCTGTTGTGTAAACCATATAGTCTGTGGTGTTTTGCTATGGCAATGTGAACAGACTGAGACAGTAGAGATAAGAATAATGAGAATTAAAGAAGTTAATACATTTAAGCTACACAGAATAGTGCCTGGTACCTAGTAAGTGCTCAGTAAATGCCAGTTATGACTATTGTCGTTATTATTATTATTGTCATCACCATCCTCACTGAAAACGTAGGTCATATCACACATATATAGCACTCCAGAGCCAAACTGTCTCATAGAACTTTCTACAGTGAGCTGTTACTTAGTTGCTAAGTCACATCTAACTCTTTTTGACCCCATGGACTATAATCTGCCAGGCCCCCCTCTGTTCATAGGATTCTCCAGGCAAGAATATTGAAGTGGCTTGCCATTTCCTACTCCAGGGGATCTCACCCTCCCAGGGATCAAACCTTCATCTCCTGCTGGGGAGGCAGACTTTTACCCACTGAGCGACCATGGAAGCCTAACGTGATGAATACGAGGTAAACGTTCTGTCTCATCCAATATGATAGCCATCAGCTACATGTGGCTTATTACATAAAAACTACTTAAAGTCCATAAAAATCCAGGGCCTCGGTCACACTAGACATATTTCAAGTGCTCAATAACTTCAGGTAGCCAGTGGCTACTGTGCTGGACAGTGCAGAATAGAACACTGACATTGCTTAGAAAATTCTGTTGGCTGGCACTGCTCTAGAATATTGGTTTTAGCTCGTTTTGACTGGGTCCTTCCATAAGAGATACATTTTCTATCGCACAGAGGTTTAGATTACTGAAACAGAACTGATCTCCCTGAAACAATTTCTCAAACAGTATTCACTATCATGATTTGTGATGCCCTCTTACCATACCTCTTTCAGTCAACTCTCCTTTTTAAATGTTTAAAAATCTGGCTTCTAATTACTAGAGAAACACAAATCTAAACTATAATGAGGTATCCTCGGAATGACCATCATTAAAAAGTCCACAAATAACATATGATGGAGAGGTTGTGGAGAAAACCTGCCACACTGGTGGCGAGAATATAAATTGGTGTAGCCACTCTGAAGAACAACTTAGTTGGCATATGCCCGAGCAGTTCCACTCCTGGGCATATGTCAGAGAAAACACTTCTGATTCGGAATGACACTACATCCCATGTTTATTGAAGCACTGTTTTCAATAGCCAAGACACAGAAGCAACCTAAGTGTTCATCAACAGAGGAATGGCTAAATCAGAAGTGGTACATATACACAAAGGAATATTACTCAGCCATGAAAAAGAATCTAATAGCGTCATCTGCGGTAACATGGGTGGACCTAGAGTGAGGTCAGAGAAAGGCAAATAACATATGAAATCACTTCCATGTGGAGTCTAAATTATGATACAAATGAACTTATTTACAAAACAGAAATGGACTCACAGACGTAAGAAACAAACTTACATCACCAAAGGGGAAAGGGAATTAGGGATGACCAGATACACAACACTATATATAAAACAAACAAAAATTATACTTAGCACAGGGAACTGTATTCAATATAATATAACAAATCATGTGGAAAAGCATATAAAAAATATATGTGTATCACTGAATCACTTTGCTGTATACAAGAGACGAACACAACGTTGTAAGCCAACTATACTTCAATAAAACAAACAATAAATAAAACTTTAGTTTCATTCTAAGCAATAGCACCATGACATCACTGGCATAATATGCTAGTCATTTACCCTCTAAAACATTAGAAAGAAAGAAAAATAAGTCTAACAACAACAAAATTTTTTTCAAGTATAAATAAGTTACATGAATCCCGGGTCATGCTGAACACCAGGTGATTCGTAAATATGGTAGGGTTGACTAGGTGATACATAAATACAAAGGCTCTGGGTAGCATTTCTCAGTGGAGTGTCCCTGGCATTTTGTGTGGAATGGTTCTTCATTGCATAAGGCTGTCCAAAGTACTGTGTTATGTGGCCTCTATGGCCCCGTCTGCTAGAAGTCAAACATTCTTCCCTTTTGTGTGACAACCTACACTTCCCTCCCATTTCCAAAGTCACTCTCCCCCACTTGACACTTGAGAGCAAAGGAAGGTGAGGAAAGTCAGGATCTGCCTCATTCACCTCTTCACCCAGGGGGTGCGTGGAATAAGAACATCACCACCCCGCTGCACACTGAGACCTGAAATCACACCCCAGAGGGCTTGGCATCCAGCCTGCACTCACTGGGATGCAGAGCTGGCTGCCGCCCCCACATGGCAGAAGCACATGTGCAGTTCTGTGAGCCCAGGAGGTTTGACTGCACCAGAGCCGCAGGCATGTGAATTTCAATCGAACCTCCACCCTCGCCTCACAGCCCAGCTGACGTTTCAGGCGAGGGTCCTCTGTCCTGGATTTTACTGCAAAAGAAGTTCTTGCACAAAGGTAAAATGGCCAGGTAATTGTCAAGACATATGCCCAAACTCCAACAACTGGCTGTTATTAACTGAAGTCCAGGTCACCCACCACAGTCATATCTTTGCCATGTCTCTGTATTACATGTTTTGTTACTAGATCGTGGTTAAATCGGGGATTGGGTAAGCTAGTTGTATTTTCTAGCTCATCATACAATATTTATATTTAACAATTATTAATCAATTTGCCCCTGTACCGTGTTACCCCATTCTTGGGTTGTCCCAGGGGGACATGTGGCCCTCTGGTGGGGAGGCCCACCTGTTGGACATGTACATGGGAGTAGGCTCTGTGCCAGTTGCTTCCATATATCTCCCATCATCACCAGAAACCTGGAATGCAGGGCCTTTACAGGTACCCATTTAACAGATGAGAAAACTGGCATTCGAAGAGATGCAGTGACTTGCTCAGGTGACACAGCCAGGAGATGCTGGAGCCAGAAGTCAAAGGCAGACTGGACTGATGAGCAGGTGTTTGCCTTAAAACCAGGAGACACATCCTGAATGTCCTGAGGGAAAGGTGAATTTGGCACCTATTTTGTCTCTGACCACTTCTTCCTCCCCGTGGATTCTCCCCTGGGAGCACTTTCACACTTGAGGCTTGGAATCACTGATTTAATGCAAAAACACTTGCTTCCACCATTGCCCTCATTGGTCTTCACCACCTGGCAGCCAGAGGGCGCCTCTGAACCATGAGTCAGGTCATGTTGCTCCCCTGCTCAAAATCATCCAGTGGCTTCTCATCACCCTCAGGTTGTTATCCGGAGCCTTACCATGGGTCATAGGATCAGTCGTCCCCTCCCCCAAACTGTCCTCCACAATAGTTCCTGCTCTTGCTCTAGCTGCCTTGGCCTCTCCTCCCTATTCTGGAACTTGCTAACTTTGCCCATGCCCCAGGGCCTTTGCACTGCCATTTTCTCTGTCTGGCACTCTTTTTGCTTAGATACACACATGGTCCTCTGTTTCATCTCCTTCAGGCCTCTACTCCGATGTCAGGGAAGACTTATCCGGTTATACCAAGTAAAACAGCTCCTGGGAACATCTCCTCTGACTCTACTACTCTCTCTTTGGAGCACGTTATCTAACATTTTACATTCAATTGTTTATAGTCTGTTTCCCCACTGGAAAGTCAATGACTCCAGGGTGGGGGATCTTGCTGTTTCTTTCTTTCTTTTTATTTTTCCACTGAATTCACAGCACTTAAAAGTAGGGCCTGGTGAATACCAAATTCTTCATAAATCACTGCTGCTTGTGGAAACTGCTGTAAATTAGGAAACCTCCTAATTTACAGACAGTGCTGCAGGCTCAAAACAGAAAGGGATCAGACTTTGTTCCCTAAATGCCATAATTTAACCATCAGCCCAGAAGCCAGGCCTCAGACTGGACTCCTGCAGGCAGCACACCTCTGCCCAGCTTCCCTAGGGAGCTCCATGAGGCTGCTTGTCAGATTTTGACTACCCTCCCTCCCACCCCCAGGCACCAGTAAGCAATATGTTTTCACTTGTGTGAGTCTTAACTTCTCCATCGAGTACCATGCTTTCAATTCTGCCCAGGTGCCTTCAGGGCTTCTGGCACTGGGGACATTTCAGGAAAATAAAAAGTGTAGAGAATTTAAAAAAAAGAAAAGAAAGAAAACACAACCAACTGGCTTCCCTGAGTAGCTCATCTCAGCTCAGGTAATTAAGATCATTTTCTAAGAGGTGCACCTTTCACTTTGAGGTCAGTGAGGAATAGCAGAGGGGGAAAGGTTCTGAAGTTATGGGCTTGAACTCAAACACAATGGTCCCCCCTAAATACCTGGCTCTGAGTCTCAGGTTCAGCCAAAGCGGACAAGGCCCCCTACTATGTATCTGCATTTCTACTACATAAGAGTTACGAATGCTTATGTATTTGCCTGACAGTTTGGCCTCAGGCTTCCCTGATGGCTCACACGGTAAAGAATCTGCCTGTAATGGAGGAGACTGGGTTCAATCCCTGGGTTGGGAAGATCCCCTGGAGAAGGGATTGGTTTCCCAGTCCAGTATTCTTGACTGGAGAATCCTATGGACAAAGGACTCTGGTGGGCTATACAGTCCATGGGGCTTGCAAGAGTCGGACATGACCGAAGGACTAACACACTCTTGGTATCGTCGCGGGAGTGTACCAGACATCTCAGACCCCAGACACCCTGGACAGAAGGATGGATTCTTCATCTTCCCTATGTTGCCCATCACAGAGAGCAGCACCATCACCCAGGTCAGACAGAGGCCTGGAGTCTCTCTTGACTCCTCACTCTCCACCTAAGCCCTTGTCCAACCTGTGAGCAAGGCCTCTCAGCTTTACTGCCATCCCTAAGCACACGTCTTCTCATCTCATTCCAACCCATTTTTCTTCTTTTGCTTGGAATTCTTGCCTGGAGAATCCCATGGAGAGAGGAGCCTGGTAGGCTACAGCCCACAGGGTCACAAAGAGGGAGATACTTCACTCACCTCTGTGTTGGTTCCCCTGTCTCTCCCTTCCCCCTCTTCTTGCCTGTTCTCCAAGCAGCAGCCAGACTTGTCATCGTGACACATAAACCAGGTCACAGGGCTCTTCCTGTTTCATGCTCCCCACCCCATGGTTGTCCACAGCACTTAGAATAAACCCTGATGTTTATGGCTTGTGTCTGGCTCATGCCTGCCTCTCCGGGCTCATCTCTCTCTGCTTTCACTCACCCAATGCAGTCACATGACCTCCTCGCTGATAATACAAGACATCACACTCGTTCTCACCTCAGGGCCTTTGCACTTGGCTGACCTCTGCCATCATTCAGGCCTTAGCTCAAGTGTCATGTCCTCAAGACACCTTCTGTGACTCCCTCGAGAATGAGAATGCTGTTACCTGACCCTACTCCTTCACTATCACACCTAATTGTTGTCTTTTCTTCATATCCTTTTCACCCTCACAAGCATTCTTGTTTATAGATTTGTTGGTTGTTTATTGCCTGGTCCCCAGGGGTTTAGGGTGAATCCTGAAGACAGGCATGGTCTCTGCTCTAAGCAAGAGATATTCTAAGCAATTCTAAGCAAGAGATAGCAAGAAATTAAATCTACCATGGACTTTTCAGCTACAAGCACCAGTAGTTTTCATTTTTTGCTGAAGTGACTTGGGTTTTGCTATGTGTGATCAGCTGAGTCTTTACTACATTAGGCACCATAAAACCTGCTGAATTCAATTGTCTTTTTAAAATTCAATTTAAAAATTTAAGCTCTTCCTCTCTCTCTTTTCCCTCTAAGACATGAGAGGGCTTGGTAAAAGGAGCTTGCGTGTTGTTTTCGGCAAGACACATAGTTCTGGCCTTTGATGCTTCTGGCATTTTCCACTACTCCAAAACTCTCTTTCTTTCTCAGCAAGTTTCTATCTCAATCCTCTCTTTCAAAAGAGGTTGGACAGAGAACATCAATTCCATTTCACAAACATGATGACTGAGGTCCAAATGGCTTGTTGAGACTGGGCAGAACACAAGACCTATCATTTCAGCAAGCATTTCCCCTCTGGAACTCTAGGACAGAAGACAGAAAGAAAACTGTATCCTTTCCTGATGTTAAATAGTAGCAATGCTCTGGGCTGGCCAGGACAGATTTGAATTTTATAGCTTTACTCAGGGAGAAAATTTCTTGATGAGAAAATGTCAGGCCTTTCTTGAGGTACACTGACAATCACTCACACACATATGCACACTGAAGCACACACAGGGAAATACAACCATCAGAATTAATCACTCATCCCACAAATATTTACCAAGCATCTCATGTGAGTCAGGTACTGTGTTAGATGTCGGAGACACCACAGAGAGCAAGAAACATCAGGTCTATCCTGATGGCAACTCTCAATAGCAAGGACTCATGTCCTAGCTCAGCAACTTGAAAATGTTGCTGAAGATAAACAAAAGGGTGCATTCTTGAACTCAGGGAAGGAGGTGATTGTGTTATAAAAAGAGACAGTGTTGCTTCTGGCACCTCAGGAAATTGTATACATCTTGCATGGATCTCCTGGCAATCTTGATTCCAGCTTGTGCTTCTTGCAGCCCAGCGTTTCTCATGATGTACTCTGCATATAAGCTAATAAGCAGGGTGACAATATACAGACTTGATGTACTCCTTTTCCTATTTGGAACCAGTCTGTTGTTCCATGTCCAGTTCTAACTGTTGCTTCCTGACCGGCATATAGGTTTCTCAGCACTTAGCAGGTCTGAAATTCTCAGAGGAAGGAGGGTGGGAACCAGGGAGGGAGGAAATCATGTATCAGGGCTTAACAACTATTATTTTCAACATCTCCCTAATAACAACATCAATTGTGTTACCACTGCTGGACCAGACTTCACAACAAGCTTAGGATCCATCTCTGTGCATCACAGAGGCTACATGGCCCCCTGACTGCTGACTGAGTTCAGCCAATGAGGAGACCTGCAGGGGAGACGGTATGGTACAGATGTTTATCACTCCACTCCCTGTCAACACATGCCTCACTCTCACTTCTGCATGGAGGGGAGGGGCTGGTTTCAACCATGGGTCCTGTCCTCATCAGGCTCCTAAAACACACTTTTCTCCTTTACCCCTGCCCACACCATCAGAAATAGGGCACTTATCAAATTCTGCTCCATTTCGCTCTTCTGGACATAGCATCTGTTGCTCACCAGGACTCCAACACCCTAACACACACACACACACACACACACACACACACACAAACACACACACATTTGCACTATTGTCAAATACATCTCACAGAAGAGGCAAATGGGGCTGAAGAAGACTGAATATCTGAGGTGAAGCAAGATGCTGGAGTCTGTCAAGTTTGGATTCCAACTGCAGTCTCACAGGATTCCTATGATGATTGATGAGAATCATTGGGAACACAGTAAATACTCAGTATGACAGGGGACTCTCTGTTTTATTCTACAACTATTTAGGGTCCACTTAGTGCCAATTACTAACACAGGTGCCGGGAAGCCAGAGGAGCAAAGCAGAAAAAGCCCCTGCCCTGGAGGAGCTGACATTCAGTGGAGGAAAGAGGCAAGACACAATACAAGGACTTCCCCAGAGTTCCAGTGGTTAGGACTGTGTGCTTCTACTGCAGGGACACAGGTTGGTCTCTGTTGGGGAACAAGATCCTTCAAGTTGCACAGAAGGGGCCAAAAAAAGAAAGACACAACACAATATATGATGTAATTTCAACTAATGGTCCATGCTCTGATAAACAGTACATAATTCCAACACAGAATAAGAGTGGTGGGGTAGGGTGATAAACTATTTCAGATTGAGGGGTCAAGGAGGGCCTACATGAGAAAGAAGATCAAAGGATGTGAGAGAGGAGGTGTGTAGGTGTTTTAGGGGACATGTTCCAGGCACAGACAACAGGCAGTGTAAAGGCCCTGAGGCAGGGTGCAGTTTAGATGCTGTAAGGATAGTGAGGAGCCCAGTGTGGCTAGAGAATGAAAAGCCAGAAGAAAAGGCATGAGAAATGATGTCAGAGGGAGAGGTAGTTACAGGGCTTTGATGACTATTGAAAGGATTTTGGATTTTATTCTAAGCATGAAGAAAAACCATTGCCAGACTTCCCTGGTGGTCCCTGGTTGATAAGAATCCACCTGCCAATTCAGGGGACATGGGATTCAACCCTGGTCTGGGGACACTCCGCAAGCCGTGGAAAAACTAAGCCTGCCCCCTACAACTACTAGGCCTGCCCACTACAATTATTAAGCCCATGCTCCAGGGCCTGAGAGTCACAACTAATGAAGCCTAAGCATCCTATAGCCTGTTCTCCATAGTAAGAAAACCCACAGAGGTGAGAAGTCCCTGCTTACAAATAGAGAAAGCCCACACAGAGCAACAAAGACTCAGTGCAAGCAAAAATATTGTTTTTATTATTAAGAAAACAAAGGCCATTTCCAAGTTTCAAGCAGAGAAGAGATATTATCATTATTTGACCTTTTAACAGGATGTCTCTTGCTGCTGGCTGGGGGCTGGACAGAGGGAGGGAAACCAAGAAAAATGAGACTGCTCTTGTCCAGGAGAAAGAGTAACATACAGTGAGAAAAAGAAAGAAAGGAAGAAAGAAAGAAAGGAGGGAAGAAAGAAAGAAAGAATACTGCTAGGAAAAAAAAAAAAAAAAAGATTTTCATGTCACTGGAAGTGTTCAGTGGTTGGACAACCTGGCAGGAAACTGCAGACCATATTCAGGCACTGGCCAGGAACCTGGACCAAGGGGAAGCACCAAAATCTCAGTGATCCCCTGCCAGGCAGGTCAGAGATTTTGCAGCAAATTAGGCAGACACTGCTCTGGGCATATTCTTTCCATGTTGCTTGATGACATCATAGATGTACCGTCATGTGAATATTCACAGCTTGTGAGCCTCCTAAACAAGAACGTCAGCTCCATGGATGCAGAGGCCTTGTTCCCACCTGAGTTCCTAAATCAATCACACTGCCTGACATACAGGGACCAAGTAAGTGATGAATCATTGAGTTCTGAATGAGCACATCATGCCCTAGTAACAAAGGAAATAGTTGTCATTGCACAAAGCTACCACCAGATGACGGTGTTTCTCAAAACAAAGCCCGTTCCCCCTTTTCCCAAGTAAAGGAGTTCTAGCCTATCAGCACAGCTGAATAGGGTTTTGCAGTTGCCCTTCCAGCCTTGGGCACCCAAATAACATCATGCAATTCATGCCTGCTGGAGCCAGACTAAACTTCACACAGCCCTTGCATCCTTCTTCCCCGACTCCAACCGACCCAGGCTCATAAGGAAATGCTTTTCTGGACAATCTCAACCCGTTTCTTCTCTGAACTTCACTGCCCACTTCCCTGACCATCCATCCTCCTCACTTTCTACCAAAAATTTTTTTCTGTAATGCATTTCTGGCCTGTTGCCTGATATTCTTTAGTGGATCCTGTCTCCTATTGATGTGGTTTCACAAAAGGTCTTCTGTGATAGAGAATCAGAAACACCCAGGTCCAGCGGTTGAAAATCAAAGTGTTCTTGCAATGTATCTACACTTAGGCCCTGCTTCCTCCTCCTACTTGATGTCTCAGCACACTTTTACTTTGGGTCTTTCCTGCTGGCTCAGATGCTAAAGCATCCACCTGCAATGCAGGAGACCTAAGTTCCATCCCTGGGTTGAGAAGGCCCCCTGGAGGGGGACACTGCAACCCATTCCAATATTCTTGCCTGGAGAATCTCATGGACAGAGGGAGCCTGGTGGACTACAGTCTATGGAGTCACAAGGAGTCAGACAGGACTGAGCAACTAACACTTTCACTTTACTTGAAATGCAGGGGCCCCCACAGAAGTGGGGAGCTGTCATTGCTGCCCCAGCCTCCTCACCCCCATCTTCTGGTAACATCCCTTTGGCTTGCTTTTGAAGAACCACCCTCTCCACACTCAGTCCACATAGTTTGGACGAACCTGACCTCACATTCTTGTTCCCGGGATTGAGAATGTGACCCAGACATGACCAATTGACATATTCCCTCACCCTAGGGCTGGGATTTATTGGGTCATGAATGAGCACGCATCCCAAACTGGGCTTATGAGAACTATCCTGAGGGGTTTGACTGGAATAACTAGGAAAATGACCTGCCATTCCACTAGGACACCAATCTGGAGTTACTGAATCCTATTTTTGTCAATACTCAGGTGATTGCGTGCATGAGATTCAAGCTAACACAAGTAAAGCTAAAAGATGGGGGGTTCTGCCAACATCCTCGGAGTCCCTGGATCCAGCTGTGTGTGAAGCCAGAACCCATGAATTGTTTTCCATACCAATACTTTCCTTTCTTAGGAAAGTAATAGAAGTCTATGAACAAAGCTAGTGCAGGCAATGGAACTCCAGTTGAGCTGGTTCAAATTCTTAAAGATGATGCTATGAAAGTGCTGCACTCAACATGCCAGCAAATTTGGAAAACTCAGCAGTGGCCACAGGGCTGGAAAAAAGTCAATTTTCATCACAATCCCAAAGAAAGGTAATCCCAAAAAATGCTCAAATGACTGCACAATTGCACTCATCTCACACGCCAGCAAAGTAATGCTCAAAATTCTCCAAGCCAGACTTCAGAAATACATGAACTATGAAATTCCAGATGTTCAAGCTGGTTTTAGAAAAGGCAGAGGAACCAGAGATCAAATTGCCAATATCTGCTGGATCATCAAAAAAGCAGCGAGTTCCATAAAGACGTCTATTTCTGCTGTATTTACTATACCAAAGCCTTTGACTGTGTGGATCACAATAAACTGTGGAAAATTCTGAAAGAGGTGGGAATACCAGACCACCTGACCTGACTCTTGAGAAACCTGTATGCAGGTCAGGAATCAACAGTTAGAACTGGACATGGAACAACAGGCTGCTTCCAAATAGGAAAAGGAGTAGGTCAAGGCTGTATATTGTCACCCTGCTTATTTAACTTATATGCAGAGCACGTCATGAGAAATGCTGGGCTGGATGAAGCACATGGTGGCACCAAGATTGCTGGGAGAAATAGAAATAACCTCAGATATGCAGATGGCACCACCCTTATGGCACAAAGTGAAGAAGATCTAAAGAGCCTCTTGATGACAGTGCAAGAAGGGAGTGAAAAAGTTGGCTTACAGCTCAACATTCAGAACACAAAGATCATGGCATCTTGTCCCTTCACTCCGTTGCAAATAGATGGGGAAATAGTGGAGACAGTGGCTGACTTTATTTTTCTGGGCTCCAAAATCAAATCACTGTGGATGGTGAGTGCAGCCATAAAATTAAAAGATGCTTGCTCCTTGGAAGGAAAGTTATGACCAATCTAGACAGCATATTAAAAAGCAGATATGTTCCTTTGCCAAAAAATGTCTTGTCTAGTCAAGGCTATGGTTTTTCCAGTGGCCATGTAGGGATGTGAGTGTTGGACTATAAAGAAAGCTGAGCACAGAAGAATTGATGCTTTTGAACCATGGTGTTGGAGAAGACTCTTGAGAGTCCTTGGAACTGTGAGGAGATCCAACTCATCTATCCTAAGGGAAATCAGTCCTGGGTGTTCACTGGAGGGACTGATGTTGAAGCTGCAACTCCAACACTTTGGCCACCTGATGTGGAGAGCTGACTCATTTGAAAAGACCCTGATGCTGGGAAAGATTGAGGGCAGGAGGAGGAGACGCCATAGGATGAGATGGTTGGATGGTATCACCAACAATGGACGTGGGTTTGGGTGGACTCTGGGCCTTGGTGATGGATAGGGAGGCCTGGCACACTGCAGTTCATGGCGTCGCAACAATTCGGACATGACTGAGTCACTGAGCTGAACTGAATACGAGTCTGTCACAACCCTCAATGTACTGACTAGTACAATGAGAACATTAGTGTGTAAATAGCGGCTTTGATTCTTCCAGGATTGAACTGAGAATTAAAGGGCATAAAATAATTGAAACATTCAGTAGGGAACTTGAAAAATATGTGGCAGTGGGGTCTACCCTTTAAGAATTTACTAGCCGCTCCAGCTCCATCCTCTCCTTTCCTCCACCCAAGTCTCACTGATCGCTTCCAAGCCTCATTTGCACTGACTGAGATTCTTTGTTTTTCTTCTACTTCCACCCTCTCTCCCAAAAATTAGAATACAAGAAGGGAACCAGAGTCCCCCTCTGACCCTTACTGCTCCCAGCTGAGCTGGGTACACAGCAGGTAGCCAGCAATATAACTGAATCGAAGGTGGGTGATGTCAAGTTCTCCCATTTCACCTGTGGGATCAACTTCCCTGCCTTTATAGATTCAAGCCCCTCCCATTCTCAAGCCACCCTATGGTATCATAATCTGGAGCCAGACTGCAAAGGTAAAAGTGAGCGTTAGTTGCTCAGTGGTGTTCCACTATTTGCGATACCATGACTACAGCCCACCAAGCTCCTCTGTCCAAGGGATTCTCCCGGCAAGAATACTGGAACGGGTTGCCATGGCCCTCTCCAGGCAATCTTTCTGACCCAGGCTCTCCTATATTGCAGGCAGATTCTTTACTGTCTGAGCCACTAGTGACTGCCTGGTTTCAAATGCAAGATCTGCTGCTTCATAGCCAAGCAGGTTGGAACTAGGTATCACCTCTTCTTGTCTGCTTGCCTCATCTATAAAGTTTGCATGATAACACTGCCTACTCCACTGGGCTGTTATAAGGCTTAAAGGAGACAATTACCTTAAACCACCTGAAGTAAAAGTTTTAAAAATTAATTTTAAAACAGGCATGTAAAACAGTACCTCTGGGCACATAAGCATTCAGTATATGTTACTGGACTTTTAAAGCTGCCCTCAACATCTCTCCTTACCACAACCAGTTGTTGAAGTCAGTCAACCCTATCACCCAAATCACTCAGAAATTATATGTATATACATATATGTATATGTCTTGCCTCCTAGCAGGTCCTCATGTCTCCTTTCTGCTCTTCTAGCCCAGGAGGCAGAAAATTGACCTTTCCCTGGGTCTATTCAAGATGCCTTGGCTCGTCTCGTCCTAGACAAGAGGGGAGATCATAGACCTTCTGCCTTTTTGATGCCTTCTGAAAGAAACAGCCGAAGCTTTGAGGCTGCTGGGCTCACCAGCCCGAGCTGTTCATACAGTTGGAACCTCTGGGGAGTTGATAATATCGTGTGATTCCGTGAGCTTGGGTGAAACTGTGGGAAAGTACCATGGGCTGCTCTGCCTATTCCGCTTCCTGAGCCTCGATTCCTGCACTGTGACAGGGTGGTGGGCGGGGCGGGGGGCGCTGTGGATGCAGCTCCACCAAGAACCTCGGTCCCACATTCTGAATGACTTAAAGGCTACAAGTGCTCTCTGCTTGGTAAGCAGACGAATTCAAAAGCATTCCTAACAGAGTCCTGCTGTGAGTTTAATCTGGAGGGATCTCATTTGCCATGATTTAGGAAGACACCACATCCAAAATTGCGCTTCCCAGGTAGCTCCGTGGGTGAAGAATCCGCCTGCAATGTAGGAGCCTCAGGAGACTTGAGTTCAATCCCTGGGTTCGGGGGACCCCCTGGAGAAGGAAGTGACCACCCACTCCAGTATTCCTGCCTGCAGAATCCCATGAACTGAGGACACTGGTGAGCTACATTCCATAGCGTCTCAGAGAGTCAGACGTGACTGAGCACACACGCACATCCAAAATTACTTTTTCCTTTGTGTTACCTGGATTCCCACCATTTGCCACTTAAATTTGTGGCAAGAAGCATGGAGTTAGAAGCGAGGGGATTGCCCATCTCCAAATTCTCCTGGGTCACCTTGGCTGGCCAAAGCCCACACCTCTCTGAGCTATATTCTTCCCATCAGCTGAGCACAGACCTTACTATAGGGCAGAGAACCAGAAATCACACTGAATGAGACACTCAGCTCACAGAGTACACTGGTGCTCAGCAAGTGTTGCTGTTCAGTTGCTCAGATGTATACAAATTTTTACAACTCCATAGACTGTGGCCCATCAGGCTCTGCTGTCCATGTGATTTCCAAGGCAAGAATCCTCGAGTGGGTTGCCATTTCCTCAGAAAATTTTCCTGACCCAAGGATGGAACATGCATCTGCACTACAGGCAGATTCTTTAGCACTGAGCCACCAGGGAAGCCCCAGTAAATGCTAGGTGCCGTCAATTTTTAATTCTTTAAAGTATAAGTTCCTTAAAGAAGTTCGCCTCGAGACTCCAGGGAGAGGGGTTCAGTCAACTATTCTCAGGACTTTCCAGCTGGCCCAGAGGTAAAGAATCTGCCTTACAATGCAAGGGATGTGAGTTCAAACCCTGGTTGGGGAACAAAAGATCCCATATGTCTAGTTGAAACTAACCTACTTACTATAACAAGAGAGCCTGGCTCTGCCCCCATGAATCTTCCCACATAGAAATATTCTAAGAGACACGACAAGGGAGATTCCGCCTCCAGCAACTAAGACCTGTTTAAGATCTGTGTGATCAGTCTCTCAGTCATGTCTGACTCTTTGGAGCCCACATGACTCTTTGGAGCCCACTAGGCTCCTCCACCCATGGAATTTTCTAGGCAAGAATATTGGAATGGGTTTCCATTTCCTCTTCTAGGGGAGCTTTCTGACCTGTGTCTCCAGCATCTCTTGCATTGGCAGGCAGATGCTTTACTACTGCACTCCCTGACACCTGCCACAGTCAAACAAATAAAAAAATCCCTCTTCTCCCTGACAAAGTTAAATCATATCCACTTGACATGGTGACAGAATTTAGATTTTCATTTCCAGTGGGAGACATCCCTGAATATTAATAATCAATATTTAATATTCATTGGAAGGACTGTTGCTGGAGCTTAAGCTCCAATACTTTGGCCATCTGATGTGAAAAGGCTGACTCCTTGGAAAAGACCCTGCTGCTGGGAAAGACTGATAGCAGGAGGAGAAGGGGATGGCAGAGGATGAGATGATTTGATGGTATCACCAAGTTGTGGCCATGAACAGCCATGAATTTGGGCAAGCTCTGGGAGATAGCAAAGGACAGTGAAGCCTGGAGGGTTACAGTCTGCAGGTGAGCAAAAAGTCAGAAGCAACTGAACAACGACTACTCCAGTGGGTGTGAAAAGATTGTTCCTAGAATGTAAAAAGGATAGGTGGCTTCCCTAGTGGTCCAGTAGTTAAGAGTCCACCTGCCAGTGAAGTGGACACGGGCCTCACTGTTGCTCAAAGCACTAACTGATAGTGTCGCAACTACTGAAGACCCAGTGCAGCCAGAAATAAATAAATAAAGCACTTTTATAAAAAGATAAAGACAAAAATGGAATCATTTCCACTAGTGTCTGAACAAAACTGGACTCTTAAGTTCAGAACCTGGGGGATACCATGCTTCTGGTGGGGGGTGGGGGGTGTCTGGCTAAAAAGTATGCCCTAGACCCTAGTGCCTATGGCCACAGTCTGGCACTGAGGCCACAGTAATGCATTACCCACCTATGCACCAGGAACTCCCACCCCACAGCCCCACCCACCTGTCCAAGTTTGAGCCTGTTCCTGCCACATCCCCAGCTTTGACTGGGGTAGGGTGCCATTTGTCTAACAAGTAAAAATCCAGGGGCCACCCAGTTGGTGTCCTCTCTCTGGTGTCACTGTACCTCCACTTCAAGCCCTTCCTGTGCTTCTCAACACCCACTCCATTTGCCTTGTAAACCCCCTCCTCCCACCCCGCTCCCGCAACAGTAGCCCATACTCCCTACTCCCACCTCTCACCTCTCCCGCTAGAGCTGCCAGATAAAATTACAGGACACCCAGTTAGACTCTAACTTCAGGAGAATAATCAGAACTTTTTAATATGGGCATGACCCATGCAATACTGGGGACACATGTATGTTTCCTAAGTATTGGTTATTTATCTGAAATTTAACTGGGCATCTTGGATTTTTGTTCCATCTGGCACCCTACCCCAACCAAGCACTTCCTCCTTCCTCACACCCCTCCACACTGCCAGAGCCCCAGTGGCTCTATGTACTCTGTTCCCTCTTACCTGGTGTTACTGAGTGTGCCTTCCTTAGCTCCAGCACCTCCACCTCTCTCCCACTATTTCTGTTGGATGTGCTGCATCTCTCAGCCCATCTCAATGCCTGGCTCTCACACCTCCACCCTCGCACTGCCCTCCCTCTTCCATGCAACATTAGGTCTCTTGCACCCTCTCCTCCCAACAGGGGGCCCAGGGTAGTGCTACCACTGTGGTCAGAGCGAGCTTCGGGGGCAGGATAGGTGCCACCCAGCATGGGTCCATAACCTGGGTACGCTGGGAACTTGTGGCCGACAGGCACTGACCCTGAATGATTCCTCTGGTTCTGAGGCAGAAGCTCCTGAGTCGACCCGTCTCCTATCTGCCAGGGAGCTATTATTATCCATCAGCATTCATCCTATCTGGACTTCCATGGTGGCTCAGCCAGTTAAGAATCCACTTTGAAGGCAGGAGACCTCCATTTCATCCCTGTCAGGAAGATCCCGTGGAGAAGGAAATGGAAACCTGCCCTAGTATTCTTGCCTGGAGAATCCCATGGACAGAGGAGACTGGTGGGCTAGAGCCCACTGGGTCACAAAGAGTCACATGTGACTGAGCAAAACAACAACATTCTGTCCAAATTTTGCACAACTTATGCCGGTTAAATATTAAGATAACAGTGATAATAATGGCCCAAAAGTTGCATATATAAAATGTTATGTTTCCTAATTTGCCCCAGATGTTTATCTGTGACATGCAGAGCATTCTATATGACATTCCCATGAAAATCTTGGTTCTAACTCTTTTATGTGAATAGTGTACACTCTGTATGTTGTAATATGATACGTTGTACCCAGATTCTCCATATATGACATAGACAAAATTGCATGTGTTATATTTATGAAAAATTGTGACTAGATTATCACATGTAACACAGAGACAACTGTTTATTTCATACATGTGGAAATCACCACCCAGATTGTCATATATGAGTTAGAAAAACTTGTGTCACATATATATATGAAAATCTACACCTAGATAACCATAGGTCACACAGAGAAACAAGTGAGATACAAGCAATACTGAGGTTCATCAAAATAATACATTACAAATATTAACAATAATAATAGTATTAGCCAAAGTAATATGCCATAGTTATAGTAGCAAGAAAATCAGCAATAGCTGCCAATACTGTTCCAATGGTAAAATAGGCATAATAATTGCCAGGTATCGAAGCTTGGGAGCAAAACTGTGTACCAGGCTCTTTGTGTATCATTGGTAATAACCAAATCTGAGTCCCTTGGCTATAGTTTCTTTTGTTTTGTTGCATTCTAACTGTTTTGACTATCATTTCCTAAATATTTCTCTTTAAAGTGACTCATTAAAAAAAAAAGTGATTTCTTGTTACAAATCTGTAAGAAGATGAGAAGATAAGCGATAAATTGGGAGAAAATATTTGCAAAAGACAGCCTGATAATGGACTATTATCCAAAACATACAAAGAACTCTCAAAACTCAACAAGAAAACAAGCAATTAAATCTAAAAAATGAACCTAAGAGCTAGACAGACACCGCACCAAAGAACTACAGGTGGCAAAAACACATATAAAGAGATACTCCACATCATGTAATTAGGGAAATGAAAATTAAAACAATGAGCTACCACTACTCTTCTGAATGTTCTTTGGAAGGATTGAAGCTAAAGTTCTAATACTTTGGCCACCTCATGTGAAGAACTGACTCATTGGAAAAGACGCTGATGCTGCGAAAGACTGAGGGCAGGAGAAGGGGATGACAGGATGAGATGATTGGATGGCATCACTGACTTAATGAAAAAGAGTCTGAGCACACTAGGGAGATAGTGAAAGACAGGGAAGCCTGGAGTGTGGCAGTACATGGGGTCACAAAGAGTCAGACATGACTGACTGAGAAACAACTCACAATAAACAAAATAAAAAAAAATAAAAACAAAACGCTGTTTCAGATATCAGGTATATATCATATTTAATATAATTAAAAATCTGTAACTAGATTTTGATATGTGACACAAAGAAAATTCCATTTTTCAAATATATATAGACATATATGCATCCAAATTATCATAAATGATATAGAGAATATTCTATATCTTATATAGACTATAATATGTAATCTCCATCCAGATTCTCCTGTATAACAGAGAGAAATCTTCACATATCCTATATATGGAAATCTGCACCCAGATACACATATTTAACATGTATAAGATTACATATTTCATGCATATGAAAATGAAGACACAGTATTCAATATGACATCGAGAAATTTTATATTTTCTCTATGTGGAAATATACATGTATTTATTATATGTATACATGTATCATTTATATACATATACATGAAAATATACAGCATTTCTCACATTTGACATAGAAAATTCCATATTTCATATACATGAATCTGAACCCAAACCTCATACGGGTCAAGAACAAAATTCCATATTTCATACAGGTAAATATCTGTGTTCAGATTTCAATATGTGTCTTGGAGAAAAACTTATATCTCATATATATTAAAGTGTGCAATTATATTTTCCTGCCAAGACAGTGTCATTATTATACTATCATCTTGACGTTTCACTGCCATAAGCTGTGCAAATTTTGGATAAAATATTGTTCAGTCACTCAGTCATGTCCTATTCTTTGCGACCCCATGACCTGCCAAGTTCCTCTGCCCTTTGGACTCTCCAGGCAGGAACACTAGAGCAAATCTCCATTCCCTTCTCCAGGGGATCTTCCTGACCCAGGGATCAAATGGAGGTTTCCTGTATTGCCAGTGGTTTCTTTACCAGCTGAACCACCCAAGAAGCTCAGATAAGATAAACGTGGGTGGATAATAATATATATTTTTGTGTATGAGAGAAAATTATGCATTAAACTATATATAAAAATATGAGCTGACATTTTCATTGGGAATACAGTGAAATTGCATGTTTTGTATGTTATATTAAAATCTTAGCCAATTTTAAGTGTCTGAGAGAAGGGAAATTCCTTATTACACATGTATAAAAATTTGTATCCATATATATCATATGTGTGGAGAAGGAAATGGCAACCCAACCCAGTGTTCTTGCCTAGAGAATCCTGTGGACAGAGGAGCCTGGTGGGCTGCTGTCCATAGTGTCACACAGTCTCGGACACGACTGAAGCGACCTAGCATGCACACATGAATTGGAGAAGGAAAGGGCAACCCACTCCAGGATTCTTGCCTAGAGAATCCTGCGGACAGAGAAGCCTTGTGGGCTGCTGTCCATAGGGTCGCAGAGAGTCAGACACAACTGAAGCAATATAGCATGCACACATGCATTGGAGAAGGAAATGGAGCCCCACCCCAGCATTCTTGCCTGGAGAACTCCAGGGACAGACCAGCCTGCTGGGCTGCCGTCTATGGTGTCGCACAGAGTCAGACACGACTGAGGCGACTTAGCAGCAGCAGCAGCGTATCACATGTGACATCTAGATAATACCATATTGAAAGTGAAAATGAAAGCCAGTCAGGTGATCAGGACAATAATCAGGACAGTGTTGTATTAGCAAGAGGATAAACAAAGATCAATGAGTGAAAATTGAGAGTCAAAAGTAAACCTTCCCAGTTAACATCAATTGACGTTCTAAGTGAAGTGAAAGTTGCTCAGTTGTGTCTGGCTCTTTGCTACCCCGTAGGTCATAGAGTCCATGGAATTCTGTCAGCCAGAATGCTGGACTGGGTAGCCTTTCCCTTCTCCAGGGGATCTTCACTACCCAGGAATTGAACTCCAACCTCCTGCATTGCAGGCAGGTTCTTTAACAACTGGGCTATTAGGGAAACCCTCAATTCAGTTCAGTTGCTCAGTCGTGTCCAACTCTTTGTGACCCCGCGATTCTCAGCACGCCAGGCATCTCTGTCCGTCACCAACTTCTGGAGATTACCCAAACTCATGTCCATTGAGTCGGTGATGCCATCCAGCCATCTCACCCTCTGCCCCCAGTCCCTCCCAGCAGCAGGGTCTTTTCCAGTGAGTTAACTCTTTGCATGAGGTGGCCAAAGTATTGGAGTTTCAGCTTTAGCATCAGTCCTTCCAATGAACACCCAGGACTTATCTCCTTTGGGATGGACTGGCTGGATCTCCTTGCAGTCGAAGGGACTCTCCAGGGAAACTCTAATGCCCTACTAAATATATTTAAAATGCTGCACCCATGTTCTAATATCTCACATATAGAAATTTAGTATTTAATATATCTTAAAATTTGTGTTGTGATTTTTATGTGACAAAAAGAAAATTCCATTGTTTCATACACCCAAATATCTGATTCCAGATGCTCATCTGATATAGATAGCATTCTAAATTTCTTGTATATGCAAATCTTTAACCAGATTCTTTTCTCTATCATCTATGGGATAGTCCATATTTTATAGTATAATATTTTGCACTTGGGTTCACATATATAACATATAAATTTTCATATTTCACATGTCTTAAAATAAACACTCAGATGCTTATATATAAAATAAACATCATATTCTTATAGCTGACACAGAAAAATCACCATGTAAAATGAAAATCTGCACCGTGATTCTTGTAATCATTATAGATAAAACTATATATTTCATATAATGACAACCTTAACCCTGATTTTACTAAAATATGAAAAGTTCATATTTAATATACGTGAATCAGTTCAGTCCAGTCACTCAGACATGTCCGATTCTTTGCAACCGCATGGCCTGCAGCACCTAGGCCTCCCCGTCCATCACCAACTCCCAGAGTTGACCCAAACTCATGTCCATTGAGTCGGTCATGCCATCCAACCATCTCATCCTCTGTCGTTCCCCTTCTCCTCCTGCCTTCAATCCCTTCAGTCCAAGGGACTCACAAGAGTCTTCTCCAACACCACAGTTCAAAAGCATCAATTCTTCAGTGCTCAGCTTTCTTTACAGCTTACTTTAGAGTCGACAGTTGTCAACTCTCACATCCATACATAACTACTGGAAAAACCATTAGCCTTGACTATCCAGACCTTTGTTGGCAAAGGAGTGTCTGCTTTTAAATATAGTGTCTAGGTTGGTATCAGTTTTCCTGACGGCATATATAGAATCAGTCTACATGTTAATGCTTATGAAATAGAGAATTTCCTCCACGTCACGAATGGAAATCTGAACACAGATTTTTACATGCAAGTCATATGGAATTTTCTCTATGTCACAAACATAATATGGGCCACTGATAATCACATAATAATGTATGGATTTTTCTCTATGACATTTATGACAACTTTAGTATAGATTTTAATATATGATACACGAGGTCTTCTCTGTTACATATGCAAATACATATGTAGATTTTTATTTAAGTGAAAAGATGTAATTTTCACAGTCTTACATTTGACAATCTTTATGCACAAGTTTCTTACTTAACATTTGGAGTTTTCGTGTCTCACATACAAGAATATGACAGAGTTTTTCAAATATTTGAAATATTCCCTTTACTCTAGGTAGCATATGAAAATCTGGGCACTGATTTTCACATATATGAAATATCAAATTCTCCCTAAATCAAATATGAGTATCATTGTGCAAATTATCCTATATAAAAATATGGAATTTCTTCTGTGTCATATAAAATAATCTACAGCAGACATTAAGGTATATGAAATATGGAATTTTACCACTTTAGCAATTGAGACTCTGGATGTAAATTTTAATATTATAGGTTTTCCTCCTGTCAATGTGAGAAACTAGGGGCATATTTTCATACATACAAAATAGGGAATTTTCCTTATGTCACCTATGAGAGGCACCTAGTGTATCTTTTCATATATGAAATAGGAAAATGCCTCTAAGTTATATATGGTAATATGATGGCAGATTTTCATTTGTGTGAAATATATACTTGCCTGCATTTGAAATATGAGTATTTCTGCATACATTATATTTATATGAAATATGGAACATTGTATGCCACATATGGGATCTGGATGAAGATTATATATATATATATATATATGTGTGTGTGTGTGTGTGTGTGTGTGTGTGTATGTATATATGTATATATGAGATGGAATATGAAAACCAGGGTGCATATTTCACATATATAACCGAAGGAATATTATCTATGTCCCATATGAGAATTTGACCTAAATTTTTATGTGTAGGTTATATGAGATATTCTCTATGCCATATATGAAATTTGCATGCAGATATATATATAGCTGAGTACCAAAGAATTGATGGCTTTGAACTGTGGTGTTGTAGAAGGCCCTTGAGAGTCACTTGGGCTACAAGGAGATCCAGCCAGTCCATCCTAAAGGAGACCAGTCCTGGGTTTTCACTGGAGGGACTGATTGTTGAGGCTGAAACTCCAGTACTTTGGCCACCTGATGAGGAGAGCTGACTCATTTGAAAAGACCCTGATGCTGGGAAAGATTGAAGGTAGGAGGAGAAATGGATGACAGGGGAATGAGATGATTGGATGGCATCACCGACACAATGGAAGTGGGTTTGGATGGACTCCGGGAGTTGGTGATGGACAGAGAGGCCTGGCATGCTGCGGTTCATGGGGTCGCACAGTCAGACAGGATTCAGCAACTGAACTGAACTGAACGTTAAGAAATATGAAAATTTATATATGCCAAATGTGAAAATCGAAGTGCTGATTATATGTATGAAATGTGGAATTTCCTATATGTCACATAATAGAATCTTGCTTACATATGCAAATCTGGGTGCAGACTCTCAAATAGAGGATATCAAATAGAAGATTCTTTGTGTCACTTGTGAAAACCTCAGCACAGAATCTGGGTGAAGATTATAATACCTATAATGTAAAGAATTTTCTATGTTTAGTATATGTGAATCTAGGTATAAGTTTTCATATACTTGAAACAATGAATTGCCTATCCCATACATGAGAATCTGGCTATACCATTTTAATTACTTTTATATGGAATATACTTGAGTTCACATATGAAAACCTGAGTAGAGAATTTTACATATGTGAAATATGGATTTTCACTATCTTACACACATAATCTGAATGAGAATTTTCATATACATGAATTTGAAATATTGTCTGTCACATACAAAGATCTGGGTACTGATTTTCCTATACGTGAAACAGAGATTTTTCTCTAAGTCATATGAAAGAATGTGATGAAAGTTTCATGTATACGTAATGTGGAATTTTATGTCACCTATCAGAACCTGGGTTCGGATGACAGTATATATTGAATTGAGAATTTCCTCTGTCACACATGAGAAACATGACTCAGACTTTTAAATATATACAATATGGACATACTTACATCATACATGGGAATCTGGGCACAGGTTTTCATAGATGTAAAATGTGATATTTTGTCTCTGTCTTATATGAGATTCTGTGTGCAGGTAATCATGTATATGAAACATTGAATTTCCCTTGAGACATATATCAGAATTTGGGTGCAAATTTTCACACATATGATATATGGAATTTTCCTTCTGACACATAAGAGAATCTGCATACAGATTTTTTAAAGAAAGAGACACGTGCACCCCAATGTTCATCGCAGCACTGTTTATAATAGCCAGGACATGGAAGCAACCTAGATGCCTATCAGCAGATGAATGGATAAGGAAGCTGTGGTACATATACACCATGGAATATTACTCAGCCATTAAAAAGAATTCATTTGGAATTTTCTCAATGTCACACACAGTAATCTGAATGCAGATTTATATTCAGACATGAAATGTGGAATTTTCTCTGTCAAATACGTAAGCCTGGGTAAGGCTTTCACATAAATGAAATATCAAAGTATCTCTGTGACACAGGAATATCTAGACTCTGGATATGAAAAATGGAAACTTTTCTGTCATATATGAAATTAAGACAAAATATTACATATTACTAATATTAATATTATAGAATATATTATAATATACACATAATATAGAAATGCCTCTATAATATGTGAAGATCTGGATGCATATTTTCATGCATGTAAAAATCTGCACCCAAATTCTCATACCTGACATTGGGAAAATTCAATACTGAACATAAATGAGATATATGTGTACAGATATTCATTCATATGAAACATGGAATTTTCTAACTGTAAAGTAAGAGAATCTGGGTGCATATTTTTCAGTGTTAAATATGAATTTTATTAATGTTATATACAAAACCCTGGGTTCAAATTTTTATTATATATTTATATGAAAAGAGATTTTCTATATCATCCAGAGAAATTTCTTGCACTTCTAAATCTTTGTCTTCAGGCTATTTATCTGTAGCTCCATTTTGTTTTCAAGATTTTGGATCATTTTTATTATCATTATTCTAAATTCTTTTTCAGGTAGATTCCCTATCTCCTCCTCTTTTATTTGGCTTGGTGGGCATTTTTCATGTTCTTTTACCTATTGGGTATTTCTCTGCGTTTTCATCTTGTTTAGATTGCTGTGTCTGGAGTGGGCTTTCTGTATTCTGGTGGTCTGTGGTTCCTTTTTATTGTGGAGGTTTCACCCAGTGGGTGGGGTTGGACGATTGGTGTGCCAAGGTTTCCTGGTTAGGGAAGCTTGTGTCGGTGTTCTGGTTCATGGAACTGGATTTCTTCCCTCTGGAGTGCAATGGAGTGTCCAGTAATGAGTTTTGAGATGGGTCTATGTGATAGGTGTGACTTTGGGCAGCCTGTATGTTGACGCTCAGGGCTATGTTCCTGCATTGCTGGAGAATTTGCATGGTATGTCTTGCTCTGGGACTTACTGGCTCTTGGGTGGTGGTTGGTTTCAGTGTAGGTATGGAGGGTTTTGGATAGTCTCTTATTACTTAATGTTTCCTGTAGTCAGGAGTTTTCTGGTGTTCTCGGGTTTTGGGCTTAAGTCTTCTGCCTCTGGATTTCAGTCTTATTCTTCAAGTAGTCTCAAGACTTCTCCAACTATACAGCACTGATAGTAAGACTTCTAGGTTAATGGTGAAAAGATTCTCCACCATGAGGGACAGCCAGAGACGTTTACAGAGTTACATGAAGAAGAGGAGAGGGAGGAGGGAGATAGAGATGAGCAGGAGGAGAAAAGGGGGACTCAAGAGGAGAGAGACAGATCTACACAGCTCTCTGTTCCTGAAGTGTTCTCTGTAGCCCAGACACCCACAGAGATTCACAGAATTGGATTGGGAAGAGAAGGGGGAGGGAGGAAATAGAGGTGAGCTGAGGTAGAAAATGGAGAGTCAAAAGTGGGAGAGAGTAATCAACACACTCCTGAGTAAAAATGGGTACTGAATATTGGATTCTTAAATGTCAAAAATTGATATCAAATACTGATAAACAAAGATCAAAAATCTAGAGTAGAGGTTAGACTCTTAAAAATACAATATTAAAAACAAAAACAAAAACACACAAAAATTTTAAAATATATATGAAGCTCAGTTTAAAAATAAGGCTTTTCCTTTTTTTTCAAGGTTATAGTGAAATAAAAATGAAAATTAAGGAGTAATAGAGGAGTAATAGAGGACTTTAAAAGAAAATAAGAGAAAAGCAATAAAACAAGAAAAAAAATTTCCTAATTAAAAAAATAGTAAAAATATATGAAAATTAAAATTAAGGAGTAACGGAGGAATAATAGGGAATTTTAAAACAAAATAAAGGAGAAAAATTAGAAAAGTAAAGAAGAAAAAAAAATTTTAATTAAGGAAAATAAAGTAAAAATATATCTAGGAATTTTTCTGGAGCAGTTGTGGTCAGTGTGGGTTCAGTTCAGTTTCAGATAGCTCCTCGTTCCAGCTTACACTTCTCAATATCTATAGGCCCCTTCCGGTGTAGTTGGTCTTACCTACAGGGATTTTAATCTGTTGCACTGGTCACTTCTGAAGTGGTTCCCTTTGTTTATTTTGGTTTCTGTTTGGCAGTCTCTTGATTGTCTAATTTCCGCCCTGATCCAGGCAGGCGGAGTCAATCTCTTGTTTAGGTTCACTGGTTCAGTTGTGCTGCGGGAGGGAAGAGCACTGTAAACAAATGTCACTGGCCTGTGTGGGAGGACCCACAGTGTTCTGGCCACATTGGATTTGCCCCTGCTCACGGGTGTGTGCTTTCCCCGTCTACACTGCTCAGGCTCCCGGATGCTCTATATGGAGTGGGCCCTGCGTTGCATTGCAGTTCCAATTTATGGGGTATTCTGTAAAAACACGGACTCGGTTGGGCTTGCATTTTGTGCCTTCCCCGGCCCGAGCAGCTCAGGCAGTCATGAGCTTGATGGGCACACTCTCCCCGGGTGTGGTGTGCCTTATCCCCTCCGTGGTCTCAGCCTGTTTCTGCCCATGCCAGTCGGGTGCATGCACCTTGTGTCTGGTCTCTGGAACTGGCCTCTGGCCACAACTCTCCCGGCAGATGTCAACCATCCAGAATCTCAGGAAGTCTTTCGTTAGAAACTGGAGGCCTATTTGCAGTTTGGTAACGGGTGCCATCTCTGGGGCTGAGTTTGCCCCTTTCTCCTCCCCCCTGCCTCCTGCCTCTGGTGGGGGATGGGCTGGTCTGCTGCTGGCTAGCTCTTCTCTGGAATTGCTTAGTCCCTTTGTTCTGCAAATGGCCTGCAGTGTGTTCGGGTCGGTTAATTCTCTCTCTCTTGCTACCCCACAGTTTAAGCTGTTGTCTCATGTTAGCTCCCTCCAATTGCCCTCAGGTCATTTGGGCCTGGTCCTTACCGGAAGTAATGCTGCCCGCTTCTCTCTGTTCTGCCCCTACTTGCTGGTGGTGGATGCGGGTGTCTGGGGTACTTTTCTGCTGGGAGTTGCTTTTAGCCATGTAATCTGTGGGTTTTATTCATTTTTCCTCCCAGTTATGTTGCCCTCCGAGATTCAAAAACTTCCCCCAGACCCACCAGTGAGAGGGTTTCCTGGTGTTTGGAAACTTCCTCTATTACAACTCCCTTCCTGGAATGGGTCTCCGTCCCTTGCTCTTTTGTCTCTCTTTTTATCTTTTATATTTTGTCCTACCTCCTTTTGAAGATGATGGGCTGATTTTCTGGGCGCCTGATGTCTTCTGCTAGTGGCCAGAAGTTGTTTTGTGAAGTTTGCTCAGCGTTCAATTGTTCTTTCGATGAATTTGTAGGAGAGAAAGTGGTCTCCCCATCCTATTCCTCCGCCATCTTAACACATGTAAATCTATGGCTGATTCATGTCAATGTATGGCAAAAACCACTACAATATTGTAATTCGACTCCAACTAATAAAAATAAATGAAAAAAAAAAATGAAATAGCTCAACTGGAATTCCATCCCTCCACTAGCTTTGTTTGTAGTGATTATTCCTAAGGCCCACTTGACTTCACTCTCCAGGATATTTGGCACTAGATGAGTTTGAGTGATCACTCCATCCGGATTATCTTGGTCGTGAAGATATTTTTTGTATAGTTCTTCTATGTACTCTTGCCACCTCTTCTTAATAGCTTCTGCTTCTTTTAGGTCCATACGATTTCTATCCTTTCCTGAGCCCATCTTTGCATTAAATGTTCCCTTGTTATTTCTAATTTTCTCGAGGAGATCTCTAGTCTTTACCATTCTATTGTTTTCTTCTATTTCTTTGCATTGGTCACTGAAGAGGGCTTTTTTTTTTTTCCCTCTCCTTGTATTCTTTGGAACTCTGCATTCAAATGGGTATATATTTCCTTTTCTACATTGCTTTTCACTTCTCTTCTTTTCACACCTTTTTATAAGGCCTCCTCAGACAGGCACTTTGCTTTCTGGCAATTCTTTTTCTTGGGGTGGTCTTGATTCTTGTCTCCTGTACAATGTCACAAACCTCTGACCATAATTCATCAGGCACCCTGTCTATCAGATCTATTCTTAAATACAAATCTATCTTAAATCTATTTCTCCCTGCCACTGTAGAGTCATAAGGGATTGACATAGGTCATACCTGAATGGTCTAGTAGTTTCCCCCTCTTCCTTCTATTAAAGTGTGAATTTGGCAATAAGGAGTTCATGATCTGAGCCACAGTCAGCTCCTGGTCTTTTTTGGCTGATTGTATAGAACTTCTCCATCTTTGGCTGTAAAGAATATAATCAATCTGATTTTGGTGTTGTCCATCTGGAGATGTCCATGTGTAGAGTCTTCTCTTGTGTTGTTGAAAGAGAGTGTTTGCTATGACCACTGCATTCTCTTGGCAGAAATATATTAGCCTTTCCCCAGCTTCATTCTGTACTCCAAGGCCAAATTTACCTATTACTCCAGGTGTTTTTTTGACTTCCTACTTTTGCATTCCAGTGCCCTATAATGAAAAGGACATCTTTTGGAGGTGTTAGTTTCAGAAGGTCTTGTAGGCTTTCAAAGAATCACTCAGCTTCCACTTCTTCAGCATTACTGGCCAGGGCATAGACTTGGATTACCATGATATTGATTGATTTGTCTTAGAAACGAACAGAGTTCACTCTGTCCTGATGCATATTTTCGTACATGTAAAAATCTGCACTCAAATTCTCATACATGACATTGGGAAATTGCAATACTGCACATATATGCAATATATGTGTGCAGATATTCATTCATATGAAACATGGAATTTTCTAAATGTAATGTAAGAGAATCTGAGTGCATATTTTTCAGTGTTAAATATGAATTTTACTAATGTTATATATGAAAACCTGGGTTCAAATTTTTATAATATGTTTATATGAAATGAGATTTTCTCTATCATCCAGAGAAATTTAGGTGAAGATTTTCATGTCTAAGAAATATGGAATTTTCTACTTATGATATTTGAGGATATGGGCTTTTACATATTTCACATATAGAATTTTCTCTGTTCTGTATATTAAGGGTGGAATACAGATTTTCATGTATATTATTTATGGAAATTTATCTATATCCCATAGGAGAATCAGTGTGCAGCTTTGCATGATTAAAAACATTGAGGTTTCTCTGGAGACCACTTTCTATCCTACAAATTCATCGAAAGAATTACTGAACGCACAGCAAACTTCGCAAAACAACTTCTGATTGCTAGCTGAGGTCATCAGGCGCCCAGAAAAGCAGCCCATTGTCTTCGAAAGGAGGTAGGACAAAATATAAAAGATAAAAAGTGAGACAAAAGAGCTAAGGCCGGAGATCCGTCCTGGGAAGTCTTAGGCGTCATTACTTGGGGTAGGGTCCGAGCCTGAGTGCCCTGAGGACAATCGGAGGGAGCTTCTGTGAGTTCCCAACTTGAACTGTGGGAGACCAAAAGAGAGAGAGTAAATTAACCGGCCTGAACACACTGCCGGCCATTCGCAGAACAAAGAGACCGAGAAAATCCAGAGAAGAGCTCGCAGGCTGCGGACCGGCCCAGCCCCGCCGGAGGCAGGAGGCAGGGGGGAGGGGAAGGTCGCGGCAAGACACAGGGCGCAGGCACCTGACCTGCGCGGGCGGGGACTGGGGCTGGGGATGCGGGGGGCAGAAGGCGCAGGCACCCGACTGGCGCCAGCGGAAACTGAGACTGAGTCCGTGGAAGGGAGTGGGTGCGCCACACCTGGGGAGAGTGCACCCACCAAGCCCCTGGCTCCCTGGACTGCTCTGACGGGGAAGGCACAGAGAGCAGGAGCAGCTTTTCGTTGCGCGCTTTTGTGGAACACCCGGGGGCTGGAACCTCGCGCAGCGCAGGGCCCGCTCCATATAGAACAGCCAGGAGCCTGAGCAGCGCAGACGGAGAAAGCAGCATCAGCACCTCCCGGCAGCAACAGCCTGTCCCCGCGGCGCCAGCCCCTCCCCGCAGAGCAACGGAACTAGCTACCTGAAAAAGAGTCCACCTCCGCCCGCCTGTGTCAGGGCGGAAATGAGGCTCTGAAGAGACCGGCAAACAGAAGCCAAATAAACAAAGGGAACCGCTTCAGAAGGGACTGGTGCAACAGATTAAAATCCCTCTAGAAAACACCGAATACACCGGAAAAGGCCTGTAGACATCGAGAAGTGTAAGCTGGAATGAGGAGCTATCTGAAACAACCAAACCCACACTGACCGCAACAGCTCCAGAGAAACTCCTAGATATAATTTTACTTTTTTCTCTTTTTTTTTCTTTTTTATTTTTTCTCTTTTATTTTCCTTTAAAATCCCTATTACTCCCCCATTACTCCTTAACTTTCATTTCCATAGATTT
This sequence comes from Dama dama, assembly GCF_033118175.1. Taxonomy (NCBI): domain Eukaryota; kingdom Metazoa; phylum Chordata; class Mammalia; order Artiodactyla; family Cervidae; genus Dama; species Dama dama. The sequence goes on along the minus strand of NC_083715.1, from coordinate 1,811,004 downwards.
TTACGATTTTTTTAATTAGGGGGAAAATTTTTTTTTTTCTTTCTTTCTTTTTTTTTCTTTTTGTTTTCTTTCCTTTTCTCTTCTATTTTCTATTTTTCTTTTTCTCTTATTTCTTTTAAAGTCCTCTAGTACTCCTCTACTACTCCTTAATTTTCATTTTCAATATACTATAACCTTACAAAAAAAAAAAAAAAAAGAGAAGCCCTATTTTTAAACTGAAGATTATTCTCTCCCAATCTTGACTCTGTTTTCTACCTCAGAACACCTGTATTTCCTCCTTTCCTCATCTCTTCCCAATCCAATTCTGTGAATCTTTGTAGGTGACTGGGCTACGGAGAACACTCTGGGAACAGACAGCTGTGTAGATCTGTCTCTCTCCTCTTAAGTCCCCCTTTTTCTCCTCCTGCTCATCTCTATCTTCCTCCTCCCTCTCCTCTTCTTCATGTAACTCTGTGAACCTCTCTGGTTGTCCCTAACGGGGGAGAATCTTTTAGCCATTAACCTAGAAGTTTTCTTATCAGGGCTGTATAGTTGGAGAAGTCCTGAGACTACAGGAAGAATAAAACTGAAATCCAGAGGCAGGAGACTTAAGCCCAAACCTGAGAACACCAGAAAACTCCTGACTACATGGAACTTTAAGTAATAAGTGACTGTCCAAAAGCCTTCATACCTACACTGAAACCAACCACCACCCAAGAGCCAGTAAGTTTTAGAGCAAGACATACTACGCAAATTCTCCAGCAACACAGGAACATAGCCCTGAACATCAACATACAGGCTGCCCAAGGTCACACCTAACACATAGACCCATCTCAAAACTCATTACTGGGCACTCCATTGCTCTCCAAAGAGAAGAAATCAAGTTCCACGCACCAGAACACTGACACAAGCTTCCCTAACCAGGAAACCTTGACAAGCCAATCGTTTAACCCCACCCACTGGGTTAATCCTCCACAATAAAAAGGAACCACATACCTCCAGAATGCAGAAAGCCCACTCCAGACACAGCGATCTAAACAAGATGAAAAGGCAAAGAAATACCCAACAGGTAAAGGAACATGAAAAATGCCCACCAAGTCAAACAAAAGAGAAGGAGATAGGGAATCTACCTGAAAAAGAATTTAGAATAATGATAATAAAAATGGTCCAAAATCTTGAAAACAAAATGGAGTTACAGATAAATAGCCTGGAAACAAAGATTGAAAAGATTCAAGAAATGTTTAATAAAGACCTAGAAGAAATAAAAAAGAGTCAATAAAAATGAATAATGCAATGAATGAGATCAAAAACACTTTGGAGGGAACTAAGAGTAGAATAATGGAGGCAGAAGATAGGATAAGTGAGGTAGAAGATAAAATGGTGGAAATAAATGAAGCAGAGAGGAAAAAAGAAAAAAGGATCAAAAGAAATGAGGACAACCTCAGGGACATCTGAGACACTGTGAAATGCCCCAACATTCAAATCATAGGAGTTTCAGAAGAAGAAGAAATAAAGAAAGGCCATGAGAAAATACTCGAGGAGATAATAGCTGAAAACTTCCCTAAAATGGGGAAGAAAATAGCCACCCAAGTCCAAGAAACCCAGAGAGTCCCAAACAGGATAAACCCAAGGCAAAACACCCCAAGACACATATTAATCAAATTAACAAAGATCAAACACAAAGAACAAATACTAAAATCAGCAAGGGAGAAACAACAAATAACACACAAAGGGCTTCCCATAAGGATAACAGCTGATCTATCAATAGAAACCCTCCAGGCCAGAAGGGAATGGCAGGACATACTGAAAGTAATGAAAGAGAATAACCTACAACCTAGATTACTGTATCTAGCAAGGATTTCATTCAGATATGAAGGAGAATTAAAAAGCTTTACAGATAAGCAAAAGCTGACAGAATTCAGCACCAGCAAACCAGCTCTTCAACAAATGCTAAAGGATCTTCTCTAGACAGGAAATGCAGAAAGGTTGTATAAACGTGAACCCCAAACAACAAAGTAAATGGCAACGGGACCACACCTATCAATAATTAGCTTAAATGTAAATGGGTTGAATGCCCCAACCAAAAGACAAAGATTGGCTGAATGGATACAAAAACAAGACCCCTATATATGCTGTCTACAAGAGACCCACCTCAAAGCAAGAGACACATTCAGACTAAAAGTGAAGGGCTGGAAAAAATATTACATGCAAATGGAGACCAAAAGAAAGCAGGAGTCGCAATACTCATATCAGATAAAATAGACTTTCAAATAAAGGATGTGAAAAGAGACAAAGAAGGACACTACATAATGATCAAAGGATCAATCGAAGAAGAAGATATAACAATTATAAATATATATGCACCCAACATAGGAGCACCGCAATATGTGCGGCAAACACTAACGAGTATGAAAGAGGAAATTAATAGTAACACAATAATAGTGGGAGACTTTAATACCCCACTCACAACTATGGATTGATCAACTAAACAGAAAATTAACAAGGAAACACAAACCTTAAATGACACAATGGGCCAGCTAGACCGAACTGATATCTATAGGACATTACACCCGAAAACAATCAACTTCAACTTTTTCTCAAGTGCACACGGAACCTTCTCCAGAATAGATCACATCCTGGGCCATAAATCTGGTCTTGGAAAATTCAAAAAAATTGAAATCATTCCAGTCATCTTTTCTGATCACAGTGCAGTAAAATTAGATCTCAACTACAGGATAAAAATTGTTAAAACTCAAAACATATGGAGGGTAAATAACATGCTTCTGAATAACCAACAAATCATAGAAGAAATCAAAAAAGAAATGAAAATATGTATAGAAATGAATGAAAATGAAAACACAACAACCCAAAACCTATGGGACACTGTAAAAGCAGTGCTAAGGGGAAGGTTCATAGCATTACAGGCTTACATCAAGAAACAAGATAGAAGCCAAATAAATAACCTAACTCTACACCTAAAGCAATTAAAGAAGGAAGAAATGAAGAACCCCAGGGTTAGCAGAAGGAAAGAAATCTTAAAAATCAGGGCAGAAATAAATGCAAAAGAAACTAAAGAGACCATAGCAAAAATCAACAAAGCTAAAAGCTGTTTTTTTAAAAAATAAACAAAATTGACAAGCCATTAGCAAGACTCATTAAGAAACAAAGAGAGAAGAACCAAATTAACAAAATTAGAAATGAAAATGGAGAGATCACAACAGACAAAAAAGAAATACAAAGGATCGTAAGAGACTACTACCAGCTCTATGCCAAAAAAATGGACAACTTGGAAGAAATGGACAAATTCTTAGAAAAGTACAACTTTCCAAAACTGAACCAGGAAGAAATAGAAGATCTTAACAGACCCATCACAAGCACGGAAATTGAAACTGTAATCAAAAATCTTCCAGCAAACAAAAGCCCAGGACCAGATGGCTTCACAGCTGAATTCTACCAAAAATTTAGAGAAGAGCTAATACCTACCTTACTCAAACTCTTCCAGAAAACTGCAGATGAAGGTAAGCTTCCAAACTCATTCTATGAGGCCACCATCACCCTAATTCCAAAACCAGACAAAGATGCCACAAAAAAAAAGAAAACTACAGGCCAATATCACTGATGAACATAGATGCAAAAATCCTTAACAAAATTCTAGCAAACAGAATCCAACAACATATTAAAAAAATCATACACCATGACCAAGTGGGCTTTATCCCAGGAATGCAAGGATTCTTTAATATCCACAAATCAATTAATGTAATACACCACATTAACAAACTGAAAGATAAAAATCATGTGATTATCTCAATAGATGCAGAGAAAGCCTTTGACAAAATTCAACACTCATTTATGATTAAAACTCTCCAAAAAGCAGGAATAGAAGGGACATACCTCAAGATAATAAAAGCCATATATGACAAACCCACAGCAAGCATCACCCTCAATGGTGAAAAATTGAAAGCATTTCCCCTGAAATCAGGAACAAGACAAGGGTGCCCACTCTCACCACTTCTATTCAACATAGTGTTGGAAGTTTTGGCCATAGCAATCAGAGCAGAAAAAGAAGTAAAAGTAATCCAGATAGGAAAAGAAAAAGTAAAACTCTCACTGTTTGCAGATGACATGATCCTCTACATAGAAAACCCTAAAGACTCTACCAGAAAATTACTAGAGCTAATCAATGAATATAGGAAAGTTGCAGGATATAAAATTAACACACAGAAATCCCTTGCATTCCTACATACTAACAATGAAAGAACAGAAAGAGAAATTATGGAAACAATACCATTCACCATTGCAACAAAAAGAATAAAATACTTAGGAGTATATCTACCTAAAGAAACAAAAGACCTATACATAGAAAACTGTAAAACACTGATGAAAGAAATGAAAGAGGACACAAACAGATGGAGAAACATACCGTGTTCATGGATTGGAAGAATCAATATTGTCAAAATGGCTATTCTACCCAAAGCAGTCTATAGATTCAATGCAATCCCTATCAAGCTACCAACGGTATTTTTCACAGAACTAGACCAAAGAATTTCACAATTTGTATGGAAATACAAAAAACCTCAAATAGCCAAAGTACTCTTGCGAAAGAAAAATGGAACTGGAGGAATCAACCTGCCTGACTTCAGACTCTACTACAAAGCCACAGTCATCAAGACAGTATGGTACTGGCACAAAGACAGAAATATAGATCAATGGAACAGAATAGAAAGCCAAGAGATAAATCCACGAACCTATGGACACCTTATCTTCAAGAAAGGAGGCAAGGATATACAATGGAAAAAAGACAACCTCTTTAACAAGTGGTGCTGGGAAAACTGGTCAACCACTTGTAAAGGAATGAAACTAGAACACTTTCTAACACCATACACAAAAATAAACTCAAAATGGATTAAAGATCTAAATGTAAGACCAGAAACTATAAAACTCCTAGAGGAGAACATAGGCAAAACACTCTCCGACATAAATCACAGCAAGATCCTCTATGGCCCATCTCCCAGATTATTGGAAATAAAAGCAAAACTAAACAAATGGGACCTAATGAAACTTAAAAGCTTTTGCACTACAAAGGAAACTATAAGTAAGGTGAAAAGACAGCCGTCAGATTGGGAGAAAATAATAGCAAATGAAGCAACAGACAAAGGATTAATATCAAAAATATACAAGCAACTCCCGCAGCTCAATTCCAGAAAAATAAATGACCCAATCAAAAAATGGGCCAAAGAACTAAACAGACATTTCTCCAAAGAAGACATACAGATGGCTAACAAACACATGAAAAGATGCTCAACATCACTCATTATTAGAGCAATGCAAATCAAAACCACAATGAGGTACCATTACACGCCAGTCAGGCTGGCTGCTATCCAAAAGTCTACAAGCAATAAATGCTGGAGAGGGTGTGGAGAAAAGGGAACCCTCTTACACTGTTGGTGGGAATGCAAACTAGTACAGCTGCTATGGAAAACAGTGTGAAGATTTCTTAAAAAACTGGAAATAGAACTGCCATATGACCCAGCAATCCCACTTCTATAATAGCCAGGTCATGGAAGCAACCTAGATGCCCATCAGCAGATGAATGGATAAAGAAGCTGGGGTACATATACACCATGGAATATTACTCAGCCATTAAAAAGAATTCATTTGAACCAGTCCTAATGAGATGGATGAAGCTGGAGCCCCTTATACAGAGTAAAGTAAGCCAGAAAGATAAAGAACATTACAGCATACTAACACATGTATATGGAATTTAGAAGGATGGTAACGATAACCCTATATGCAAAACAGAAAAAGAGACACAGAAATACAGAACAGACTTTTGAACCCTGTGGGAGAATGTGAGGGTGGGATATTTCAAAAGAACAGCATGTATATTATCTATGGTGAAACAGATCACCAGCCCAGGTGGGATGCATGAGACAAGTGCTCCAGCCTGGTGCACTGGGAAGACCCAGAGGAATCGGGTGGAGAGGGAGGTGGGAGCGGAGATCGGGATGGGGAATACGTGTAAATCCATGGCTGATTCATATCAATGTATGACAAAACCCACTGAAATGTTATGAAGTAATTAGCCTCCAACTAATAAAAACATTTGAAACAGGCAAGTTTCTCTGGGTCGGATATGAGACTGTGGGTGCAGATTCCCAATATATACTATAATAAAATTTTTCTATGTCACAAACAAACTTGAACAAAGATTTTTCAGATGTACAAAATATGAACTTTTCTCGTCATTCAGGTGAATCTTGGCATATGTGTGTGTATGTGTGTGTATATGTTTATATATAATTTTCTCTATGTCACATATGCAAATCTGAAGGCAGATTTGGAAATATTTGAAAGATGCCCTTCTTATTATACTCTATATGAGAATCTGGATGGAGATTATCATATATCCAGAGAAAAGAAAAGAAAATAAACAATTTTCTTTCTCTAAGTCATATATAATAATCTGACTACAGGTCTTCATATACGTAAAATATGGACTTTTCTCTATGTCATATATGAAAAACTAGACGCAGATTATAATACATATATATGTATATGATCTAGAACTTCAAGTGTGTCATTATTGATATCTGGTTGCATATATTTAATATATATGAAAAATTAATTTTCCCTATGTCACATATGAGAATCTTGCTGCAGGTAATTAAATATATTAACTATGGTATTTTCCTGATAATTGAAATAGGGATTTTGTACAGATGTAAAAGTTGGACCATAAAGAAGGCTGAGAAATGAACAACTGATGCTTTCAGATGTGATGCTAGAGAAGACTCAGGAGTCCCTTAGGCTGCTAAGAGATTGAGCCAGTCTATTCTAAAGGAAATCGACCCTGAATATTCACTGAAAAGACAGATGTATATGCTGGATGGTTGAATGGCATCACTGAGTCAATTAACATAAGTTTGAGCAAACTGTGGGAGGTAGTGAAGGACTGGGAAGCCTGGGGAGCTGAAGACCACAGGGACACTAAGAGTCAAATGTGATTTACTGACTGAACAACAACAAGTAAATCTTGATGAAGATTTTCATATATGTGAACTATGAACATTTCTGTATGTTACCTATAAAAACTTGGGCTCACATTTTCATATACATAAAATCAGGAATTTTCTTAGCTTGTATATAGAAATCTCAGTGCTGATACTAGTATATATGAGATACAGTATTTTCTCCTACCAGGTATGGACATTTGAACACAGATTCTGATATAAATGCAATATACAATTTATTCTATGTCATAGATGAAGATTTGGAAGTAAATCTTTATATATATGAAATATGGATGTTTCTCAGTGTATCATGTGAAAATCTGGGTGCAGATTTTCATATATATGAAATCTGCAATTTTTTATATATCTTATGTGAGGCTCTAGGTGCAGATTTACCAATATATAGTGTATATGGACTATTTTCTGTATCACATACCAATCTGGTCAAAGATTTTCAGGTATATAATATAATTTTTTCTCAAATTCAGGTAAGTAAATCTGTATATATATGTGTGTGTGTGTGTGTGTGTGTGTGTGTGGAATAGGGAATTTTTCTATGTCACAGAATTTTTTCTATGTCACATGTGAAAACTTTCAGATTGACATATATATAAAATGAAATTTTCTCTATTTCACAAGGTATATCTGGTCAAAGATATTTCTATATATAAATGTGTTGTTCTCCCCATTACATATATGTCAATCTATATCTGGATTTAAACACATATGAAATATGTAATTTTCTCTAAATGAAATATAAGTATTTGTGTGCAGATGGACATTACAGAAAATACTGAATTTTCTCTATATCATACATAGTAATCTGTATGATGACCTTAATATATATGAAATACAAAATTTTATTAATTCTGATATGAGAATCTGGATGTTAATTTTCATATGTATTAAATATAGATATTCCCTCTGTCAATATGAGAACCTTGGGCCATATCTTCATACATGTGAAATAGGGAACCTTCCCTATGTTTGCTGAGGGTCTTTGTGTTTACTTTCATGACATATGCAATTTTCTCTGTCATATATGAAATTCTGGCAGCATATATTTATACTATAATATTCATGTATATATGCTTGTTTCAAATTTCACATGCATAATTTTTGTATAGATATCACATGTTAGAAAGTTCAGTCATTCAGTTTTGTTCGACTCTTTGCAACACGGTGGAGTGCCGCACGCCAGGCTTTCCCATCCATCACCAACTCCCAGGGGTTGCTCAAACTCAACTCCTTGTAAGTTGATGATGATATCCAATATTCTGGTCCTCCATCATAACCTTCTGCCCCAGTCTCCAACCTTCCCCAGCATCAGGATATTTTCTAAGGAGTCAGTTTCTCTCATCAGGTGGCCAAAGGATTGGAGCTTCAGCTTCAGCATCAGTCCTTGCAGTGAACGTTCAGATCTGATTTCCATTAGGATAGACTGGTTGGATCCCCTGGCAGTCCAAGGGACTCTCAAGAATCTTCTCCTACACCACTGTTCAAAAGCATCAACTCTTTGGGGAACAGCCTTCATTATAGTCCAGTTTTCACATCCATACATAACTTCTGGAAAAACAATAGCTGTGACTAGATGGACATCTGTCATAAAGTAATGTCACTGCTCTTTAATATACTGTCTCAGTTCAGTTCAGTTCAGTTCAGTTGAATCCCTCAGTTATGTCCGACTCTTTGCAACCCCATGGACTGTAGCACGCCAGGCCACCCTGTCCATCACCAACTCCCAGAGTTTACTAAAACTCACGTCCATTGAGTCAGTGATGTCATCCAACCATCTCATCCTCTATTGCCTCCTTTACCTCCTGCTTTCAATCCCTTCAGTCCAAGGGACTCTCAAGAGTCTTCTCCAACAACACAGTTCAAAAGCATCCCTTCTTCAGCACTCAGCTTTCTTTATAGTCCAACTCTCACATCCATACGTGATTACTAGAAAGTACACATCCCTGACGAGACAGACCTTTGTTGACAAAGTAATGTCTCTGCTTTTAAATACTCTGTCTAGGTTGGTCATTAACGTTCCTTCCAAGGAGTAAGTGTCTTTTGATTTCATGGCTGCAGTCACCATCTGCCGGGATTTTGCAGCCCCCCAAATATGAAGTCCGCCACTGTTTTCACTGTTTCTCCATCTATTTGCCATGAAGTGATGGGAACAGCTGTCATGATCTTTGTTTTCTGAATGTTGAGCTTTAAGCCAGTTTTTTTTTTCACTCTCCTCTTGTACTTTCATCAAGAGGCTCTAGTTCTTCACTTTCTGCCATAAGGGTGGTGTCATCTGAGGTTGTTGATATTTCTCCAGGCAGTCTTGATTCCAGATTGTGCTTCATCCAGCCCAGTGTTTCTCATGCATATAAGTTAAATAAGCAAGGTGACAATATACAGACTTGACATCTACGTTGGTCATAACTTTTCTTTCAAGGAGCGAGCGTTTTTTTAACTTCACTAGTGCAATCACAATCTGCCCTGATTTTGGAGCCCTCCAAAATAAGAGTATGCCACTGTTTCCATTGTTTCACCATCTAGTTCCCATGAAATGATGGAACTGGATGCCATGATCTCAGTTTTCTGAATGTTCAGCTTTAAGCCAGGGTTTTCACTCTCTTTCAGCTTCATCAAGAGGCTATTTAGTTCCTTTTGGCTTTTTGCCATAAGGGCATTATCATTGCATATCTGAAGTTATTGATATCTTTTTCCAACCATCTTGATTTCAGCTTGAGCTTCATCCAGCCTGGCATGTCAGGATGCATTGTATATAAGTTAAATCTACAGAGGGACAATATACATCCTGGTTGTTCTCCCTTCCCAATGCTGAAGCAGTCCATTTTCCCATGTCCAGTTCTAACCATTGTTGCTTCTTGACCTGCATACAGATTTCTCAGGAGGCAGGTAAGACGTTCTGGTATTCCCATCTCTTTAAGAATTTTCCACTGTTTTTTGTGATATTGCTTATATGAAATATGAAATTCTATATCATATATGGGATCTGACTGAGGATTTTTGTATATAAAAATGTAAAAGATTTTCTGTGTTATATATGAGGCTCTGGGTGCAGGTTTTCACATATATTAAATATGGAATTTTCATTTAATCACATGAAAGAATCTGGGTTAGTGTCATATATATGAAACATGGAATTTTATATATTAACGAGATCAAGGTTCAGATTTTCATTTATAATGCAGCATTAATAAAATATCACAGCATTTTCTATTCATTATATGTGAGAATCTGATCTTTATATCATATATAGCTATTGGAGTACAGAATTTAGGAAATAAGAAAAGTGAAACGTTCCCTATGTGATATATGAAAATCTCAGCACAGTGTTACATATAACATGGAATTTTCCCATGTCATATATTAAATTCTGGATGCAAATTTTCATATGTATGAAATATGGAATCTTCACTATATCATATATGATTGTCTGGATTCAGATATATGAAATCTGGATTTTCTTTTTCTCACATATCAAAATCACTGACCAAATTTTTGAATGTCTTAAATAAGAAATTTGTTCTGTGATAGGTATTAGGACATGTTGTAGATATTTAAATATATTAACATAATATATTACATATAAATATGTATTTATAAACATATTTAAAGTATAACATTGTTATAGTATATTTATATAGTGTAAACATATATTTTCAAATATAAATATATAAAATATATATAACAGGTAAAATATATAAATATATGTTTAAATATATGAAATATATGGTATTTTATAGATGTCAATATGAAAGTCTGGGTACAAATCTGTATATATATATATGAATGAAGGATTTCTTTTTTCACACATGTAAATCTCAAATCAGGTTTTAATATAAATGTGTGAAACATGTAACTTTCTCTGTGTCCCAGATGAAAATCTGGGCTCAAATTTTCATATATATGAAATATGTAAATTTCTCTCTGCATATATGAAAATCTAAGTGCACATTTTAATATATATGAGATATGACTTTTTCTCTCTCACATATGGATATCTGAATGCAGATTTTGACATGTATGAAATATTGAATTTTCTATTTGACTTGTATGTGTCTCTGGGTTCAGATTTTCTGTATGAAATACAGAGCTTTCTTTATTTCCCTGGGTCACCTGTGAGAATCTAGGTGGAGATTACCATACGTGTGAAATATAAGTTTTTCTATATCATACGCAGCAATCAGAGTGCAGATTTCCATATATATTAAATATAAAATTGTGAGTATGCCACATGATAATATAGGCACAATTTTTCTTTTGTAGTAAAGATGGACTTTTATCTGTGTCACTTATGAGAATCTTTTTCAGGTATATACATGTAAGATATAGAGTGTTCTCCTCTCACCTCAGAATTTGGACCAAAATATTCTTTTGTATATAATATGGAATATTCTCCATGTCATATCATGATAGCTTACAGTGAATGTTGTCTGATTTGTGATCTCTGAGAAGAAGATTTAGCTTTGGGAACATGACCAGGCTTGATTACTCAAGAGCTTTTGTGTAGCAGAGGTTTATTAAAGAATAAAAAGGGACAGGCAAAGCCATCAGAAGGGGATCAGAGAGTGCACCCGTTGCTAGTCTTAGCGAGAGCTATATATACTTTTTCAGTTTGTTATTACACCATATCAGAAGACTGTCTCAAGGCTGTAAAAGTCTTACCAGACTCAGTCCCATAATTTACACTTTAAAATAATGAGATTCGAACTAACAATAGAAAGATCTTACCAGACCCATTCCCGTAATATACATTTAAAGATGACAGGAATAGTCAGAAGGTTTTCAAGAAGGAGAAACATGTCCTCAAGAAGGATACATTGTTGTTACATAATCATTGGTTCAGACTTTAAGGAGAAATATTTCCTTGAGCAAGATCAGACGTTCCCTGTGCAACCATCAACTCTCACTTAAAGAAAAACAAGTTTATTCTTTTCTCTTTCTTGAGAACTCTAAACCCCTCTCTCTTCCTGGAGGGACCCAGATTCCTTTCTCTTCCTGAAGGCTCTGGACCCCTTCCTCTTTGAGAGCACCAGACTCCTTATCAACCTACCTATAAATTGACTCTCTCAATAGGATAGCTTTTGTGTAAATTTTCAGAAATATGAATTTTAGATTTGTCATATATGAGATTTTAAGTATCTATGTGCAGATATTCATTCATAGGAAATATGGAAATTTGCCTATGTCACATATAAGAATCTGGATGTAGAGTCTCAGGTATATTAAATAAGAAATGTTCTCCTTATCATATATTGAAATCTAGGTACAGATCATCATATATGTGAAATAAGGAAATTTCTGTATTTCATACTCAAAAATCTGTGCACAATTTCCTATATTGAAGTATGAAATTTTGTCTATGTCATATTTGAAATTCTGGGCACACATATTACTTATGAAATATGTATCTTTGTTTATGTGATAATATTAAAACTACAGAGGTATTCATATCAAATGTGAAACTTTTCATGTATCTCAAACTAATATCAAAGCAATTAATGGGTTTTACATGAGATGTGAAATTTTAATATATATTAAATATAAAATTTTCTCTAAATCACATATGCAAAATTAACACAGATTCATATCACACACACACACACACACACACACGTAAAACATGAATTGCTAAGATGATAGAGTTGAAGGATATATGCTCATCTTCCCCTATTAGAACTCCCAAATTTCAACTGGCTGCTGAACGACCATCAACAGGAGAATGTTGGATCCCGCCAAATAAAGATACCACAGGTCCACGAGGAAAGGAGAAACCCCATCAACGTGATGGTATGAGGGGCAAAAATCACATTTAGAGTCAAACCATACCCACCAGAGATGTTCAGAGAGCTCAAACAAAACCTTGTGTGCACCAGGACCTAGAAAACCCACAGAGACTGAACCACAACTGCCTTTGAGTGTCTGTCTCTTGCAAAGGCACAGGTGGCAGTGGTCTGCCATGGAGACCAGAGCTCTTATTGTAGAACACATGGGGTCATGCAGTGTGTGACATAAGCCCTCATTCAGGAGGTCACTGTTAGCCCAACTACTGAGGCACAGAGCAGACGACCCACAAACTGTAGAGCAATTATACCAAGGAAATTCTCACACCATTAAGAAAGCTCAAGGACCAAAAACAGTTTTCCCAACCTGGGGATCCAGGAAAGGGATGGAACACCGCCAGGGAATTTGAATTTGGAGGCCAGTGGAATTTAAAAGATTATGGAACTTTTCTGTAATCACCAGGATTATAGAACTTCCACAGGACAGGGGAAACAAACTCTTGGAGAGCACAAACAAAAGCTTGTGTCCACCAGGAACCACGAGAAAGGAGCAGACAACCCACAAAAAACTGACCCAAACTTGCCTGTGAGTGTCCAGAAGTCTCGCTGGTGTGAGTTGACAGTGGCCTGCTGCAGGGTGAGGGACACTGAATACAACAATGTATTCAACAATACATATATTCAAGGCTTTCTGAAGGAGGTCACTATTATAGTAGTGATTTCTACCATAGTTCAACCTCAGGCCAAACAACAGGAGGAGAACACAGCCCTGCCCATCAACAGAAAATTGGACTAAAGATTTACTGAGGTTGGCCACACCCATTGGAACAAGACTGTTTCCCCCAAGTCAGTATTTCCCATAAGGAAGCTTCCAGGAGCCCATCCCTACCCATCAGAAGGCAGACAGAATGAAAATCACAATACAGAAAACTAACCAAATGGATCACTTGGACCACAGCCTTGTTTACATCAATGAAAGTATGAGCCATGCCATACACGGATATCTTAGATGGACGGGTCACAATAGAGAGATTTGACAAAGCGTTCACTGCAGTAAAGGATGGCAAACCACTTCAGTATTATTGCCTTGAGAACCCCATGAAGAGTATGAAAAGGCAAAAAGATATGACACTGAAAGATGAGTGTCCCAGGGCAGTAGGTGCCCAATATAGTGCTGGGTAACAGTGGGGAAGTAACTCCATAAAGAATGAAATTAGTTCGGTCGCTCAGTCGTGTCTGACTCTTTGAGACCCCATGAACTTCAGCACGCCATGCCTCCCTGTCCATGACCAACTCCTGGAGTTTACCCAAACTCACGTCCATTGAGTTGATGATGCCACCTAACCATCTCATCCTCTGTTGCCCCCTTCTCCTCCTGCCTTCAATCTTCCCCAATATCTCGGTCTTTTCAAATGACTTTTAGATAGCAGCCATTCTGACCAGTGTGAGATGGTACCTCATGGCAATTTTGATTTGCATTTCTCTGATAATGAGTGATGTTGAGCATCTTTTTCATGAGTTTGTTAGACATCTGTATGTCTTCTTTGGAGAAAGGTCTGTTTAGTTCTTTGGCCCATTTTTTGACTGGGTCATTTATTTTTCTGGAATTGAGTTGCAGGTGTTTCTTGTATATTTTTGAGATTAATTCTCTCTCGGTTTCCTCATTTGCTATTATTTCCTCTCATTTTGAATGCTGTCTTTTCACTTTTCTTATTTCTTTCATTGTGTAAAAGCTTGTAAGTTGAATTAGGTCCCATTTGGATATTTTTGGTTTTATTCCCAGTACTCTGGGAAGTGGGTCAGAGAGGATCCTGCTGTGATTTATGTCAGAGAAAGTTTTGCCTATGTTCTCCTCTAGGAGTTTTATAGTTTCTGGTCTTATGAGATATTTAATCCATTTTGAGTTTATTTTTGTACATGGTGTTAGAAAGTGTTCTAGTTTCATTCTTTTACAAGTGGTTGACCAGTTTTACCAGCATCACTTCTTAAAGAGATTGTCTGTTCTCTATTGTATATTCTTGCCTCCTTTGTTAAAGATAAAGTGTCCTTACCTTTGCCTGTGGATTTATCTCTTGGCTGTCTATTTTGTTCCTCTGATCTATATTTCGGTATTTGTGCCAATGCCCTACTTTCTTGATGACTGTAGCTAAGTAGTAGAGCCTGAAGTCAGGCTGGTTGATTTCTCCTGTTCCATTCTTCTTCCTCAAGATTGTTTTGCTTATTCGAGGTTTTTTGTGTTTTCATACAAATTGTGAAATTATTTCTTCTAGTTCTGTGAATAATACTGTTGGTAGCTTGATAGGGATTGCATTGACTCTATAGACTGCTTTGGGTATTATACTCATTTTTACTGTATTGATTCTTTCAATCCATGAACGTGTTATATTTCTCAATCTTTTTGTGTCCTGTTTGATTTCTTTCATTAGCTTTTTATAGTTTTATATTTATACGTTTTCTGTTTCTTTAGGTGGATATATTCTCAAATATTTTATTCTTTTTGTTTTAATGTTGAATGGAATTGTTTCCTAATTTCTCTTTCTGTTTTCTCATTGTTAGTATATAGGACTGCAAGGGATCTCTGGGTGTTAATTTTATATCCTGCAAATTTACTATATTCATTGATAAGCTCTAGTAACTTTCTGGTTGAGTCTTTAGGGTTTTCTATGTAGAGAATCATCTCATCTGCAAACAGTGAGAGTTTTACTTCTTCTTCTCCAACTTGGATTCCTTTTATTGCTTTTTCTTCTCTGATTGCTGTGCCCAAAACTTCTAAAACTATGTTGAAGAGTAGTGGTGAGAGTGGACACCCTTGTCGTGTTCCTGGCCTTAGGGGAAATGCTTTCAGTTTTTCACCTTTGAGGATAATGTTTGCTGTAGAGTTGTCACATATAGCTTTTATTATGTCGAGTTATGTTAATTCTTTCTGGAGGTTTGTTTTTTTAATCATAAATGGATGCTGAATTTTGTCAAAGGCTTTCTCTGTATCTATTGATATAATCATAGGGTTTATCTTTCAGTTTGTTAATTTGTTAATAAATCACAAATAAATGTTGATTTATTTGTGGATATTAAAGAATCCTTGCATTACCAGGATGAAGTCAACTTGCTCATGATGCATGATCTTCTAAATATGTTGTTTGATTCTGTTTGCTATAATTTTTCAGGATTTTTGCATATATGTTCATCAGTGATATTGGCCTGTAGTTTCTTTGTTTTGTGGCATCTTTTGCTCATTTTGGTATTAGGGTGACAGTGGCCTCATAGAATGAGTTTGGAAGTTAATCTTCCTATGCAATTTTCTAAAAGAGTTTGAGAAGGATAGGTATTAGGTCTTCTGTAAATTTTTGGTGGAATTCAGCTGTGAAGCCGTCTGGTCTTGGGCTTTTTTTTTTTTTTTTTTTTTTTTTTGCTGAAAGAGTTCAGATTACAGTTTCAATTTCCATGCTTGTGATGGGTATGTTAAGGTTTTCTATTTCTTCCTGGTTCAGTTTTGGAAAGTTATACTTTTCTAATAATTGGTCCATTTCCTTCAAGTTGTCCATTTTATTGGCATATAGTTACTGATAGTAATCTCTTATGATCCTTTTTATTTCTGTGTTGTCGTGATTTCTCCATTTTCATTTCTAATTATGTTGATTTATTCTTCTTCTTTTGTTTCTTCATGTGTCTGGATATTGGTTGGTCAATTTTATTTATCTCCTCAAAAAAACAGCTTTTAGTTTAGTTTAATTTTTTAGTATTTTTTTTTTTTTTGCTATGGTTTCTTTTCTTCCTTTTGAATTTATTTCTGCCCTAATGTTAAATATTTGTTTTTCCTTCAATTAATCTTGGGATTCAATTCTTTCTTTTCTACTTGCTTTAGGTTTAGAGTTAATTTATTTTACTTTATTTCTGTTACTTGATGTAAGCCTGTACTGCTACAAAACTTCTTCTTAGGACTGCCTTTACAGTCATCCATAGGATTTTGGTTTTTCTCCCTTAAATTCATTCGTTTCTATGCATATTATGATTTCTTTTTTTATTTCTTCTATAATTTGTTGTTTATTTAGAAGCAAGTTGTTTAGCTTCCATTCAGTTCAGTGGTTCAGTAATGTCTGACTCTTTGCAACCTCATGAACTGCAGCATGCCAGGCCTCCCAGTCTAACACCAATTTCCAGAGCCTACCCAAAGTCATGTCCATTGACTTGGTGATGCCATACAAACACCTCATCCTCTGTTGTCCCTTTTCCTCCTGCCTCAATCTTTCCCAGCATCAGGGTCTTTTTAAATGAGCCAGCCTGCCAAATGAGTCAGCTTTCAATTGAGTCAGGTTATCAAAGTACTGGAGTTTCAGTTTCAGCACCAGTCCTGACAATGAACACCCAGGACTGATCTCCTTTAGGATGGACTGGCTTGCTCTCCTTGTAGTACAAAGGACTCTGAAGAGTCTTCTCCAACACCACAGTTCAAAAGCATCAATTTTCGAGGCTCAGCTTTCTTTATAGTCAAATTTGCTCATCCATCCCTGAGTACTGGAAAAAACATAGCCTTGCCTAGATGGACCTTTGTTGACAAAGTCATGTACCTGCTTTTTACTATTCTGTCTAGGTTGGTCATAACTTTCCTTCCAAGGAGTAAGCATCTTTTAATTTCATGCTTGCAATCACCATGTGGGTGATTTTGGAGCCCCCCCAAAATAAAGTCACATTGTTTCCACTGTTTCCCCTCATATTTGTCATGAAGTGATGGGATCAGATGCAATGTTCTTAGTTTTCTGAATGTTGAATTTTAAGTTAACATTTACTCTCTTCTTGCACTTTCATCAAAAGGCTCTTTATTTCTTCTTCACTTTCTACCATGAGGGCAGTATCATTTGCATATCTGAGGTTATTGATATTTCTCCCAGTAATCCTGATTGCAGTTTGTGCTTCCTTCAGCTCAGAATTTTTCATAATAATAAATAATTAACAACAATAAATAATTGAATAACAATTAGTAAATAATATTAACTAGCAATAATTAAAATAAATTATTAACTTATTTAGTTAATTTAATTTAGTTAAACAGTTTAAGTCATTAAACTAACAGATGTTAAATAAGTTAAATAAGCAGGGTGACAACATACAGCATTGATATACTTTTTTCCTATTTTTAAAAGTCTGTTGTTTCATTACCAATTCTAACTGTTGCTTCCTGACCTGCATACAGGTTTCTCAAGAGGGAGGTCAGGTGGTCTGGTATTCCCATCACTCAGAATCTTCCACAGATTTTTGTGATCAACACATTCAAAAGCTTTGACATAGCCAATAAAGCAGAAATAAATGTTTTTCTGGAACTCCCCAGTGGGAACATTTCGTGCAAAACTGGGTTCAATAAAGGACAGAAACGGTAAGAACCTAACAGAAGAAGGAGATATTAAGAGGTGGCAAGAATACACAGAAGAACTGTATGAAAAAGATGACCCAGATAATCACGATGGTGTGATCACTCACCTAGAGCCAGGCATCCTGGAATGTGAAGTCAAGTGGGCCTTAGAAAACATCACTATGAACAAAGCTAGTAGAGGTGATGGAATTCCAGTTGATTTATTTCAAATCCTGAAAGATGATGCTATGAGAGTGCTGCGCTCAATATGCCAGCAAATTTGGAAAACTCAGCAGTGGCCAACGAACTGGAAAAGGTCAGTTTTCATTCCAATCCCAAAGAAAGGCAATCCCAAAGAATGCTCAACTTACTGCACAATTGCAGTCATCTCATGCTAGTAAAGTACTGCTCAAAATTCTCCAAGCCAGATTTCATTAATACTGGTTTTAGAAAAGGCAGAGGAACCATAGATCAGATTGCCAGCATCCGCCAGATCATTGAAAAAGCAAGACAGTTCCAGAAAAGCATCAATTTCTGCTTTATTGACTTTGCCAAACCTTTTGACTGTGTGTATCACAATCAACTGTGGAAAATTCTGAAAGAGATGGGAATACCAGACCACCTGACCTGCCTCTTGAGAAGCTTATATGCAGTTCAGGAAGAAACAGTAAGAACTGGACATGGAACAACTGACTGGTTCCAAATGGGAAAAGGAGTACGTCAAGGATGTATATTGTTCACCCTGCTTATTAAACTTATATGCAGAGTACATCATGAGAAACACTGGGCTGGAAGAAGCACAAGCCGGAATCAAGATTGCCGGGAAAAAATCAATAACCTCAGATATGCAGATGATACCACCCTTATGGCATAAAGCGTAGAGGAACTATAAAGTCTCTTCATGAAAATTCAAGAGTGAAAAAGTTGGCTTACAGCTCAACAATCAGAAAACTAAGATCTTGACACCTGGTCCCATCACTTCATGGGAAATAGATGGGGAAACAGTGGAAAGAGTGTCAGGCTATTTTTGATGGCTCAAACATCACTGCAGATGGTGATTGCAGCCATGAAGTTAAAAGATGCTTACTCCTTCGAAGGAAAGTTATGACCAAACTAGATAGCATATTAAGAAGCAGAGACATTACTTTGCCAACAAAGGTCCGTCTAGTCAAGGCTATGGTTTTTCCAGTGGTCATGTATGGATGTGAGAGTTGGACTGTGAAGACAGCTGAGTACCGAAAAATTGATTCTTTTGAACTGTGGTGTTGGAGAAGACTCTTGAGAGTCCCTTGGACTGCAAGGAGATCCAACCACTCCATCATAAAGGAGCTCACTCCTGAGTGTTCATTGGAAGGACTGATGGTGAAGCTGAAACCCAATATTTTGGCCACCTCATGTGAAGAGCTGACTCATTGTAAAAGACCCTGTTTTTGGGAGTGGTTGCGGTCAAGAGGAGAAGGGGACCTCAGAGGATGAGATGGCTGGATGGCATCACCAACTCGATTGACATGAGTTTCCATATATTTTGGCAGTTGATGATGGACAGGAAGGCCTGGCGTGCTGAAATTCATGGGGTCACAAAGAATCAGACAGAGCAGAGCAACTGAACTGAACTGATGCGGATTTGATTAAGAGAAGACTCTTTTAACCAGTTTTTGCCATCATAGGCTGTCATGGTTATCCCTGCTCCACTCCGTGGAATATCCATAATGGTTCCGAAGGCCTTGAAGTCACTTCCTGCACACACTGCAGTCCCTGAGGGAATGTACTAATACACAACCCATCTTCAATTGATTTTAAATACACAGTGATAGCGCAAAGATTGTCAGAGTAAAGAATTAACATAATGTGCTTTTATTTATGTCTAAATCAGTGAAATAAAATATTCACTGCAAGGTTCAAACTTGAACCTTGAAAAGTATAAAATATCATTTTATTTGAACATATGATATCTTGATAAATTTGAAAATTACATTTTAAAATGAAATTCATTCTTAATTGTCAGTTATTTTGAGACTATGAATAAATGAAAATGAAATTGTGCAGCTAATACTGCAAAGCACATTTTGAAAATGTGTTTTTCTTAAAAGTTCCCTTACAGTTTTACAATCTTAATTAGATATAAAATGATCAATAGATTTTATATCATGTTTAATTTCTGGATTTTTTTTCCTTTAAGAATGTAATCAGAAAATTTTTCTATTGAGTAATTATTAAAAATTGTCTCTCTGTATTGTGTGGAACACACTGTTTACACAATTGTTGGGAGATATTTTATTTCCTAAAATCTTTCATAATTCAGATATAGTGTCTAGGTTTTTTATAATTCAGCTCCACTGTCTAGGCGTTTTGTTTTGCTTTGCTTTGGCTGACAATTTTCTCATCTATTTCTAGTATCTTCAGAGTTTCTGTTAGGAATGTGTATCTGTTGTTATTTAGCTGTTCAGTTGTATCCAACTCTTTGCCACCCCATGGATTGTAAGCCCACCAGTCTCTTCTGTCCACAGGGATTCTCCTGGCAAGAATACTGGGTTGCCATGCTCTCCTGCAGGGGATCTTCCTGACCCAGAGATGGAATTCGAGTCTGCTACAGTTCCTGCATTGCAGGTGGATTCTTTACTGCTGAGCCAAAATATATTTGTATAGACGAAACCCAGATTAATTATAAAGATTCATAATCAGTGAAAAGTAAAGATGCAGAAGCCCAAACAAGCATTTATCTTTTACCAATTACTAATAAGTAAAATCCTTCATTTCAATTTGCCTTCATTTATTTATTTTTTAATTTTCCACTGAAGGATAACTGCTTTTTAGAATTTTGTGGTTTTCTGTTGAACTTCAACATGACACTCTGTCTTACCTCATAGTTCCTCTTCAATATCATCTCATTCTGTGTAAACAACATCTTTTAACATTTCTTACAGACCAGATATCTGCTGAGAATATCTTCCCTAATTTTTGGTTCATAGGAGAATAAACAACTTCTTTACTTTTAAGGATAATATCCTGAACATAGAAGTTATGTTCAGTGGGGAGGAGCCAAGATGCTGGAGGAATAGGACAGTGAGACCACTTTCTCCCCCACAAATTCATTGAAAGAACAATTGAACGCTGAGCAAACTTTACAAAACAACTTCTGATCGCTAGCGGAGGACATCAGGCGCCAAGAAAAGCAGCCCATTGTCTTCAAAAGGAGGTAGGGCAAAATATAAAAGATAAAAAGAGGGACAAAAGAGCTAGAGATGGAGACCCATTCTGGGAAGGGAGTCTTAATAGAGGAAGTTTCCAAACACCAGGAAACCCTCGCACTGGTGGGTCTGGGGGAAGTTTTTGAATCTCGGAGGGCGACCTAAGTGGGAGGAAAAATAAAGAAAACCCACAGATTACATGCCTAAAAGAAACTCACAGCAGAAAACTACCCCAGACGCCTGCATCCACTACCAGCAATTGGGGGAGGACCGGAGAAGAGCAGGCGGCATTGCTTTCGGTAAGGACTGGGCCTGAATGCCCTGAGGGCAATTGGAGGGAGCTTTGCGAGATAGCAGCTTAAACTGTGGGATGGCAAGAGAGAGAGAGAGAAAATTAACCAACCCAAACACACTGCCAGCTGTTCTCAGAACAAAGGAAGTGAGCAACTGCAGAGACGAGCTAGCTGGTGGCAGACCCCGCCCATCCCTGCCAGAGGCAGGAGGCAGGGGGGAGGGGAAAGGGGCAAACTCGGCCCCAGAGACAGCACCCCCTACCACACTGCAAACAGGCCTCCAGTTTCCAACCAAAGACTTCCTGAGATTCTGGGTGGTCAACATCCGCTGGGAGGGTCATGGCTAAACACAAGGTGCATGCACCTGACTGGCGCGGGCGTACTGAGGCTGGGACCACAGAGGGGAGAAGGTGCACTGCACTTGGGGAGAGTGCACCCATCAGGCTCCTGGCTGCCTGAGCTGCTTGGGCCAGGGAAGGCACAAAATGCAGCCACAACCGAGTCCGCGCTTTTGTGCAATACCCGAAAACTGGAACCGCACGCACGCAGGGCACGCTCCATACAGAGCAGCCAGGAGCCTGAGCAGTGTAGATGGGGAAAGCACACACACCCATGAGCGGGGTAAACCCAGTGTGGCCGGAACACTGTGTGTGCTACCCACACACAGTGATATCTCTCTGCAACGCCTCTCCCTCCCCACAGCAGGACTGAACTAGCAAACCTGAACAAGGGACCACCTCAACCGGCCTGTGTCAGGGTGGAAATTAGACACTGAAGAGACCAGCAAATAGAAGCCAAATAAACAAAGGGATCTGCTTCAGAAGGGACCAGTGCAACAAATTAAAATCCCTGTAGATAACACCGACTGCACAAGAAGGGGCCTATAGATATCAAAAAGTGTAAGCTACAATGAAGAGCTATTTGAAACTGAACTGATCCCACACTGACCTCAACAGCTCCAGAGAAATTACGAGATCTATATTCACCTTTTTTTTTTTTTTAATTAATTTTTAAATTTTCTTTTCTTTTTTATTTTTTCTTTTATTTTCTTTTAAAATTCCCTATTACTCCCCCATTACTCCTTAACTTTCATTTTCATATATTTTTATGATATATTTAATTAGGAAAATTTTTTTTCTTGTTTTTCTTTTCTTGTTTTTTCTCTTATTTTCTTTTAAAGTCCCCTATTACTCCTCTATTACTCCTTAATTTTCATTTTCATTTCACTATAAACTTGCAAGAAAAAAAGAGAGAAGCCCTATTTTTGAATCTAACTTCATATATATTTCTAAAATATTTTGTTTCGATTTTGTTTTTAATATTGTATTTTTAGGAGTCTAACCTCTACTCTGGATTTTTAATATTTGTTTTTCAGTATGTGATATAAGTTTTGGACATTTAAGAATCCAATATTCAGTACCCATTTTTATTCAGGAGTGTGTTGATTACTCTCGCCCACTTTTGACTCTCTATTTTCTACCTCAGAACACCTCTATTTCCTCCCTTCCCCTTCTCTTCCCAGTCCAATTCTGTGAACCTTTGTGGGTGTCTGGGCTACGGAGAACACTTTGGGAACAGAGAACTGCGTAGATCTGTCTCTCTCCTCATGAGTCCCCCTTTTTCTCCTCCTGCTCATCTCTATCTCCCTCCTCCCTCTCCTCTTTTTCATGTAACTCTGTGAAGAGTATCCCATAAGGATAACAGCTGATCTATCAATAGAAACCCTTCAGGCCAGAACAGAATGGCAGGACATACTTAAAGTAATGAAAGAGATTAACCTACAACCTAGATTACTGTACCCAACAAGGATCTCATTCAGATATGTAGGAGAATTCAATTCTCCCTCATGGTGGAGAATCTTTTCACCATTAACCTAGAAGTTTTATTATCAGTGCTGTATAGTTGGAGAAGTCTTGAGACTACTGGAAGAGTAAAACTGAAATCCAGAGGCAGGAGAGTTAAGCCCAAAACCTGAGAACACCAGAGAACTCCTGACTACATGGAACATTAAGTAATAAGAGACCATCCAAAACCCTTCATACCTACACTGAAACCAACCACCACCCAAGGGCCAATAAGTTCCAGAGAAAGACACACCATGCAAATTCTCCAGCAACACAGGAACATAGCCCTGAGCAGCAACATAAGGCTGCCCAAAGTCACACCTAACATAGACCCAACTCAAAACTCATTACTGGACACTCCATTGCACTCCAGAGAGAAGAAATCCAGTTCCATGAACCAGAACACCCACACAAGCTTCCCTAACCAGGAAACCTTGGCAAACCAATCGTCCAACCCCACCCACTGGGTGAAACCTCCACAATAAAAAGGAACCACAGACCACCAGAATACAGAAAGCCCACTCCAGACACAGCAATCTAAACAAGATGAAAAGGCAGAGAAATATCCAATAGGTAAAAGAACATGAAAAAGGCCCACCAAGTCAAAGAAAAGAGGAGGAGATAGGGAATCTACCTGAAAAAGAATTTAGAATAGTGATAATAAAAATGATCCAAAATCTTGAAAACAAAATGGAGTTACAGACAAATAGCCTGGAGACAAAGATTGAGAAGATGCAAGAAATGTTCAATAAGGACTTAGAAGAAATAAAAAAGAGTCAATTAAAAATGAATAATGCAATAAATGAGATTAAAAACACTCTGGAGGGAATCAAGAGTAGAATAAAGGAGACAGAAGATAGCATAAGTGAGGTAGAAGATAAAATAGTGGAAATAAAAGAAGCAGAGAGAAAAAAGAAAAAAGAATTAAAAGAAATGAGGACAACCTCAGGGACCTCTGGGACAATGTGAAACACCCCAACATTCGAATCATAGGAGTCCCAGAAGAAGAAGACAAAAATAAAGACCATGAGAAGACACTTGAGGACATAATAGCTGAAAACTTCCCCCAAATGGGGAAGGAAATAGCCACTGAAGTCCAAGAAACCCAGAGAGTCCCAAACAGGATAAACCCAAGGCGAAACACCCTAGGACAAATATTAGTCAAATTAACAAAGATCAGACACAAAGAACAAATATTAAAAGCAGCAAGGGAGAAACAACAAATAATACAGAAAGGGATTCCCATAAGGATAGCAGCTGATGTATCAATAGAAACCCTTCAGGCCAGAAGGGAATGGCAGGACATACTTAAAGTAATGAAAGAGAATAACCTACAACCTAGATTACTGTACCCAGCAAGGATCTCATTTGGATATGAAGGATAATTCAAAAGTTTTACAGACAAGCAAAAGCTGAGAGAATTCAGCACCCCCAAACCAGCTCTTCAACAAATGCTAAAGGATATTCACTAGACAGGAAATGCAGAAAGGTTGTATAAACGTGAACCCAAAACAACAAAGTAAATGGCAACAAGACCACACCAATCAATAATTACCTTAAATGTAAATGGGTTGAATGCCCCAACCAAAAGACAAAGATTGGCTGAATGGATACAAAAACTGACCCCTATATATGCTGTCTACAAGAGACCCACCTCAAAACAAGGGACACATACAGACTAAAAGTGAAGGGCTGGAAAAAAATATTACATGCAAATGGAGACCAAAAGAAAGCAGGAGTCACAATACTCATATCAGATAAAATAGACTTTCAAATAAAGGCTGTGAAAAGAGACAAAGAAGGACACTACACAATGATCAAAGGATCAATCAAAGATGAGGATATAACAATTATAAGTATATATGCACCCAACATAGGAGCACCACAATATGTAAGGCAAAGGTAAAGAGTATGAAAGAGGAAATTAATCATAACACAATAATAGTGGGAGACTTTAATACCCCACTCACAACTATGGATAGATCAACTAAACAGAAAATTAACAAGGAAATGCAAACTTTAAATGACACAATGGACCAGCTAGACCTAATTGATATTTATAGGACATTTCACCCCAAAACAATCAACTTCACCTTTTTCTCAAGTGCACACAGAACCATCTCCAGAATAGATCACATCCTGGGCCATAAATCTAGTCTTGGTAAATTAAAAAAAAAAAAAAATTGAAATCATTCCATTCATCTTTTCTGATCACAGTGCAGTAAGATTAGATCTCAACTACAGGAAAAAAATTATTAAAAATTCAAATATATGGAGGCTAAATAACACACTCCTGAATAACCAACAAATCATAGAAGAAATCAGAAAAGAAATCAAAATATGCATAGAAATGAATGAAAATGAAAACACAACAACCCAAAACCCATGGGACACTGTAAAAGCAGTGCTAAGGGGAAGGTTCATTGCATTACAGGCTTACCTCAAGAAACAAGAAAAAAGTCAAATAAATAACCTAACTCTACACCTAAAGCAATTAGAGAAGGAAGAAATGAAGAACCCCAGGGTTAGTAGAAGGAAAGAAATCTTAAAAATTAGGGCAGAAATAAATGCAAAAGAAATTAAAGAGACCATAGCAAAAATCAACCAAGCTAAAAGCTGGTTTTTTGAAAAAATAAACAAAATTGACAAACCGTTAGCAAGACTCATTAAGAAACAAAGGGAGAAGAACCAAATTAACAAAATTAGAAATGAAAATGGAGAGATCACAACAAACACTGAAATACAAAGGATCATAAGAGACTACTACCAGCCAATAAGATGGACAACTTGGAACAAATGAACAAGTTCTTAGAAAAGTATAACTCTCCAAAACTGAACCAGAAAGAAATAGATCTTAACAGTCCCATCACAAGCACGAAAATCGAAACTGTAATCAGAAGTCTTCCAGGAAACAAAAGCCCAGGACCAGATGGCTTCACAACTGAATTCTACCAAAATTTTAGAGAAGAGCTAACACCTATCTTACTCAAATGCTTCCGGAAAATTGCAGAAAAAAAAAGTAAAGCTCCAAACTCATTCTATGCGGCCACCATCACCGTAGATCCAAAACCAGACAAAGATGCCACAAAAAAAGAAAACTACAGGCCAATATCACTGATGAACATAAATGCAAAAATCCTTAACAAACTTCTAGCAAACAGAATCCAACAACATATTTTAAAAAATCATACACCATGACCAAGTGGCTTTATCCCAGGATTGCAAGAATTCTTTAATATCCACAAATTAATAAATGTAATACACCACATTAACAAATTGAAAGATAAAAACCATATGATTACCTCAAAAGATGCAGAAAAAAACCTTTGACAAAATTTAACATCAATTTATGATTAAAACTCTCGAGAAAGCAGGAATAGAAGGAACACACCTCAACATAGTAAAAGCTATATATGACAAACCCACAGTAAGCATTACCCTCAATGGTGAAAAATTGAAAGCATTTCCCCTGAAATCAGGAACAAGACAAGGGTGCCCACTCTCACCACTACTATTCAGCATAGTTTTGGAAGTTTTCGTTCCAGCAATCAGAGCAGAAAAATAAGTAAAACGAATCCATATAAGAAAAGAAGAAATGAAACTCTTGCTGTTTACAGATGACATGATCCTCTACATAGAAAACCCTAAAGAATCTACCATAAAACTACTAGTGCTAATCAATGAATATAGTAAATTTACAGGATATAAAATTTACACACAGAAATCCCTTGCATTCCTATACACTAACAATGAGAAAACAGAAAGAGAAATTATGGAAACAATACCATGCACCATTGCAACAAAAAGAATAAAATACTTAGGAATATAGCTACCTAAAGAAAGAACAGACCTATACATAGAAAACTATAAAACACTGATGAAAGAAATCAAAGAGGACACAAACTGATGGAGAAATATACCACATTCATGGGTTGGAAGAATCAATATTGTGAAAATGGCCATACTACCAAAAGCAATCTATAGATTCAATGCAATCCTTATCAAGCAACCAACGGTATTTTTCACAGAACTAGAACAAATAATTTCACAGTTTGTATAGAAATTCAAAAAAAAAAAAAAAACCTTGAATAGCCAAATTAATCTTGAGAAAGAAGAATGGAACTGGAGGAATCAACCTGCCTGACTTCAGACTCGACTACAAAGCCACAGTCATCAAGACAGTATGGTACTGGCACAAAGACAGAAATATAGATCAATGGAAGAGAATAGAAAGCCCACAGATAAATCCACGAACCTATGGACACCTTATCTTCAACAAAGGAGGCAAGGATATACAATGGAAAAAAGACAACCTCTTTAAAAGTGGTGCTGGGAAAACTGGTCAACCACTTGTAAAAGAATGAAACTAGAACACTTTCTAACACCACACACAGAAATAAACTCTAAGTGGATTAAAGATCTAATGTAAGACCAGAATCTATAAAACTCCTAGAGGAGAACATAGGTAAAACACTCTCCGACATAAATCACAGCAGGATCCCCTATGACCCACCTCACAGAATATTGGAAATAAAAGCAAAACTAAACAAATGGGACCTAATGAAACTTAAAAGCTTTTGCACAACAAAGGAAACTATAAGCAAGGTGAAAAGACAGCCATCAGATTGGGAGAAAATAATAGCAAACGAAGCAACAGACAAAGGATTAATATCAAAAATATACAAGCAACTTCTGCAACTCAATTCCAGAAAGATAAATGACCCAATCAAAAAATGGGATAAAGAACTAAACAGACCTTTCTCCAAAGAAGATATACAGATGGCTAACAAACACATGAAAAGATGCTCAACATCACTCATTATCAGAGAAATGCAAATCAAAACCACAATGAGGTACCATTACACGCCAGTCAGGATGGCTGCTATCCAAAAGTCTATGGGCAATAAATGCTGGAGACGTTGTGGAGAAAAGGGAATGCTCTTACACTGTTGGTGGGAATGCAAACTCGTACAACTGCTGTGGAGAACAGTATGGAGATTTCTTAAAAACCTGGAAATAGAACTGCCATATGACCCAGTAATCCCACTTCTGGGCAGACACACCAAGGAAACCAGATCTGAAAGAGACACATGCACCCCAATGATCATCGCAGCACTGTTTATAATAGCCAGGACATGGAAGCAACCTAGATGCCCATCCGCAGATGAAAGGATAAGGAAGCTGTGGTATATATACACGTGGAATATTACTTAGCCATTAAAAAGAATTCATTTGAATCAGTTCTAATGAGATGGATGAAACTGGAGCCTATTATACAAAATGAAGTAAGCCAGAAAGATAAAGACCATTACAGTATATTAACACATATGTATGGAATTTAGAAAGATATTAACGATAACCCTATATGCAAAACAGAAAAAGAGACACAGATGTACAGAATAGACTTTTGGACTCTGTGGGAGTAGGCGAGGGTGGATGTTTCGAGAGATAAGTATTGATCTATGGTGAAGCAGATCACCAACCCAGGTTGGATGCATGAGACAAGTGCTCGGGCCTGTTCACTGGAAAAACCCAGAAGGATCGGGTAGAGAGGGAGGTGGGTGGGGGGATAGGGGTGGGGAATACATGTAAATCCATGGCTGATTCATGTCAATGTTTGACAAAAACCTCTACAATATTGTAAAGTAATTAGCCTCCAACTAATGAAAAAAAAAGAAGTTATGTTCAGTTTTGTTTTAAAAGGCACTTTTTAAATTTATTGACATGTTGCTCATGTATCATGAATTTACCAGTTTACATGTATAATTCATTGATTGTAATTTATTCCCAGGTTGCATAACCATAACCACTGCCACATTCTAGAATATTTTCATGACTCCAATGGGACATTGGACATTTTCCATTTCCCCCTTCATCTGGGTCCTGGCATAGACTTCTCTGTTTTTTGTCTTCAGAGAATTACCTGATCTTTGACATGAATGAAATAATGCAACAGGCAATTTTTTTAATTTAATAATTTAAAAAAATTAATGGCTATTAAATAAAATGGAAATATAATTTTAATGTAATGACTTTACAGAATTTTGTTTTCTGTCAAACCTCAATATGAATCAGTCATAGGTATACATCTATCCCTTTCCTGTTGATCCTTCCTTGCATCTCCCTGCTTATACCTCCCCTCCATGTTGATACAGAGACCCTGTTTGTGTTTCCTGAGACATACAACACATTTCTGTTTGCTATCTATTTTTTATATGGTAATACATAAAATCGGGTCAGTTTCCATGTTACTCTCTCCATACATCTTACCCTCCTTCTGTCTGCCCATGCCCATTATTCTTTTCTCTATGCCCTTTTCTTATTTACAGCTCTGCAAGTAAATTCTTCGGTATCATTTTTCTAGATTCCATATATATGCATTCGTATATAAAGCATTTAACTTTTGCTTTCTGACATACTTCACTCTGTAATAGACTCTAAATTCATCCACCTCATTAGAACTGACTCAAATTTGTCCCTTTTTATGAATGAGTAATATTCCACTGAAAACTAATCTTTTCCAGTCCCATGGTCAGTTTTCATTCCAGTCCCAAAGAAGGGCAATGCCAAAGAATGTTCAAACCATTGCACAACCACATTCATCTCACACATTACCAAAGTAATGTTCAAAATAAGCAAGGTGTTGAAATACAGCCTTGACATACTCCTTTCCCTATTTACAAACAATCTGTTGTTCCATGTTCAGTTCTAACTGTTGCTTCTTGACCTTCATACAGATTTTTCAGGAGGCAGGTCATGTGGTCTGTTATTCCCAACTCTTGAAAAAATTTTTCACAGTTTGTTGCATTTCACACAAAGCCTTTCACATAGTCAATACAGCAGAAGTAGATGTTTTTCTTTAACTCTCTTGCTTTTTTGATGTTCCAGGAGATGTTGGTAATTTCATTTCTGGTTCCTATGCTTTACTAAATCCAGCTTGTACGTGAGGAGTTTCCAGTTTATGTACTGTGGAAGTCTGGCTTGGAGAATTTTAAGACTCTCTTTGCTAGCTTGTGATATGAGTACAATTGTGCAGCATTTTGAACAATCTTTGGCATTGCCTTTATTTCGGATTGGAATGAAAATTTAGCAGTCCTGTGGCCTCTGTTGTTTTCCAAGTTTGCTGGCATAGTGAATATAGCAATTTAAGAACATATTCTCTTAGAATTTGAAATAGCTCAACTGGAATTCCATCATGTCCACTAGCTTTGTTCACAGTGATGCTTCCTAATGCCCACTTGACTTTGCACTCCAGGATGCCTGACACTAGGTGAGTGATCACACCATCGTGGTTATCTGGGCCATGAAGATCTGTTTTGTATAGTTCTGTGTATTGTTGCCACCATTTCTTAATGTTTGCTTCCCTTGGGTACATACTTTTTCTATCATTCATTGTGCCCATCTGTACTTGAAATGTTGTTTTGATATTTCTAATTTTCTTGAAGAGCTCTCTAGTCTTCCCCATTGTAATAGTTTCCTCTGTTTCTTTGCACTGATCACTGAGGAACTCTTTCTTATCTCTCTTTGCTCTTCTTTGGAACTCTGGATTCAAATGTTTATATCTTTCCTTTTCTCCTTTGCCTTTTGCTTCTCTTTCATTCCCAACTATTTGTAAGTCCTCCCAACACAACCATTTTACATTTTTGCATTTATTTTTCTTGGAGATGGCTTGATCACTCTCTCCTGCTCAATGTGATGAATCTATGTCCATAGTTCATCTGGCACTCTACCAGATCTCTTCCCTTCAATCTGTATAAACATAAGGGATTTGATTTAGTTCATCCCTGAATGATATTGTGGTTTTCCCAACATTCATCACCTTAAGTGTGAATTTCACAATAAGGTGTTCAGTGCACAGGTATTTACAATTGTTATATCTTCCTTTTGGATTGATCAGTTGATCATTATGTCATGTCTCCCTTATCTCCTGTTGTATTCTTATCTTCAGCTCCCCAGAAGAGACACACCTGAGATGCAGCTGGGCAACCAGAAAACAAGCAGCTGAGACCAGGGAAGCGATAAGACACACTTCACCTGGGGAGTGTGAGCTTTCCAAGCACCTGGTTGCCTGAGGGACTCAGACCTGGGAAGGGCACAAAACGCAGGCTCAACTGAGTGTGTGCCTTTGTGGAGAACCTGAGAACCTGAAACTGAGCAACATAAATCTGGGAAGTGTACACAAGCCAGGGTCAGTCTCAGACAGTTTCCTGGAAGAGCAGAGCAACCTGGAGCCTGAGCAGAGTAGACCGGGAAAGCACACACACCATGAGCAGGGGCAAACCCAGTGTGGCTGAGACACTGTGAGCACTCCCCACACCCGCCAGTGATATCTTTTTGCAGTGTTCCTCCCTCCCTGCAGCACAATTGAACAAATGAACCTAAATAAATGACCGCCTTTGCCTCCTTGTGTTGAGGTGGAAGTTAAATACTGAAGAGACTTGCAAACAGAGGAAGCCAAAACAAAGAAATAAACAAAGAAGAGGGAGTGACTCTGGAAGGGTTGCGTGCAACAGAGTAAAATCCTGTAGTTAACACTGACTACATTGGAAGGGACCTATAGAACTTAAGAAGAAGTATAAGGTGGAACAAGAACTCTCTGAAACTGAACTGACCACACATTGTCCTCAACAGCTCCAGAGAAAATCCTAGATATATTATACTATTATTATTTTTAAATGTATTTTTAAGTTTTAAAAATTTTAAGTTCTTTATTAATACTTCTTGCTTTTAAAACCTACTATTACCTTCAAAAAAGACCCTATTTTTAAAGCAAATTTCATATTTTTTAAAATATAACTTTTTGGATATTTTTAAATACTTTTATTAAATTTTTATTTATTTAATTTATTAATTAAATTAAATTAAATTAAATTTAGTAAATAATTTATTAAAATTTATTAAATTTTAATTTAATATTTTAAAATATTAATACAGTTTAATATTGTATTTTTGAGAGTCTAAACTCTACTGTAAATTTTTAACCTTTGCTTTTTGATATTTGTTATCAATTTTGAACCTAAAAGAATCCCATCTTCAGTATCCATTTTTACTTAGGAGTGTGATTACCAGCTTGATTGTTCTCTCACCTTTTGACTCTCATTCTTCTCCCCCCGGTCACCTGTGACTCCTCCCTCCACCTTCTCTTCTCTACTTAAATTTGTGAATCTCTTTGGATGTTCTGGGCTGTGGAGACAATTTAGGGAACTGATCAGAGGCTAGAGTGGTCTGTTTCCTTTTGACCCCCAGTTCTCTCCTCCTGGTCACCTCTGTCTCCTTCCTCCCTTTTCTCTTCTCTATGAAACACCATGAACCTCTCTGAGTATTCCAGACTGTGGACAGTAAATAGGGAACCGGTTACTGGCTAGAGTGCTTGCTCCCATTTTGATTCCCCCTCTTCTCCTCCTGGTTACCTCCATCTCACTCCTCCCTCTTCTCTTCTTCATGTAACTCTGTGAACCTCTCTGGGTGTCACTCGCTTTGGAGAATCTTTTCAGCATTAACCTAAATGTTTTGTCATCGGTGCTGTATGGATGGAGAAATCTTCAGGCTACTGCAAGAATAAGACTGAAAGCCAGAGGTAGGAGGCCTAAATCCAAAACTTGAGATCACCAGAAATCTCCTGACTACAAGGACCATTAATTGGCAAAAGCTCATCCAAAAGCCTCCATACCTACAATGACACCATGCTACACCCAAGAGCCAAAAAGTTTCAAGGCAAGACATACCAAGCTAATTCTCCAACAAAGCAGGAACATAAACCTGAGCACAAAAATACAGGCAGCCAAAGTAACACCAAACCCCTAAACACCTCAAAACACACTACTGGACACTTTATTGCAGTTCAGAGAGAAGAGATCCAGGTTCACCCACCAGAACACCTATGAAAGCGTCCCTAACCAGGAAACCTTGACAAGCCACTCGTCTAACACCACCCAAAGGGAGGAACCCCCACAATAAAGAAAAATAACAAACTTCCAGCATACAGAAAGGCAAGCCCAAACACAGCAAACTAAACAAGATGAAAAGGCAGAGAAATATTTAGCAGGTATAGGAACATAATAAAAGCCAACCAAACCAAACAAAAAAGGAGGAGACAGGAAGTCTAACTGAAAAAAGAATTCAGAATAATGATAATAAAAATGATCCAAAACCTTGACAACAAAATGGAGTTACAGATAGTCTGGAGACAAGAATTGAGAAGATGCAAGAAATGCTTAACAAGGACCTAGAAGAAACATAAAAGAGGCAATCAATAATGAAGAATGCAATAGCTGAAATCAAAAGCACTCTGGAGGGAAGCAACAATAGAATAACTAAGACACAAGGTAGGATAAGTGAGGTGGAAGATAAAATGGTGGAAATTAACGAAGCTGAGAGGAAAAAAGAAAAAAAAAATAAGAGAAAGGAGGACAACTCAGAGACCTCTGGGACAATGTTTAATGCCCAACATTCAAATCATAGGAGTCCCAGAAGAAGAAGACAAAAAGAAAGACCACGAGAAAATACTTGAGGAGATAATAGTTGAAAACTTCCCTAAAATGGGAAAGGAAATAACCACCCAAGTCCAAGAAGTGCAGAAAATCCCAAACAGGATAAACCCAAGGTGAAACACCCCAAGACATATATTTATCAAATTAATGAAGATCAAACACAAAGAACAAATATTAAAACCAGCAAGGGTAAAATAACAATTAACCCACAAGGGGATCCCCATAAGCATAACAGCTGATATTTCAGTAGAAACTCTTCAGACCAGAAGAGAAGGGCAGGACATCCTTAAAACAATGAAAGAGAAAAACCTACACCCAAATTACTGCACCCAGCAAGGATCTCATTCAAATATTAAGGAGAAATCAAAAGCTTTACAGACAAGAAAAACTGAGAGAATTCAGAACCAGCAAAGCAGCTCTTCAACAAATACTAGAGATTCTGCTCTAGACAGGAAATGGTTTATAAACTTGAAAGCAAAACAACAAATTAAATGACAGTGGGATCATACTTATCAATAATCATCTTAAATGTAAATGGGTTGATTGCCCCACCCAAAATACAAAGACTGGCCGATGTATACAAAAATCAAGACCCCATATATATATATGCTGTCTACAAGAGACCCACCTCAAGCCTAGGGACATATACAAACTGAAAGTGAAGGGTTGGAAAAAGGTATTTCACACAAATGGAGACCAAAGAAAGCAGGAATAACAACACTCATATCAGATAAAATAGACTTTGAAATAAAGGCCATGGAAAGAGGCAGAGGACGAAACTACATAATGATCAAAGGATCAATCCAAGAGGATATATCAATTATAAATATATATCCACCCAACATGGGAACACAGAAATATTTAAGGCAAATGCTAACAAGTATGAATGGGGAAATTAACAGTAACACAAAAAATAGTGGGAGAGTTTTGTGAGGCCCTTTAATGGACCAGAACTTGATGGTCCAGAGTTGACAATAAGAAAGTAAAAGCGAGAGTGAAAGAGGCTGTATTCCTTGGTTTATGCAGAAAATCAATAAAGTTCCTGATACAGAGCTTGAACTGCTTCATGTAGGCACCAGGTGCCTTCTCGAGGGGGTGAAGACACATTGTGCCTTCTTGAGAGGGTCTTAGAAGCCTGGGTAAGAAGGTGAGCTCAGCAGGCTTCTGGGCTTCAAAGAATTAGCCTGAGAGAGAGAGAGAGAGAGAGAGAGAGAGAGAGAGAGAGAGAGAGAGAGAGAGAGGGAAGAAAGACATGGGGACACAAGCTCTGATGGAGCAAAGTGTTCAACATAGTCTGGGTACATATGTTTTACAAGGTAGCTATTTTCAGCAAAGATAAAAATCAAAAGTCAGACTTAAAAATGATCAAAGAGACATAAGACAATCCATATCAAAGAGAGAGGGTTGTAAATAATCACTTTTACCGTATGGTTCATAAAAAGGAAGAGGGTCTTAAATAGCTACTTCTCACCGTATGGAGAAACTAATTAAGGAAATGCATGCATTTCTCAGTCTTGGGAGCAGCATGCCACTCCTCTGAATTCCTGAATATTCAGGAATTAATAAGGAACAAAGGACTCATGACAGATCCAGAATAGCACACAGGAAGCCTCCTGTTAAATGCTTCCTGACAGAATTTAATACCCCATTTGCACCTACGTACAGATCAACTAAATAGAAAACTAGCAAGAAAACACAAACTTTAAATGATACAATGAACCAGCTAGATCTAATTAATATTGATAGGACATTTCACCTTAAAACAACGAATTTCACCTTTTTCTCAAGGTCACACGAAAACTTCTCCTGGATAGATTACAACATAGGCCATAAATCTAGCCTTGGTAAATTCAAAAAATTTAAGATCATCTTAAGTATGTTTTCTGATCACAATGCGGTAAAATTAGAAGCCAACTGCAGGAATAAAAAGATCTGAAAAATACAAACATATGGAGTCTAAACTACATATATCTGAATAACCAACAAATCACAGAAGAAATTTAAAAAAGAAATCAAAATATGCACAGAAATGAATGAAAAAGAAAGTACAACAACCCACAAGATTCAGCGAAAGCAGTGTTAAAAGGAAGGTTCATAGCAATATAAGCCTACCTCAAGAAAGAAGAGAGAAATCAGATAAATAACCTAACTGTACAGCTAAAGCAACTAGAAAAGGAGGAAATAAGGAACCCCAGAGTTAGTAGAAGGAAAGAAATCACATAAATTAGGGCAGAAATAAATGCAAAAGAAACAAAAGAGATCATAGCAAAACTCAACAAAGCTAAAAGCTGGTTCTTCGAGAAGATAAACAAAATAGAGAAACCATTAACCAGACTGATTAAGAAACAAAAGAAGAATCAAATCAATAAAATTATAAATGAAAATGGAGAAATCACAACAAACAACACAGAAATGCAAAGGATCATAAGAGATTGCTCTCAGCAACTATATGCCAATAAAATGGACAACCTAGAAGAAATGGAAAAATCCTTAGAGGAGCATAACTTTCCGAATCTGAACCCAGAAAATGTTAACAGAACCATCACAACCACAGAAATAAAAACCATAATCAGAAATCTTCCAACAAACAAAAGCCTGGGACCACATGGTTTCACAGCTGAATTCTACCAAAAATTTAGTGAAGAGCTAACGCTTATCTAACTCAAACTCTTACAGAAAATTGCAGAGGAAGGTAAATTTCCAAAGTCATTCTATGAGGCTACCATCACCCTAATACCAAAGCCAAACAAAGATGCCACAGAAAAATAAAACTACAGGGCAAATCACAGATGAACATAAATGCAAAAATCCTTAACAAAATTCTAGCAAACAGAACTCAACAACATATTAAAAAGATCATGCATCATGACCAAGTGGGCTTTATCCTAGGAATTCAAGGATTCTTCAATATTCGCCAATAAATGTGATATGCCGCATAAACAAATTGAAAGATAAAAACCATATGATTATCTCAATAGATGCAGAGAAAGCCTGTGACAAAATTCAACATCTATTTATGATAAAAAATTTTCCAGAAAGGAGGCGTAGAAAGAACATACCTCAACATAATAAAAGGCATGTATGATAAACCCACAGCAAACATTACCCTCAATGGTGAAAAATTTAAAGCATTTCCTCTAAGAACAAGACAAGGATGCCCACTCTTCACCACTACTATTCAACATAGTTTTGGAAGTTTTGGCCACAGCAATCAGAGCAGAAAAAGAAATAAAAGGAATCCAGATTGGAAAATAAGTAAAACTCTCACTGTTGGCACACGACATGATCCTTTATGTAGAAAACCTTAAAGAATCCATCAGATAATTATTAGAACTAATGAATGAATGCAGTAAAATTGCAACATATAAGATTAACACACCAAAATCCCTTGCAACCCTATTCACGAACAATGAGAAAACAGAAAGAGAAATTAAGGAAATAATTCCATTCACCATTGCAATGAAAAGGATAAAATATTTAGAAATAAATCTACCTAAAGAAAAAAAAGACCTATATGTAGAAAACTATAAAACACTGATAAAAAAAATAAATAAAAGATGACACAAATCGATTGGGAAATATATCAGGTTTATGGATTGGAAGAATAAATATACTGAAAATGATTATATTATTCAAAATAATCTACAGATTCCATGCAATCTCTATCAAGCTACCAATGGTATTTTTCAGATAATTAGAACAAATAATTTCAAAATTTGTATGGGATTACAAAAAGCCTTGAATAGTCAAAACAAGCTGGAGGAAGAAGAATGGAACTGGAGAAATTAACCTGCTTGACTTCAGGCTATAGTACATAGCAACGGTCATCAAGACAGTTTGGTACTGGCACAAAGACAGAAATATACATCAATAGAACAAAATAGAAAAACCAGAGATAAATTGACACACCTATGGACACCTTATTTTTGACAAAGGATGCAAGAATAAACGATGAAGGAAAGACAATCTCTTTAACAAGTGGTGCTGGCAAAACTGGTCATCCACGTGTAAAAGAATGAAACTAGAACACTTTCAAACACCATACACGAAAATAAACTCAAAATGGATTAAAGATCAAAATGTAAGACCAGAGACCATGAAATTCCTCAAGGAAAACATAGGCAAAATATCTCTGACATAGTTCATAGCAGGATCCTTATGACAGAACTCCTAGAGTAATGGAAATAAAAGCAAAACTAAATAAATGGAACCCAACTAAACTTAAAATCATTTGTACAATGAAGCAAATTATAAAACAAGGTGAAAAGACAGCCTTCAGAATGAGAGCAACAAATGCAAATGAAGCAACCAACAAAGAATTAATCTCAAAAATATACTAGCAGCTCCTGCAGCTCAATTCCAGAAAAATAAGTGGCCCAATCCAAAAATAGTTCAACGAACTAAACAGATATTTCTCCAAAGAAGTCCTACAAGTGAATAACCGACATATGCAGAGACGCTCAACATCACTCATTATCATTGACATGCAAATCAAAACCACAATGAGGTACCATTTCACACCGGTCAGAATGGCTGCTATCAAAAAGTTGACACATAATAAATGCTGGAGGGGGTGCAGAGAAAAAGGAACCTTCTTACACTGTTCGTGGGAATGCAAACTAGTACAACCTCTTTAGAGAATTGCGTGAAGATTCGTTAAAAACCTGAAAATAGAACAGCCATCTGACCCAGCAATCCCACTGCTGGGCGTACACACGAAGGAAACCAGATTTGAAAGAGACCCGTGTATACCAATGTTCATCACAACACTGTTTACAATAGCCAGGACATGGAAGCAACCTAGATGTCCATTGGCAGGTGAATGGATAAGAAAGCTATGGTACATTTAGATCTTTAATCCATTTTGAGTTTATTTTTGTGTATGGTTTTAGAAAGTGTTCTAGAATGCATTTGAATCAGTTCTAATGAGTTGGATGAAACTTGAGCCTATTATATAGAGTGAACTGAGTCAGAAAGAAAAACACCAATAGAGTATATTAACACATATATTTGGAAATATGAAAGATGGCAATGATGACTCTATATACAAAACAGCAAAAGAGACATCAATGTAAAAACAGATGTTTGGACTCTATGGGAGAAGGCGATGGTGGCATGATTTGAGAGAATAGTATTGAAACATGTATATTATCATATGTGCAATTTATCACCAGTCCAGATCTGACACATGAGGCTGGTACACTGGGATTACCCTGAGAGATGATGGGGAAGAAGGTGGGAGTGAGACTCTGGATGGGGCACACATGAACACCCACAGCTGATTCATAGGAATGTATGGCAAAAACTACCATAATATTGTAACTAGCCTGCAATTAAAATTTTAAAAAAAGAATACAATCAATCTGAAAAAAAAATTGGTAAAAGATAAAGGCTTGTTTGGGCTTCTGTAGCTTTATGTTTCACTGATTATGAATCTTTATTATTAAAGTGAGTTTCATGTACACAAGATATAGTTTGGTTTGGAAGTAAAGAATTCAATTGCAATGCAGGATCCATTCAGTTCAGTTCATTTCAGCCACTCAGTCGTGGCTGACTCCTTGTGACCACATGAATCACAGCTCGCCAGGCCTCCCTGTCCATCACTAACTCCTGGAGTTTACCCAGACTTATGTCCATCGAATCATTGATGCCACCCAGCCATCTCATCCTCTGTCATCCCATTCTCCTGCTACCCACACCCTCCCGGAATCAGGGTCTTTTCCAATGAGTCAACACTTTGCACGAGTCTCACACCCATACATCACCACTGGAAAAAACATAGCCTTGACTAGATGGACCTTTGTTGGCAAAGTAATGTCTCGGCTTTTTAATATGCTATCTAGGTTGGTCATAACTTTCCTCCCAAGGAATGAGCGTCTTTTAATTTCAAGGCTGCAATCACCATCTGCAGTGACTTTGGAGCTCCCCAAAATAAAGTCTGACACTGTTTACAGTGTTTACCCATCTATTTCCCATAAAGTGATGGGACTAGATGCCATGATCTTAGTTTTCTGAATGTTGAGCTTTAAGGCAACATTTTCACTTTCCTCTTTCACTTTCATCAAGAGGCTTTTTGGTTCCTCTTCATTTTCTGCCATAAGGGTGGTGTCATCTGCATATCTGAGGTTATTGATATACCTCCTGGCAATCTTGATTCCAGTTTGTGCTTCTTCCAGCCCAGCATTTCCCATGATATACTCTGCATACGAGTTAAATAAATAGGGTGACAACATACACCCTTGACATACTTCTTCTCCTGTTTGGAGTCCCTCTGTTGTTCCAGGTCCAGTTCTAACTGTTGCTTCCAGACCTGCATATAGGTTTCTCAAGAGACAGGTCAGGAGGTCTGGTATTTCCATCTCTTTCAGAATTTTCCATAGTTTATTGTGATAACAAGATGCAAAATCCGTCTC
Source organism: Dama dama (assembly GCF_033118175.1). Classification (NCBI taxonomy): domain Eukaryota; kingdom Metazoa; phylum Chordata; class Mammalia; order Artiodactyla; family Cervidae; genus Dama; species Dama dama. The sequence continues at coordinate 1,770,651 of NC_083715.1, read as the reverse complement.
TGTCTCAGAAAGTTCTGCTCAGGAGACCATGGCAACCCACTCCATTATTCTTGCCTGAAAAATCCCAAAGACAGAGGAGATTGGTGTGCTTACACCCAATGGGGTGGCAAAGAGTTGGATAGGACTGAGCAACTAAACAACAGGCACACATTCCTAACAGAAACTCTGAAGATCCTACAAATAGATGTGAAAAGCCTCAACCTAAACAAAGCAAAATAAAATGCCTAGACAGTAGAGCTGAATTATAAAAAGCTAAATACTAGAGCTGAATAATACATGATTTTAGGCAATAAAAATGTCCCTTACAGTATTGTAAACATTGTGTTCCACATAAGAGAGAGGACTAATAGAATAACTTACTAGATATGTTCATAAATTAAAGGAAATAAAATCGTCTGGAAGTCAACGTAGTATAAAATGTTTTCCGTATTTTATATCTAATTAAGATGAAAACTGGAAAAGAATTTTAAAACAAAGCAGCTACAAAAGATACAGTTTTAGGCTCCCAATTAATGTCATTTTATTTTTATTTTTCCATAGTTCCAAAAATCATTTACAAATAAGAATGAATTTCACTTTAAAACATATTTTTCAAGTTTATCAGGATATTTTATGTTCAAATATAAGAAGATTTTGTATTTTTCAAGCTAAAAATATTTGTACCTTGCAGTGAATTCTTTGTTTCACTGATTTAGTCATAAATAAAAGCACATTGTATGTCTTTACCTTGATAACCTTGTGGTATCACTGTGTATTTAGAATCAACTGTTTGAACATGGGATATGTATTAGTGGGTTCCCCCAGGGACTGTAGGTTGTGCAAAAAGTGTTTTCAAGGCCTTCCAAGCAATTAAAGAAACTCTATGGAATGGAGCAGTGATATCCATGGCAGCCTGTGTTGGTGACAACTGTTTAAGAGGTTCTTCTCTTAATTAAATTCTTCATGGAAGACAATCTTTAAGGATAAGTAGTAAAACTGTGGCCCTATGAAATTATATGTATAGGTTGACTCCTATATACACATCAGTTCAGTTCAGTCACTCAGTCTTGTCCGACTCCTTGTGATCACATGATTCACATCATGCCAGGCCTCCCTGTCCATCACCAACTCCCGGTGTTTACTGAAACTCATGTGCATCGAGTTGGTGATGTCATCCAGCCATCTCATCCTCTGTCATCCCCTTCTCCTCCTGCCTCCAATCCCTCCCAGCATCAGGGTCTTTTCCAATGAGTCAACTCTTCACTTGAGGTGGCCAAGGTATTGGAGTTTCAGCTTCTTCATCGGTTCTTCCAGTGAACACCCAGTACTGACCTCCTTTATGGATGGTCTGGTTGAATCTCCTTGCAGTCCAAGGGACTCTCAACAGTCGTCTCCAAAACCACAGTTCAAAAGCATCAATTCTTCAGTGCTCAGCTTTCTTCACAGTCCAATTCCCACATCCATACACAAACCCTGGAAAAAATCATATACACATAGGTACATGCCTATGTATATCTATCTATCTATCTATCTATCTATCTATCTATCTATCTATCTATCTATCTATCTATCTATATCTATATCTATCTATCTCTCTATCTCTCTATCTATCTATCTATCTATCTATCTATATGTATATATATATATATAGCAAAAATTTGTACCTTGTGAATAATAAATTATTAAAACCTGACCTAAATGACAAGAAATTTTTAGAAATTAAACCAACATTTGGATTTACAGGGAAAACATATTCGATTTCTGACATTATTTTAGAATACTGGAGTATGGAGATGGTAATAAAAACAGAACCAGCTTTAACTTGGTTTTATTTTTGTAAAAACCTCTTCGTGGGCAATGCCCCAGTATTTCCTGCACTGGATGTGGGCCACTTCTTCTGCCCCTCATGTGATCGGCATACTGCTCTATTCTAAATTCCTTAGCTAAAAAGTGCTTAATTAATATTGCTTTTGTGACCTCCCAAAACCGTCATTCTTTCCCTTCCTTTCTTTCTCCCTCGTTCTTTCCTTTTTTTTTTTTTCTTATTATACAATTGCTTAAGTTTGCTTTACATTTATACTTATTATAAAATACTGGTTCTATTCCCCATTTTGAACAATACATCCTTGAGTTCATGGTACAGTTAATATTTTGTACCTCCCACTCCCCAACCTCTGTATTGCCCCACCCCCTTCTCCCTCCCCAGTAGTAACCAGTAGGTGGTTCTCCAAATCTGTGAGCCTCTCTCTTTCTCATGTTCTCTACTTTGTGGTATTTTAAGATTCTATATGTGACATCATACAGTATTTTTTCTTTCTTGTTATACTTAGTATTTTACCTTCCATGTTACTGCAAACGGCAATATTGCATTCTTTTTATGGCTGAGTATCATCCTATAGATCTTCTTTGGTGACTCAGTGGCAAAGAATCTGCCTGTGAAGCAAAAGATGTGGGTTTAATACCTATATAAGGAAGATACCTTGGAAAAGGAAATGGTAACTCACTGAATTATTCTTGCCTGGAAAATTCCATGGACAGAGGAGCCTGGAGGGATAGAGTCTATAGGGTTGCAAAGAGTGGGATATTACTTAGTGACTGAACAATTACAAGTGTCCCATTGTAGATACAATGACATCTTTATCCATTCATCTACTTTCTGATGGACTTTTATGTTGATTCCATGTCTTGGAGAATGGTGTGCTTCAAGGACATTTGGGCATGTGTGCCTTTTTAAATAACATTGTATTGAGTATTATATATATATATATATATATATATATATATATATATATATATATAGAGAGAGAGAGAGAGAGAGAGAGAGAGACTGTTGTTCCATGTATATATATGTATGTTACATGTGTATATATATATATATATATATATATATATATATACATATATACATACCAGAAAGACACTGGTGGTTCATATGTATTTCTTTGTTTGGTTTTCTGAGAAATTTCCATACTGAAAACCACCATTATTTTACAATATACCAAGGGCTCCCTTTTACTAAACAAGTTTGAGTATTTGATGTTGTTGGTGGCTAACATCATATCTTGAAGTGTAATAAACACTACTATGAGTTAGGAGCCTTAGGGTCAACTATTTTTTAAGCCTTCTAACTAATGGCACTGCCACCACACACATGACACAGCTCCGCAGCTATGTTCCCATCTCTGCACTCACACACAGAAACACCAAGTCCTCTTCCTCTTCTCCCATGGGAAGGGTATCGGTTTGGAACCATTTCTTCTCCCTATTTTCTTTCATCCATACTTGAGTGCTTTAAAAAAACATACCTTTATCTAGATGTGCTTTTGTTGCCAAAGAAATGTCTCTGCTTTTTAATATGCTGTCTAAGTTGGTTATAGTTTTTCTTCCAAGGAGCAATGGCTTTTAATTTCATGGCTGCATTCATCATTTGCAGTGATATTGGAGCCGATGAAAATTAAGTCTGTCACTGTTTCCGCTATTTCCCCATCTATCTGCCCTGAGGTTGTGGGACCAGATTCCTTGAATTTAGTTTTCAAATGTTGAGGTTTAAGCCAGCTTTTTCACTCTCTTAGGTTCTTTATTTCCTTATCAATTTTTCCAATACTGGCGGTGTCAACTGAATTTCTCAGGTTATTGATATTTCTACCAAAAATCTTGATTCCAGTTTGTGCTTCATCCAGCCTGGCATTTCATATGATGTGCTCTGCCTATAAGATAAATAAGCAGGGTGAAAATATACATCCTTGACGTACTCCTTTCCCAATTTGGAAACAGACTGTTGTTCCATGTCTGGTTCTAACAGCTGCTTCTTGATCTGCATACAGATTTCTCAGAAGGCAGGTAAGGTGGCCTGGTCTTCCCATCTCTTGAAGAACTTTCCACAGCTTGCATTGATTCTGGTGTGCTTCAGTCCATGGAGTCAAGAAGAATTGGACATGACTGAGCAACTGAACTGAGCTGAACTGAAAACAGTCAAGGCATTGGCATAATCAATAAAGCAGAAGTAGATGTTTTCCTGGAATTCCCTTGCTTTTTCTATGATCCAACAGACGTTGACAATTTGATCTCTGGTTTCTCTGCCTTTTCTAAATCCAGCTTGAACATCTGGAGTTTCTCTGTTCACATATTGTTAAAGCCTCACTTGGAAAACTTTGAACATTACTTCACTAGCATGTGAGGTGAGTGAAGTTATGCAGTAGTTTGTACATTCTTTGGTATTGCCTTTCTTTGGGAGTGGAGGGAATACTAAAGACAGGATTGGAAAAGTTTTAAATGGAAAGTTTAAAGTGGAAAGTTAAAATGAAGTTGCTCAGTCATGATCAACTCTTTGGTACCCCATGGACTCTAGCCTACTATGCTTCTCTGTCCATGGGATTTTCCAGGTGAGAGTACTGGAGTGGGTTGCCTTTCCTTCTCCAAGGGATATTCCTGGCCTAGGGATTGAACCCATGTCTCCTTCATTGCAGACAGACACTTTACCATCTGAACCACAAGGGAAGTCAATGGAATATTAGTCATAAAAAGGGAAATATTTGAGTCATTTCTAATGAGATGAATGAATCTAGAGCCTATATAGCAGAGTGAAGTACATCAGAAAGCATAACATACAAATTGTATTGCAATGCATATATACAGAATCTGGAAATATGGTACAGAAGAATTTATTTGCAGGAATATTAATGAGAAGGACATAGAGAACAGAAAAATGGACTTGTGGCAAGGGAAGGGGAGGGTGAGTTGTATGGAGAGAGTAGCATGGAAACTTACATTACCATATGTAAAATAGATATCCAGCAGAAACTTACTGTATGCCTCAGGAAACTCAAACAGGGGCTCTGTATCAACCTAAGGGATCAGGGACATGTGAGGATTATGTAAGAGGGAGGGGATGTATGTATACCTGTATCTGATTCTTATTGAGGTTTGACAGAAAACAACAAAGTTTTGTAAAGCCAGTACATTAAATTTTTATTTACATTTTATTTAATAGCCATACATTAAAAATTTTAAAATTATTAAATAAAAAGTAAATAAAGTGAACATAATATTAAAACAAGAAAAAAGTTGAAATGATTCAAATGTCAATCAACTGGTGATAGAAAAAATAAAACGTGCAGTGTAATATTATTCATCAAATGAATGTAGTTCTGATACATGCTATAACATGCTATAGCTCTGGAATGATTATGTTAATTAAAATAAATCAGGCCCCAAATGCTGCATATTGCATTACTCTGTTCATATGAATGAATATGCCCCAGATTAGGTAATTATCTTAAGACAGAAAATAGAGATGTGGATGCCAAGTCCCAGATGAAGGGGGAAATGAAAAATGTATGCCAACTGGACAGTGTTTCCCATTGTAGTCATGAAAATATTATAGAATGAAGAAGTGGTTGTGGTTATGCAACCTATGAATCCAAACAATGAATTATACACATTAGCTAGTAAATTCATGGTACATGAACAACATGACAATAAATAAAAAGCTTTTTTTGAAGATAACTACTAACTTATCTTCTATGTCCAGGAAAATAATCTTTCAAACACAAAGCAGAAGGAGATATTCTCAAACAAACAAAAATTTGGGGAACTCATTCTCAGCAGATATCTGGTCTGTAAGAAATGTAAGAAGTAGTTATTTACACAGACTAAGATGATGATAAAGATAAACTATGAGCTAAGAAAGAGTGTCATAAAAATTAAAAGAAACCAAAATGAAATGAAAGTTTCCCACTTATTAATTGGTGTATGTTTGTTTGGTCTTCTCCATCTTTATTTTTCACTGATTATCAATCTTAATAATTAAAGTCAGTTTACTGTGCAAAGATATATTTGGCTAAATGGTAAAGAACCAGCCAGCAATGCTAGAGCTATAGCAGACACAAGTTCCACCCCTGGGTCAGGAAGATCCCCTGGAGGAGCGCGTGACAACCCACTCCAGTATTCTTTCCAGGAAAACTCCCATGGACAGAGGAGCCTGGTAGGCTTATAATCCATAGAGTGGTAAAGAGTTGGGCAAGACTTAGCAACTAAACATCAACATAGAAACAGTCCTACAAAGATTCTTAAGATACTAGAAATAGATGAGAAAATTCTGAGCCTAAACAAAGTGAAACAAAATCCTAGACAGTAGAGCTGAATCATGAGAGCTTTTAGGCAATGAAAGTCTCCAACTGTAGTGTAAACAGTATGCTTCACAGAATAGAGAGGAATCATTTTTAATAGCCATTCCATAGAACATCTTTCTAGTTACACTGATAAAGGAAATAAAAATGTGCAGCAAATAAACATAGTATAAAATTGATTGATCATTTTATATCTAATTATGACTGTAAAAGTGTAAGGGACATTTTAAGAAAAAATAATCTGTGAAAGATACAGTTCAAGCAACCCAAATTAACCGAATTTTATTTTCTTTGGGCCACTGTTTCAAAATAACTGACAATTAAGAGTGAACTTCGGGATTGGGAATACATGTAAATCCATGGCTGATTCATATCAATGTATGACAAAACCCACTGGAAAAAAATAATAATAATAAAAAAAATAATAATATAAGTGTAGTAAAAAAGGTTAAGAAGTAATGGAATAAAATGTTATCTTTGATTAGTTCTAAGAAAAAAAAAAAAAAAAGAGTGAACTTCACTTTAAGACATTTTCAAGTTAAGCAAGATACTTTATGTTCCAATATAAGAAGATTTTGTATTGTTCAGCTAAAAAATCTTGTACTTTGCATGAATACTTTATTTCACTTATCTAGACATAAATAAAGGCACATTGTTTGGTAGTTTATGTCTAAGAATGCTAAAAAATACTCACAGAAAAACATGTTTGTGCTTTATTGACTATGCCAAAGCCTTTGTCTGTGCGGATCACAATAAACTGTGGAAAATTTTGAAAGAGATGGGAATACCAGACGACATGACCTGCCTCTTGAGAAACCTGTATGCAGGTCAGGAAGCAACAGTGAGACCTGGACATGGAACAGCAGACTGGTTCCAAATAGGAAAAGAAGTACATCAAGGTTGTATATTGTCAGCCTGCTTATTTAGCTTACTTGCAGAGTACATCATGAGAAAGGCTGGACTGGAAGAAGCACAAGCTGAAATCAAGATTGCCACGAGAAATATCAGTAACCTCAGATATGCAGATGACACCAATCTTATGGCAGAAATTGAAGAAGAACTAAGAGGACTAAAGGGGATGACAGAGTGGATGGATGGATGCCATCACTGACTCGATGGACATGAGGTTGAGTAAACTCCAGGAGTTGGTGATGGACAGGGAGGCCTGGCATGCTGCGATTCATGGGGTCACAGAGTTGGACACTACAGAGCAACTGAACTGAACTGAACTTGCTATTGTGTAAGATGAATGCAATTGTGTGGTAGTTTGAACATTCTTTAGCATTGGCTTTTTTTGTATTGAAATGATAACTGACCTTTTCCAATCCTGTGGGCACTGCTGAGACTTCCAGATTTCCTGGCATATTGAATGCAGCAGCATTTTAACAGCATCATCTTTTAGGATTTGAAATAGCTCAACTGGAATTCCATCACCTCCACTAGCTTTGCTCAAGGCCCACTTGACTTCACATTCCAGGATGTTTGGATCTAGGCGAGTGATCTGGTCCATGAAGATCTCTCTTTTAGTTCTGTGTATTCTTGCCACTTCTTCTTAATATCTTCTGCTTCTGTTAGGTCCATACCATTTCTGTCCTTCATTGTGCTCATCTTTGCATGAAAGTTCCTTGTGATCTCTCATTTTCTTGAAGAGATTGCTAGTCTTTCCCACTCTCTTGTATTCCTCTAATTCTTTGCACTAATCACTGAGGAAAGTTTTCTTATCTCCCCTTGCTATTCTTTGGAACTCTGCATTCAAATAGGTTAATTTGTCTTTTTGTATACACTTTTCATATTGATGTGCTTAATCACTGCCTCCTATACAATGTCACAAACCTCATTAGTTATCAAGGCATTATTCTCCAAAATGTACAAATAGCTCATGCAGGCCAGAGTTAAAAAAAAAGAAAGAAACACAACTCAATAAAAAATGGGCAGATCTAAATAGACACTTTTCCAAAGAAGACATACAGATGATCATAAAACACATGAAAATATGCTCATCATCATTAATTATTAGCGAAAGGCACATCAGAACTACAATGAGGTAGTTCTGACTTCACTCCAGTCAGAACAGCCAACACCAAAAATTCTACAAACAATATTTTCTGGAGACTGTGTGGAGAAAAGGGAATCCTTTTGCACCATCAGTGGGTATGTAAACCAGTAGAACCACTATCGTGAACAGTAGGTCAGCTCCTTAAAAAAAAAAAAAAAAAAAAAAAAACTAAAAACAGAAATACCATATGATTCAGCAACCCAACTTGGGCATATTCCTGGAGGAAACCTTTACCTCAAACTACATGCACTCCAATCTTCATTGCTGCACTATCTGTTGTAGCCAAACTATTCAACATTTTTTAATCATAACAAAAATGGGGAAAAAAAGAAAATCAAAACCTTGAAGAAAACAAACTCTAAACCAGGGATCAAATTACTAAGTATTTGTAAATGTAAAGACTTAAAGAGAAGCAAAGCAATAAGCAAATTTCAAAACCAAGTTTCATATTAACATTTAATTTGCAGAAAAGATTATTTTATACTAAAAGAGTTAGCATACCCTCATCTCCCCATCCTGGGGACTCAGAATTCTGAGCCAATGGTAAATTGAGATCATGGGTGATTTTTTTTCCTTTGTACTTTTCTAGGAACTTAAATTTTCTGTTATGAGCATGTATCAATTTTTAACACAGCTATACAATATGTTTTCCAACATGAGTAGAATACATTTGGATTTTATAAATTACTTTCATAAGCATTCTTCTATTTCACCATGAGAGGAAAGCAAAAGCACAGTAAATATTTACTCATACATGTATATTCATTTGAGAGAATATATCTGGATTTTCTAGTCACTAAGTCATATCCAACTCTTGCGACCCCATGGACTGTAGCCTGCCAGGCTCCTCTGTCCATGGGATTCTCCAGGCAAGAATACTGGAGTGGGTTACCATTTCCTCTCCACATATACTCTGAAGAGTACATTGAACTGCAAGCAGCACAAACCAGTCAATCCTAAAAGAAATCAGTCCTGAATAGTCATTGGAAGGACTGATGCTGAAACTGAAACTCCAATACTTTGGCCAATTGATGTGAACAACTGATTCATTAGAAAGACTGGGAAAGACTGTAGGCAGGAGGAGAAGGGGATGGCAGAGGATGAGATGGTTGAATGGCATCACCCAATTGATGGACCTGAGTTTGAGCAAGCTCCAGGAGTTGTTGATGGATAGGGAGGTCTGGCTCAGGCCCATGGGGTTGCAGAGTCAGACAGGACTGAACGACTGAACTGGACTGACATACACATAAAATCATAACACAGCCTCAAAATGGATGTACTATACCAAAAGTACTATACTAAACACATTTTTTCCTTTACTAAACACATTTTAATATATTAACAAAAATTACCACAGATCAATACCTCTCTGTATGGCTAAAAGAATCCTAAAATCTGTACAGCTATAACAATAGGCCTTTTGAGGCAACGTGCTTTGACAGAGAGATGATCATACTAAATTAAATGAGTCACACAGAGAAAGACAAACACCAAATAACACTTAAATGTGGAATTTAAGATATGACACAAATGAACATCTGTGTGAAACAGAAACAAACTCTTTGGCATAGAGAAGAGTTGTGGCTTCCAAGGCAGAGAGAATTCGTGGAGTAAGAAATTGGGGTTAAGAGATATAAACCGGAGTATCTAGCATGGATAAACTAGCTCCTACTGTAGACCACAGAGAACCATATTCAGTATGAAATGATAAATTATAATGAAATATATATATATATATATAATTATATTATATTATATGTATACAATTATATGTATATATGTATATAATATAATTACATATATATAATTTCCCTGGCAGTCCAGTGGTTAAGACTCCACATTTCCAGTTGAAGGGATGCAGGTTCAATAACTGATCAGGGAACTAATCTCACATGCTGCACTGGGTCGCAAAAAAAAAAAAAAAAAAAAAAAAAACTGAATGAAATAACATATACCTGCACACAATGTATATATACACATGTATTTGTATAACTGAATGACTTTGCTGTAAATCAGAAATTAACATAACATTGTAAATGAACTCTACTTCAGATAAAAATAACATGATTGGGGAAAAAAGATTGATATGTTTCATTGTATGTAAAGTTTATCTTGAAAGAAAATTGCTGTAAATAAACACGGCTCACTACTTCATGACAACATTGCTGAAATACTTAAGGAGACACATACTGAAGTTTGCAATTTGCCACAAAATTCACCAAGGAAAAAGATCAATTGATGATAAAGGGATAGACAGGTGACAAAGGAAGAATTGTAAAATGATTACAAAAACAAGACCTCTACATAGGATGTCTACAAGAGACACACCTCAATCCAAGGAATAGTGAAAGTGAAGGACTGGAGAAGTCCTTCATATTTCATGCAAATGAAGACCAAAAGAAAGCAGGAGTAACAATGCTCATATCAAATAAAATAGACTTTGAAATAAACGCCAAGAAAAGAGACAAAGAAGGACACTATAAAACATTCAAAGGATCAATCCACGAAGAAGATATAACAATTATACATCTATATGCACCCAACATAGGAGCACCTCAACATATAAGGCAAATGCTAACAAGTACGAAATGGGAAACAGTGAGAAAAGTGGCTGATTTAATTTTGGGGGGTTCCAAAATCATGGCAGATAGTGATTGCAGCCATGACCTCCCCTCCCAACCCCCACCAGTCACATTTTAAATTGTTGTTATAAATCACTGCTTCTACTTTGGTTTTGCACTTCTTTGGATTTTGTTTTTTCTATCTCTCTCTCTCTCTTTTTTTTTTTGGTGTTTTCCTAATTTAAAAGTTTTAAACCTATTGTTATTTTTTCTACATTTATTACTTCGTTTGCTTTTCTTACTGTTCTTTACCACTTGCAGTTCATCTTTAATGTAGATAAATCTTTATCTACCTCAGTTTAACTTTGTGCATCTATTATTTCTCTCTTTACTTTCTTTCCTTTCCTCTGAACATATTTGTTAGTTTTATTTTCATTGCTTTATTCCCCAATTACAACTTTGCTCTAGTTTTGTTTTCCAGTTTGTGGTTTTATTTAGCTGTGTTCTGGTTGACATAATTTTGGTTTTCTTCGTTTGCTGGATCAATTCTTTGAACTTTATTTTTGTTGGACTGTTGACTTTTCTTATGGGTGTATATGTATAAGTGTATATATCATTACCATTTTTATTGCCGCTATAAACTTCTGCCTCTATGTTGGTCTTTTGCCATTCTGTGGAGTGTTCTTTCTTTCTTTTTTACTTTTTTCTTCCATTTTATTTCTCTTTCTTATAAATTTAATTTTTAATTTTTTAAACTTATTGTATTTTTCCACATTTATTCCTTTGTTTGCCTTTCTTACTCTTCTTTTCCCCTTGCAGGTATATATATATATATATATATATATATATATATATATATTTCCTCATCCCCTTCTTTTACCGTTCCATATCTATTCTTTCTTTTCTTTCTTTCCTTTCCATTCAACATAGTTGTAAGGTTTGTTTTCATTGCATTATTCCCCTTTTAAAAACATGCTCTAACTTTCTTTTCCAGTTTGTGCTTTAGTTATTTTAGTTCTGGTACACATACTCTTAACTGGTTAATATAATTTTTATTTATTTTGTTTGCTGGCTCAATCGACAGTTCTTTATTTTTGTTGGAATCTTTTCATTTTGCACATGGGTGTATATTCATTTATTTTCATTATTATTTTTCCAATTGTGCAAATGCCATTTGTCTGTGCTTCATCTTTGGTTTATCATTTTTTTATATTTCTTATGATCTCATTTAATGCCATTAAAATGCCTCTTGTTGAATCTTCTTTCCTGACCAGAGATCAAGCCCTGAACCATTGGTGTGAGAGTATAGATTGCAAGATCCTAGACTACCAGAGAATGAATACCAGGGACTATCAAATAGTGAGAACTCACACAATGGAGACCACTTGAATACATGTCCTGGCATCACCCAACCACCAGTAGCACTCTGTGCAGGACAACTCATCCAAAAAACAGACAAAACAAAAATAAAATCCCAATCATGTGCAGACATGATTACCACCTCGCTCACCTTTGCCTGAAAAAGGAAAAACAAATGAACAAACAACAACAACAACAAAAACTCAGTACAAATCGTACCCTATATGAAACCCCACTGGACCAACATTAGGACAGCAGAAACCAAAAGGAACAAACAGTTCAACCTTGAATTCAACCTTCAACCTGGGAAAAGAGACCCCAAACACAATTAGTTAAAAAAAAAAAAAAAAGACAATGAAAAAGCAGAGAAATACTACACAAATAAAGTAACAAGTTAGAAACACAAAATCCAAATAAATGAAGAGGAAATGAAGAGGTAGTTTACAAAAACTACCTGAAAAAGAATTCAGAATAGTGAAAGTAAAGATGATCAAATAGCTTGAAAACAAAATGGAGAAAATGCAACAATCATTGATTAGAAAGCTACACAAATTAAAGAATAAACATACAGGGACAAACAACATAATTACTGAAATTAAAAATACTCTAAAAGAAATCAATAGCATAGAATATCTGAAGCAGAGAACCAAACAGTGAGCTTGAAGATAAAATGGTGGAACTAACTGCTGAAGAGCTGAATAAAGGAAACAGAACGACAAGAACAGAGGAAAGTCTCAGAGATCACAGGGACAATATCAAACACACCAACACTCAATTTACTGGGGTCCCAGAAGAAGAGAAGAAGAAAGGCTATGAGTAAATTTTTGAAGATATTATAGTTGAAAATTTCGTGAACAAGGAAAATAAATAGTCATCAAGTTCAAGAGGCACAAAGAGGACAAACCAAGGAGAAACAAGGCAAGACACATGCAAATCAAATTAACAAATACAAAGCACAGTGAAAGAATATTAAAAGCAGCAAAGGTGAAGCACAAAGGAACATAGACGGGAAACACCATACACTTAACAGCTGTTCTTTCAGCGGAAACTCTGAAGGTCAAAAGTGAAAAGCAAAATGTTTTAAAACTACTGAAAGGAAAAAATATATATACATCCAAGATTATTGTACCCAGGAAGGATCTCATTCAAAATTGATGGAGAAACAAAAGCTGTTCAGAAAAGCATAAGTTAAGACAATTCACTATCACCAAATCTGCTCTACAACAAAGGTAAAAGTGACTTATATAGTCAAGAAATAGGAGAGAAGAAAAAAGATCTACAAAGTCAACCTTAAACAGTTAAGAAAATGGCAATAGGAACATATATATCAGTAATTAACTTAAATATAAATGGATTAAATGCTCCAACCAAAAAGCACAGACTGGCTGAGTGGATGCAAAAGCAAGACCCATATATATGTTGTTTACAAGAACCAATTTCAGACCTGAAGGCACATGTAGACTGAAAGTGAGAGGATGGAAAAATATATTACATGTAAAAGGGAAGCAAAGAGAGCTGCAGTTGCAATCTTCATATCAGACAATAGAGACCTTAAATTTAAGATTGTAAGAGATAAGGTAGGACACTACATAATGATCAAGGGATCTATCCAAGATGAAGCGATAACAATTGTAAATACCTATGAACCCTACATCGGAGCCCCTGAATCCATAAGACAAACCACTAACAGATATAAAAGGAGAAACTGACAACAAATTCACAGTAGGAAACTTTAACACCTTATTCACACCAATGGACGCATAATGAAAACAAAATTAGTAAGGAGACACATGTCTTCCATGATACATTAGATGAGTTGGATCTCATTGATATCTTCAGGACATCCCATCCAAATGAAAAAGAACACACCTTCTCAAGAGCATATGGAACATTGTCTAGAATAAACCACACATTGGTCACTAATCAAACCTCAGTAAATTGAAAAAATTGAAATCATATCAAGCATCTTTTCTGACTACAATCCTATGAAACTACATATCAATTACAAGAAACACACTGTAAGAAACAGAAACGCATTCAGGTTAGACAACATGTTTCTAAATAACCACAGGTTACTTTGGAAATTAAAAAAAAAAAAATCATAGAAACAAATGACAATAAAAACACAACTCAAAACCTATGGGATGCAGCAAAAGCATTTCTAAGTGCAAAGTTTATAGCAATATAAGTCTACCTAAGAAACAATAAAAACTATCTATTGAATAGATAACCTAACTTGACACTTAAAACAACTGGAAAATGAACAACAACAACAAAAAACCCAAAATAAATAGAAGGAAATAAATCATAAAGATCCAAGCAGAAATAGAAGAAAAAGAAACAAAAGAAATAATTGTAAAGACTAATAAAATAAAAGCCGGTTCCTTGAGAAGATAAGCAAAATTGACAAACCTTTAACCAGAGTCATCAAGATAAAAAGAGAGAAGAATCACACCAACAAAATTAGAAACAGAAAGGTAGACGTTACAACAGACGGTTCAAAAATACAAAGGATTTTAAGAGATTATTATGAACAACGTTATGGAAATAAAATGGATAATCTGGAAGAAATGGACAGGTTCTTAGAAAAGCTTGATCTTCCAAGGCTGAACCAGGAAGAAGTAGAAATTAAGAAAAATCCAGTTACAAGCTCTAAATAGACGTTGCGACCAAAAAAAAAAAAAAAAAAAATCTCCCAAAATACAAAAGCTCAGGAGCAGATGATTTCACATATGAATTCTGAAAAACATTTAGAGATGAACTAATGCCTATACTTCTAAAACTCTATCAGAAAATTGAAGAGGAAGAAACACTTCCAAACTCATTCTCCAAGGCCACCGTCACCCTGATAAAAAAATGTAACAGACAACACCACAAAAGAAAGCTACAGGCCAATATCACTGATGAATGTAGATGCAAAAATCCTCAAAAAATTTGTATCAAGCAGAATTCAACAACACATCTAAAAGCTCACACACCATGATCAAGATGGGTTTATTCCAAGAATGAAAGGATTCTTCAACATAGGCAAATCAATCAATGTGATACACAATATTAACCAATGGAAAGATAAAAACCATATGATCATCTCAATAGATGCAGAAAAAGCCTTTGACAGAATTCAACACCCGTTTATGATGAAAACTCTTAAAGAAGGGGGGGGGGGGGGCTAGAAGGAATCTACCTTCACATAGTAAAGGCTATATGTGAAAAGATCACAACGAGCATTATTCTTAGTGGTGAAACACAGAAAGATTTCCCCCTATAATTGTGAACAAGACAAGGGTGTCTGCTTTCACCACTATTATTCCAGATAGTTTTGGAAGTCCTTCCTCAGCAATCAGAGAAGAAAAAGAAATCAGAGATAGATCGGAAAAGAAGAAGTAAAGCTCTCACTGTTTGTAGATGACACAATACTGGAGATGACACAGAAAGCCCTAAATATACTATCAGAGAATTACTAGAGCTAATCAGTGAATTCTGCAAAGTCACAGGATACAAATTCATAACACAGAAATCACTTGCATTCCCATATGCTAACCATGAAAAATCAGAAATAGAAATTAAGGAATCAATCCCATTCACCATTACAATAAAAAGAATAAAACATCCAGGAAAAACTTACTTAAGAGTTTGGGAGGGGAAAGAACTGCATACAGAAAACTATAAGAAACTGAAGAAAGAAATCAAAGATGACATAAACAGATGGACAGAAATTCCATGTTCCTGTGTAGGAAGAATCAATATCATGAAAAATGACTATACTACAAAATGAAGAGTCACTGTGAACTATACCAAATTACCAATGGTTTTTTAACAGCACCAGAACAAAACATTTCACAATTCATATGGAAACGCAAAACGCCCCAAATAACCAAAGCAATCCTGAGACAGAGGAATGGAGCTGGGGGAATCAACCTTCCTGACTTCAGATTGTACTACACAACTGCAGTCATCAAAAAAGTATGTTGCTGGATGCATGAGACAAGTGCTCGGGCCAGGTGCACTGGGAAGACCCAGAGGAATTGGGTGGAGAGGGAGGTGGGAGGGGGGAATCAGGAAGGGGAATACATGTAACTCCTCGGCTGATTCATGTCAATGTATTACATAACCCACTGAAATGTTGTGAAGTAATTAGCCTCCAACTAATAAAAAAAAAAAAATAAAATAAAAAAATAAATAAATAAACAAAAAAGTATGTTACTGGAACAGAAAGAGAAATCTATGGAACAAGATAGAAAGCATAGAAATAAACCCATGCACCTATGGGTAACTTATTTTTGACAAAGGAGGTTAAGTATAATGGGGAAAATACAGCCTTTCAATAAGTGGTTCCAGCAAAACTGGACAGCTACATGTAAAAGAATGAAATTAGAACACTTCCTAACACAGTATATGATGATCAACTCAAAATAGGCTAAAGACCTAAATGTAAGACCAGAAACTGTAAAACACTTAGAGGAAAACATAGGAAGAAGAGTCAAAGACATAAATAAAAGCAAGATCTACTATAACCCACCTTCTAAAGTAATGGAAATATAAACAAAAGTAAATAAGTGGGACCTAGTTAAACTTAAATCCTGCAAGAGAAACCATAAGCAATGTGAAAAGACAATCCTCAGAATGGGAGAAAATAATAGCAATGAAACAACTGACAAAGGATTAATTTCCAAAATATAAAAGCAGCTTATACAACTTAATACCAGAAAAAGAAACAATGCAGTCAAATAGTGGGAAAATTAAAAAGTGGGGAAAAAGACATAAAAATACATTTTTCCAAAGAATACATGTGAATGGCTAATAAAAACATGAAAAGATGATCAATATCACTCATTATTAGAGAAATACAAATCAAAACTACAATGAGATATCATCCAACACCAGTCAGAATATTCATTATCAAAAAGTCTGCAAACAGTAAGTTCTGGAGAGGTTGTGAAGCAAAGGGAAACCTCTTGTACTGTTGGTGTCAATGTAAACTGATACAGCCACTATGGAAGATGTTATAGAGATTCCTTAAAAAGCTAGGAATAAATATATGAGCCAGAAATCCCACTCCTAGGCATATACCCTGAGGAAACCAAACAGAAAAAGGCACAGGTATGTCACTGTTCATTGCAGTACTACTTATAATTGGTAGAACATGGAAACAACCTAGATGTCTATGGACAGATGAATGGATAAAGAAGTTATGGTATATATATACACAATGGAATATTAAGTTCAGGCGCTTAGTCATGTCTGATTTTGGTGATCCCGTGGACTGCTATACCTCAGACTTCCCTGTTCCTGTCCCTCACTAACTTCTAGAGCTTGCTAAAACTGATATCCATTGAGCCGATGGCGCTAACCAACCATCTCATCCTCTCGTCCCCTTTTACTCTTGCTTTCAGTCTTTTCCAACATCATCAGACTTTTTACCAGTGAGTCAGTTCTTTGCATAAGGTAGCTAAATTACTGGAGTTTCATCTTCAGCATCAGTCCTTTCGATGCATATTCAGATTTTCTATAGGATTGCCTGGTTTACTCTACTTGCAGTCCAAGGTACTATCCAGAGTCTATGTGGGTATAAAAAAATATTTATTGTACTTATGCTCCCCTCTCATGGAGAAAGAAAGAATGCTTATGAATGAAATTTATTAAATCCAGATGTAGTCTTTACATGTTGAAAAAGATACTATATAACTTTATTAAAAATTAATATGTGCTCAGAACAGAAAATGTAAATTTGCCAGAAAAATACAAAGAAAAAAATACTACCCATGATTTCATTTTACCTTTAGCTCAGAATTCTTAGTTCCTGAATGGGGAGATAAAAAGATTACAGTGCACTAGTTCTTTTAGTAGAAATCATCTTTTCTGCTGTTAGAATGGTAACAAAGAACTTAGTTTTGATACTTGCTTTGTTTACTTATCTTTAAGCCTCTACTTTTACAAATACCTAGGAGTTTGACACCCTGTTTAGAGACTGCTTGCTTCAAGATGATTTTTTTTCCTTTTTGATATTTTCTATGATTAAAAAAAAAAGTTAACATGTCTTGGCTATGGTAAATTGTGCTACAGTGAACATTGGGTTGCATGAATCATTTGGAATTAAGGTTTTCTCCAGAAATATGCCCAGGAGTAGGATTGCTGGGACATATGGTAATTCTAGTTTTAGTTTTCAAAAGAGCTGCCATAGTGTTCACCATAGTGGTTGTACCAATGTAGATGCCCCCAGACAGTACAGAGGGTCCCCTTTTCTCCACACCCTATACAGGAATTATTGTTTATAAAATTTTTGATGATGACTATTTGGACTGGTGTGAAGTGATACATCACTGTAGTTTTGCATTGCATTTCTCTAATAATTAGTGATGTTGAGTTTCTTTTCATGTGTTTGTTGGTGATCATTATGTCATCTTTGGAGAAGAGTCTATTTAGATGTGCCCATTGTTTTATTTATTTATTTATTTATTCATTTTTATATTGGGCTACATGAGCTGTTTGTATATTTTGGAGAATAGCTTGATAACTATGAGAACCATCTGTGTAGCACAGGGAACTATCCTCAACATTGCAAAAAGGAAAGCTCAGAGATAAATCTATACACCTATGGTCACTTAATCAATAATAAAGAAGGCTAAAATATACAATTGAAAGAAGACTGTCTCTTCAATAAGGTGCCAGGAAAAGTGGACATCTACATGCCAAAGAATTAAATTAGAACGCTGCTGCTCCTGCTGCTGCTGCTAAGTCACTTCAGTTGGGTCCGACTCTGTGCGACCCCATAGACGGCAGCCCACCAGGCTCCCCTCTCCCTGGGATTCTCCAGGCAGGAACACTGGAGTGGCTTGCCATGTCCTTCTCCGAAGCATGAAAGTGAAAAGTGAAAGTGAAGTCCCTCAGTCGTGTGCGACTCTTAGAGACCCCATGGACTGCGGCCTAACAAACTCCTCCATAAAATTAGAACACTACCTGGTATCAATACCAAAAAACAAACAAACAAAAAAACCTTGAAAAACAAAAACAAAACCTCAAAATGGATCAAAGACCTAATGTAAGACCAGACACTTTATAAAAGACTTAGGGAAAAACAGGAAAAACGCTATTTGACCTAAACCACAGATCTTTCTTGAGCCATCTCACAGATCTTTTCTGAGCCATCTCATAGAGAAATGAAAATAAAAGCAAACAAATGGGACATAATTAAACTTCAAAGCTTTGCATAAAGAAGCAAACCATAAACAAAATTACAACACAACCCTCAGAATGGAAGAAATTATTTACATAGTAACAAAGGATTCATCTTCAAAGTATACAAAGAGCTCATGTAGCTCAATATCAAAAAACAAACAAACCAACCAATGAAAAAATGGGTAAGGACACAACTGGTGGTCCAATGGTTAAGAATCCCATTGACAATGCAGGAAACAAGGGTTTGATTCCTGCTTTTTGAAGATTCCACATGCCAAGGATCAGTTAAACCAATGCACCACAACTATTGAGCCCTCACTGTTCAACAACTAAAACCTGCATACCCTAGATCCCTTGCTCTTCAAGAAGAGAAGCCACAACAATGAGAACTCCTCGTACTCAACTAGAAAGTAACCCCCACTCACCACAACTACAGAAAAGCTCATGCATGGCAGGGAGACACAGTGCAGCAAAAAACAAATAAATTTTTTAAATGGGCAGAAGATCTAAATATACATTTCTCCAAAGAAGACATACAGATGGCCAAGAGGTATATGTAAAGATGCTTGGCATCCCTAATTATTAAAGAAATGCAAATCAACACTACAATGAGGTATCATGTCACACCAGTCATAATGGTCACCATCAAAATGTCTGCAAATAACAAAGGCTGGAGAGGATATGGATAAAAGAGAGCCCTCCTACACATTTGGTGGGAACGTAAGTTGGGGCAGCCACTATAGAAAACAGTATGGAAGTTCCTCAGAAAAGTAATACATAGAATTATCATATGATCCATTTGTGGGCATAAACCCTGACAGAACTGTAATCTCAGAGAATACAAGCACTCTGATGTTCCTAGAAACACTAGTCACAAAATCCAAAATATAAACACATCCTAAATATCCACTGACAGATGAATGAATAAAGAAGAAGTGGTGCATATATGAAATGGAATAGTTGTCAGCCATAAAAATTGAAATGATGCCACAAGCAGCAATATGCATGGACTGAGAACTTATCAAATGAAGTGAAATAAGTCAAGGAAAAATACCAAATTATATTACTTATATGTGAAATCTAAGGATGACACATGAACATATCTATGAATCAGAAACAGATTCATGGAAACAGAAAACAGACCTATGGTTTCCAAGAAGGAGGGGGTTGATGGTTAGGAGGAATAGGAGGTTGGGATTAACAGATGTATACTATTACATATGGAATGCATAAACAACAAGGTCCAACTGTAGAGCACAGAGGATTACATTCAGTATCCTATGATAAACTATATTGGAAGAGAATATTAAAAATTATATATATGGGTCTTCCTTGGTGATCCAGTGATTAAGGCTACAGAGGTTCACTCTCTAGTCAGGGAACCAACTCCACATACTCTTTGCAGAATAGCCAAAAAAAAAAAAAAAAAGTAAAGAAAGAAAGAAAATAAAGAAAAAAAAGATTTAAATATATACATATATGTATACATATATATGTGTATATTTATATATATATATACACACAAATACACACCCAAATAATGTATATATACACATATATGTGTATAGATTAATCACTTTGCTGTAAATCAGAAATTACCACAATATTTTATACTTAAATTAAAAATAACATACATGGGAAAAACTGATTAGTATTTTTCATTATATGTAAAGTTTATATCTAAAGAAAAGTGTTGTGAACAAATACAGCTCACTACTTCATGGCAGGCTTGCTGAAATAATTATGGAGATGCATACTGGTATGTTCAATTTACCACAAAATAGACAAAGGAATAAGATAGATTTATGGATGGATAGAGGGATTGACAATGGATAGACACATAAGAAAAAAAAAAAGTATTGTGAGCTGGTTACAGTAGAATCTAGGTTGTAAGTCTTTGAGTATTAGTTAGAAAAAATTTTCAACTTTGTTCAGTGTTTGAAAAATTTTATCACAAAATGTTCAGGAATGTACAGAGCAAAGAACAATGAAAACTAAAATGCACATGAAATATAATTTCAATTTAAAAACATGAGCTGAAAAAAGATGTGGATCAGATAGGCTAAAATACTGTGTGCTTAGTCAGTCAGGTACGATTCTTTTGCAACCCTATAGACTGTACCCATGAGTCTCCTCTCTCCAGACAAGAATACTGGAGTGGATTACCAATCCCTTCTCCAAGGTATCTTCCTGACTCCGGGATGTGACCCCTGCATTGGCAGGTGGATTCTTTACCACTGAGTCACCAAGGAAGCCACAAAATATGAACGGTAGTGAAATTGAACCCGGTTTTTATTTACTTTCTCTCCATGCACTTAGTTCTTTTCACGATATCCAAAGACTACATTTCCCATAATAAGAGTAGCATAATTTTTCCTCTGGCCCAAGGGAGACAGGCCTAATGGGTAGCCTCATCACTCTGCTTGTGCTCCCCCCTCCTGGTGATCTTGGTTTTGAGTACCTACTAGGGCTCCCAGAGTCCTCCAATCACAGCTGTAGAGACGTGTCCCCATTGGCTTTCCAGGGCTGACCAAGCCTTTGGCTGACTCCTTTCTTTGGAGTCCCAGGGCAGCTCCACCGGTCTTGGCTTCATCATGTCCCTTTGGGGTGCTACCCAACACCACTTGTTTCTTCTCTCTCTATATATATTTCAGGGTATATTAAACAGTTTATTGAAAAGTACATGTGGAAAGGCACACAGATGAATTCAGAGAGAGTTGTGCTCTCCCAACAATCTTTCAACCTACACCCTCTATCTCCCTGGAGTTTTCATGGTTATTTAAATTTCTTAATTTAAGTGATCTTTGTCAAGTAGCTAAAATGAGAAAACTTTTACTTTGTAGAAAAAGTCCTGCATGGATAAATACATAATAAACAAGGAATTATAAAATGACGATTGAGAAATATTTTGAAGATAGCTGACAAAGCACACATTTACCTAATTTATGCAGAATTCAAAAGTTAAAATAAGAAAAGAAGAAGAAAAACATAAAGGGCGTAAAGGAAACAAAGGGAACAAAGAAATGCAACTTACTCAGAAGAAAAATGACTAGAAAGCAGGAGGGAATGTCAAATGTAATTGGTTATAAAACAAATGCAAACAAAAACAATAAAGGAATATGATTTCTCACAATGCAAATTGCCGAAAGTTCAATGAAACCGTTGAGTGATAAAAAAAAATATTTCCTCCAAATTGAGGATAAGAGGCTGGAAAATGCGTGCTCATGCATTGTTTTGAAAGAATAAATTGATGCAACTTTCTGAAGGACAGTTTGACTGTTTCTCGTAAATTTATAAATGCATGGATCTACTTAGGCTTATTTCCAGTTTACATTGCAGAACTATTTATGCAATTTCACCAAAATTATATATATGATGCTCACTGTAATCTTTCTTTCCTATTATCCTAGAAAATCTCTTGGGTCACTTTCCAACACTGCTCTTCCCCCATGCAAACCCTTTTCTCAGTTTTATCAGTATAGATTAGTTTTGCCTCTCCTAGAACTTTCTATAAATGGAGCATACATTATGTAAACATGTAATTGCTTTAGAATGTTGTGTTATTTCCTGTTCTACAGCAAAGTAATTCGGGTGTGCATCCTTTTTATGTTTACTTCCATTTAGGTCACCAAAGAGTATTGAGGATAGTTACCTGTGCTATATAGATAGTTCTCATTAGTTATCAAGGCATTAGTCTCCAAAATTTGCAAACAGCACGTGTATCCCAATTTAAGCAAACAAACAAAACACCTCAATCAATAAATGGGATATCTAAGTAGGCATTTTTTTCCCCAAAGAAGTCATACATATGGCCAACAGACACAGGAAAAGATGTTCAACACCACTAGCTATTAGAGAAATGCAAATCAAAACTACAACAAGGTACTACTTCACACCACTCAAAAGAAGCCATCATCAAACATTCTACAAACAATAATTTGGAGACATTGTGGCAAAAAGGGGACCCTCTTGCACTGTCAGTGGGCATGAAAATTGGTACTACCATGATGGTGAACCATATTGAAGCTACTTAAAAAAAGTAAAAATGTAGTCACCATATGACCTACTCCTAGGCATATGACCTACTCCATTCAGTTTTACTTATTTTGTTGCTATATATTCCATTAAATATTCTCCATAGATGTCACTGACAAATGAAAACAGTTTAATTCTTCTTTCACAAACTGCATAACTTCTCTATCATTTTCTAAAATTTCATGGAGAGAAATTCAATATAATGAGACTGGACATCTTTTTGTTAATTCTGATCTTAGAAGTAAAATTCTCATTGTTTTTCCCTAAAGTGTGATGTTAACTATATTGTTTATTACCTTCATCAGGTTGAGGAAGTTTTCTGTTTCTAGTTTGTTAAGAGTTTTCTTTTCATTTTTTCCTTTCTTTTCTTTCTTTCTTTTTTTTTTTTTTTTTCTATTTTTACAGAATGTGCTCAGTCACTCAGTTGTGTACAGGTGTTTGTGACCTCATGGAGAATAAGCCTAACAGGCTCCTCTGGCCTTGGGGATTCTCCAGTCAAGAATACTTCAGTGGGATGCCATGCCCTTCTCCAGGGGATATTCCCAACAAAGGAACATAAATTAGATTTCACGAAATTATTTTTTAGCATTTATCGAGATAAGTCTACTGTGTTTCATTTTTAGTTTTTAGTAAGTTGAATTATGCTGTTTGAGTTTCAAATGCTTAATCAATGCTGGATTCTTCAGGGGACAAAGATCAATAGATTATGCTGTGTCATACTTTGTGTGTACTGGTGTAGTCTGTGCTTCATTCTGAACACTTTCTCTTGCTACCTGTGCAAGTGCACAATTTTCTCCTGCTGTCCTGTATAATCTGTTATTTATTATATGCATTGTGTTTGTCATCTGATTCTGCAGTTTTCATATCTACAAAATGAAAGTGTGTCCTTTTGATGATTTTCGTGTCTCTACTTAACTTTACAACATAACAAACTCAGTTATTTGAAGTTGTTTAATGTTCCTGTTTGCAATTTCTGAAATCTATGCCACTTCTGGATCAGTTTGATTTCTCAAGGGAATTTTAATATGATTTTTCTTACCTTAGTGAGATTAAATATATTTTCAATATTGTTAGTGTCTAGTTCCATAACTCTCTTGTCAATTGGCTGATCATGTCTTTTGAACATCGCTTAACAAATTGAGCAGCCAATTGTGAAGATGTAGCACTGTTGACTCATGTCTTTTTCACATTTTTCTGTCATGTTTTAGGTTCTTTGTTCTAAAAATTTTAAGAGTTATCCTTTGTGTTAATTTATGGTGTGCTTTGTTCTAGCTCATAAACTTTTAAGCAGTGTGATACATCCTGGATGAATAAGCAACCAGTGGACACCAGGATGTAAGCATTTCACAGGAAACCCAGGAAGTCCCACTAAGACAAAAAACTGAGTCCCCAGGGGGCACACCTCAGTCTGGCGGACCCTGCTTATCAATTAGGAACACAAGAACTCTGGTGAAGCAAGCAGCTCATTCCCTTTTCCTCCAGAGCAAACACAACTATGACAGGATTTGGGAACTACATGGATACGACATGAATACTTATTGTTTCCTCCAAGAAGCAGGAAGTTTGTGGTATTTATTCATGGAAATGAATTCTGTCATGGCCTCCACTTCCAGTTGAGGTGCCAGCAGGAAAACAAGATGAGAAAGGAGGTTTGTAAGGGCACGTGTTGAGAAGACCTTTGCAAATGAGGCTCACACACCTCTGGGCAAATTTCAACCCTTCTTGTGGATACAAATGTGTTGCAGGTGGGCATTTGCTTCTTGGAATCACCCAGCACAATTTGAATCATGTATTTATCTGCCTCAACCACATCACTGTGTTAAAACACAAGCCTGTGTACTACACCATGAGTCATAGACTTGAACCAAGACAACTCAAAGTGGAGCAAAGGCAAGTGTATTTAGTGCAGCCTCACAGCCTGAAGACAGGGGTTTCACACGGGAAAGTAGAAAACTGAGGAGAGTTATGTGAACACTGAACAAAGGAGGTGGGATGGAAAAAGTTTTTGGTAGATGACCCCAAATTAGGTGGTCTTTAAGGTGCTTTAATAGCACCTTACGGGAGAAAAATGGAATGATTCTCATTTCCACAGACACTTCAACACAACCAAATTATCATGGACGTATTCTCAGTTCAGTCACTCAGTCGTGTCTGACTCTGTGACCCCACGAATCGCAGCATGCCAGGCCTCCCTATCCATCACAAACTCCCGGAGTTTCCTCAAACTCATGCCCATCGAGTCGGTGATGCCAACCAGCCATCTCATCCTCTGTCATCCCCTTCTCCTCCTGCTCCTAGTTCCTCCCAGCAACAGGATCTTTTCCAGTGAGTCAACTCTTCACATGAGGTGGCCAAAGTATTGGAGTTTCAACTTCAGGATCAGTCCTTCCAATGAACACCCAGGACTGATCTCCTTTAGGATGGACTGGTTGGATCTCCTTGCAGTCCAAGGGACGCTCAAGAGTCTTCTCCAACACCACAGTTCAAAAAGCATCAATGTTTCAGTGCTCAGCTTTCTTCACAGTCCAACTCTCACATCCATACATGACCACTGGAAAAACCATAGCCTTGACTAGATGGAAGTTGGCTGGCAAAGTAATGTCTCTGCTTTTCAATGTGCCATCTAGGTTGGTCATAACTTTCCTCCCAAGGAGTAAGTGTCTTATAATTTCATGGCTACAGTCACCATCTGCAGTGATTTCAGAGCCCCCCAAAATAAAGTCTGACACTGTTTCCAGTGTTTCCCCATCTATTTCCCATGAAGTGATGGGACTAGATGCCATGATCTTACTTTTCTGAATGGCTTTAAGCCAAGTTTTTCACTCTCCTCTTTCACTTTCATCAAGAGGCCTTTTAGTTCCTCTTGACTTTCTGCCATAAGGGTGGTGTCATCTGCATATCTGAAGTTATTGATATTTCTCCTGGTAATCTTGATTTCAGCTTGTGCTTCTTCCAGCCCAGCATTTCTCATGAGGTACTCTGCATGTAAGCTAAATAAGCAGGGTGACAATATACAGCCTTGAGTACTCTTTTTCCTATTTGGAACCAGTCTGTTGTTCCATGTCCAGTTCTAACTGTTGCTTCCTGACCTGAATACAGGTTTCTCAAGAGGCAGGTCAGGTATTCTGGTATTCCCATCTCTTTCAGAATGTTCCACAGTTTATTGTGATCCACACAGTTGAAGGCTTTGGCATAGTCAATAAAGCAGAAATAGGTGTTTTTCTGGAACTCTCTTGCTTTTTTGATGATCCAGCAGGTGTTGACAATTTGATCTCCGATTCCTCTGCCTTTTCTAAAACCAGCTTGCACATCTGGAAGTTCTTAGTTCGCATATTGCTGAAGCCTGTCTTGGAGAATTTTGAGCATTACTTTACTAGCGTGTGAGATGAGTGCAACTGTGCAGTAGTTTGAGCCATGTTTGGGATTGCCTTTCTTAGGGACTGGAATGAAAACTGACCTTTTTCCAGTCCTATGGCCACTGCTGAGGTTTCCAAGTTTACTGGCATATTGAGTGCAGCACTTTCACAGCATCATCTTTTAGGATTTGAAATAGCTCAACTGGAATTACATCACATCCACTATCTTTGTTCATAGTGATGCTTTCTAAGGCCCACCCGACTGCACATTCCAAGCTATCTGGCTCTAGGTGAGTGATCACACCATCATGATTATCTGGGTCATGAAGATCTTTTTTGGAGAGTTCTTTTGTGTATTCTTGCCACCTCTTCTTAATATGTTCTGCTTCTGTTAGGTCCATACCATTTCTCTCCTTTATTGAGCCCATTTTTGCATGAAATATTCCCTTGGTATCTCTAATTTTCCTGAAGAGATCTCTAGTCTTTCCCATTCTACTGTTTTCCTCTCTTTCTTTGCATTGATCACTAAGGAAGTCTTTCTTATCTCTCTGTGCTATTCTTTGGGACCCTGCATTCAAATGGGAATATCTTTCTTTTCTCCTTTGTTTTTTTGCTTCTCTTCATTTCAGAGCTATTTGTAAGGGTCTCCTGAGACAACCATTTTGCCTTTTTGCATTTCTTTTCCATGGGGATGGCCTTGATCCCTGTCTCCTGTACAATGTCATGAACCTCCGTCCATAGTTGATCAGGCTCTCTGTCTATCAGATGTAGTCCCTTAAATCTATTTCTCACTTTCACTGTATAGTCATAAGGGATTTGATTTCAGTCACACCTGAACGGTCTAGTGGTATTTTAGGCAAGATATTAAAAACTAGGTAATGGTGAAAGGTGAGATATAACAGAATGCAAGCCTGAATACTGTCAATGTGAGGCTATATATTGTCACCCTGATTATCTAACTTATATGCAGAGTGCATAGCTTTTAGAACTTTCAGACAGAGACATTAAAATACTTGGAAGAGTTGTGTTTTGTATGTTCTTTAATAAAGCAGAGACATAGAAATCATAAAAATAGACTCAATTTCATCTTATAGATATGAAACATATAGTGTCAGATGATGAACACTGCAATATAAATGCCTTATTTCTCTCACCAAATCAAGCGAGCTGCTTCGCATCCTCCCCTATAGGGGTCAGGATGAGGCTTTGTGGTGTCAAGGCCCGCTTATAGGTATGTGGATTATCTCTGGGCTTTCTATTTTGTTCCATTGATGTACATTTCTGTCTTTGTGCAAGTACCATACTGTCTTGATGACCGTGGCTTGAAGCCAGGCAGGTTGATTCCTCCACTTCTATTCTTCTTTCTCAAGATCTCTTTGGCTATTTGAGGTTTTTTGTATTTCCATACAAATTGTGAAATTATTTGTTCTAGTTCTGTGAAAAATACTCTTGGTAGCTTGAATGAGATTGCATTGAACCTATAGATTACTTTGGGTAGTATACTCATTTTAACTATATTGATTCTTTTGATCCATGAGCATGGTATATTTCTCCATCTATTTGTGTCCTCTTTGATTTCTTTCATCAGTGTTTCATAGATTTCTATATATAGGTCTTTTGTTTCTTTAGGTAGATATATTCCTAAGTATTTCACTCTTTCCGCTGCAATGGTGAATGGAATTGTTTCCTTAATTTCTCTTTCTGTTTTCTCATTGTTGATGTATAGGAATGCAAGGGATTTCTGTGTATTAATTTGCCTGCATCATTTGAATTAGTTTTACCCTGGAAAATGCCCAGCAGTAGGTCATATGGTGATTTTATTTTTAGGTTTTTAAGGAGCTGCAATACCGTTCACTATAGATATGGTACCGATTTATATGCCCACTGACAGTTCGAGGGTTCCCGTTCCCCACACCCTCTCTCGATTAATGTTTGTAGAGGTTTTGTTGATGGCTATCCATGTTGATGTGAAGTGATTGTAGTTTTGATTTGTATTTCCTTAATAATTAGAGATTTTGAGCTTCTTTTCACATTCTTGTTGGTCACCTGTATGTCTTCTTTGAAAATAAATCTATTTAGATCTGCCTGTTTTTACTGACTTTTCTTTTTATTGATAACTGGCTATATATGCTCTTTGTGTATTTTGGAGAATAATGCCTTGATAACTAATGAGAACTATCAGTGTAGCACAGGTAGCTGTCCTCAAGGCTTTTCGGTGAGTGAAGTGGGAAGGAAACTTACTCACAATTGATTTACTTTGCTGTACAGAAGAAAGTCACACAACATTTTAAAGCAACAAGAGGTGCACATCCTCTATGATCCAACTACAGAAAACTCTAGATGAGTCAAAACTAATCTATACTGATAGAACTGAAAACTGGTGTTTCGTGGGTGAAGGGCTGTGTGAGGAAGGGGCCCAAGAGATGTTCTAGGATGATGGGAAAAAATATTGCCATGAACATCATGTATATAATCTTGGTGAAATTGCATATATGCTTCTGCAATGAAAATTCCAAACAAGGTCTTGCTAAGTGGCTCCATAAATATATAAGTTTGCTAGATACTGTCACATTGTCTTTCAGAAAGTTTTATCACTTTATGCTTTCACAACAATGCATGAGCACTCATTTCCTCACCTCTCATCCTCAATTTGTAGGAAAAAGTTGGTATCACTCAATGCTTTATTTGAACTTCTGGCAATTTGCATGGTAAGAAATTGTCTTCCATTATTGTTTTGGTTTCCACTTGTTTTTATTACCAATTAGGTTCAAATTTTCCTCCTGTTTTTTGTTAATTTTGCTTATTTTTCTTCTGAGTAATTTGTATTTCTTTGTTCCTTTTTTTACTGCTTGTTTATCTTCTATCAGGTGTTTCATCTTCTTATTTTTAATTTTGAACTCTGTATAAATTGGGCAAATATGCCCTTTGTCAGCTACCTTCCAAATATTTTTAAATTGTCATTTTATAATTCTTTGTTTATCATTAATTTACCCATGAATGAATTTTTCTACAAAGTGTAAATTTCCCCTTTTTAGCTACTGGACAAAGATTACTTAAATTAAGAAATTTAAATAACTGAGAAAATCTCCAGGGAACTAGAGGGTATAGGCAAAACGATTGCAAGGAGGGAGGGTCAACTCTCCCAATTGCAAGAGTCAACTCTCTCTGATTTCACCTGTGTGCCTTTTCACATGTACTTTTCAACAAACTATTTACCCTGAAATACATAAAATGAAAACACAGACATAGACTTATGAAAACATTCTTACACTGATGGACACATACAAGCACAGAGACAATCTTATATGCTTGAAATGCAATTAAGGAAAGGAAAAGAAAACGTAGGGACTCACTGAAGAACACCTATGAAGTGCACAGAAGTTCTCTGCTACTTTTCTCTAGGCCTAAAGTTGGAAGTTATTTTGTGGTTGAATGATTTCTCTCTAACGACATTTTAAATCAGAATGCTTTAAAGATATTCCTTTGTTTGGCATCTGAGCAGATCTTATATATTTTGTATGTAAGACTATTCTGTGATTTGCTAAAATAAAAACAATGTTGTAGGGTAACAACATTGAAGTCATATTGACCTCTTTAGGCTCTGCAGTTAAACATTTCCTTGTTAAGCTTTAAACATCTAATTCCATCCTCTGACCTTCTCCCATCAATTTTTCTACCTTTTACCCCAATCTTCTCCATTTACCTCACTTAAATTTTTGTTTTAACTTTTACTATTTAGGCACCAATTATAAAATAAATAAGTAAAGGAAAGAAAATTGAATTCATGTACAATGATTACTAATGTATTGAGCTATATTCTGTACAATTTTTTGAGAGTTAAAGATATTGATTTATTAAAGCCATATAGGAAATAATCACCAAGGTAATGTATCATGTATCCAGGCTTCCCTTGGTAAGGCAATGAGGTGCAGTTTAATAATTTTTTTTTTTTTTTTGCATTAAAACAGTAGTTTTTCAGCATGATATACTGGATGTCCATAACCATACCTTTTCCCAGATATCTCAAAGGAAAAGGGGATTAATCTTGTTTTCTTTGAGAAGTACCTGCCACTTAAAGCAGAATATGAAAATAAGTTAAAAGGGAGTGAGAAAGAATAATCAGTACCTGGCACTTTCAATTTTCCCTTTCATGTATTGGAGAAGGAAATGGAAACCCACTCCAGTGTTCTTGCCTGGAGAATCTCAGTGACGGTGGAGCCTGTTGGGCAGCCGTCTGTGGGGTCGCACAGAGTCAGACACGACTGAAGCGACTTAGAAGTAGCAGCAGCAGCAGCAGCAGCAATGAAATAGAAGATGTAGTTGCCTTTAAGTTGATATTGCTCGAAGCATGCAAATTTGACTACATAGAAAGTAGCAAATTTGACTACATATAAAATGAGGCCATTGAACTTTGGGTTTGAAATTATAGCTAAGGGCAAAAATTTCTTTCTTTTTTTTTTTTTTTTCTTCTTCTATTTTTATTTGAATAATTAATTTGTTTTAATTGGAGGCTATTTACTTTACAATATTATGTTTTGGGTTTGTTTTTTTTTTTTTTTTTTTGCCATACATTAACATGAATCAGCCATGGGTGTACATGTGTTTCCCATCCTGAACCCCTCTTCCACCTCTCTCCCCATTCCATCCCTCAGCATCATCCCAGTGCACCAGCCCTGAGCACCCTCTTTCATACATGGAACCTGGACTGGTAATCTGTTT
Source organism: Dama dama (assembly GCF_033118175.1). Taxonomy (NCBI): domain Eukaryota; kingdom Metazoa; phylum Chordata; class Mammalia; order Artiodactyla; family Cervidae; genus Dama; species Dama dama. The sequence goes on along the minus strand of NC_083715.1, from coordinate 1,739,282 downwards.
CGCATATGATAATATACATGTTTCAATGCTGTTCTCTCAATCATCCCACCCTTGCTTTCTCCCACAGAGCCCGAAAGACTGTTACGCATCTCTGTATCTTTTTCTGTCTCCATATAGGGTCATCATTACCGTCTTTCTAAATTCCATATATATACATGTATTACTCTACTGTATTGGTGTCTTTCTCTCTGACTTACTTCACTCTGTATAATAGGCTCCAGTTTCATCCACCTCATTAGGCTGGATTCAAATGCGTTCTTTTTAATAGCTGAGTAATATTACATTGTGTATATGTACCCAAGTTTTCTTATCCATTTGTCTGTCTATGGACATCTAGTTGCTTCCCTGTCCTGGTTATTGTAAACAGTGCTGTGATGAACATTGGGGTACAGGTGTCTCTTGCAGTTCTGTTTTCCTCTGTGTGTATGTCCTTGGGCATTCCACAAAGGCACAAACTCAGTTGGGCCTGCGTTTTGTGCCCTTCCCAGGTCTGCACATCTCAGGCTACAAGGTGCTTAGCAAACACACTCTTTCCAGCTGGGTAGTGCATCTTATTACCTCCCCCATCCCAGCCACTCAATTTTCTGGGTGTCAGTGGGACTGCCATCTCAGGTGTGCTGTGTGTCTCTCCTGGGGCACTAATCTCTGGCTGAAACCATCTTGATTGATTTCAACCATCCAGGATCCCAGGAGGACTTGGTGAGCAACGGGGAGCCTGCTCATTTTTGGTAGGGGATGCCATCTCTGGGGCTGAGTTTGCCCCTTGCCTTTATGCCCTGGCTGTCGCCTGCCTACCTCCCTGCCTCCAGTGGGGGATGGGCTGGTCCACAGCTGGATAACTCTCCTCTGGTATTCGTTCAGTCCTTTGTTCTGTGAGTGCACCTGGAAGTGACTTAAGTTAGAGGTTTTTGTGGGAAAGTTCTCTCACTCTCTCTTTCCTCCTTTTTAGTTTTTCCTCTCTGGCTATCTCACAGTTTGAGCTAACTCATGTTAGCTCCCTCATATTGCCATCAGGGCATTCAAGCCTGGTCCTTACCATAAGCAATGCAGCCCGTGCTTCCCTGTTCAGCTCCCTCTTGCTGGTAGCAGATGCAAGCGTCTGTGCTACTTCTCCAGTGGGAGTTGCAGTTTAGGCACGTAATCTGTGGGTGTTATTTATTTATTGTTTCCTCCCATTTATGTTGCCCTCTGAGATTCCAAAACTCCCCACAGACCCGCTGGTGACAAGGTTTCCTGGTGTTTGGAAATTTCTTTTTTAAGACTCCCTTCTCAGGATGGGTCTCCATCCCTACTCGTTGTATCTCTTTTTATCTTATATATTTTGTCCTACCTCCTTTTGAATAAAATGGGCTGCCTTTCTGGGTACATGGCGTCCTCTCCCAGTGTTCAGAAGTCATTTTGTGGTATTTGCTCAGTGTTCAAATGATCTTTTGATAAATTTGTGGGGGAGCAAGTAGCCTCCCTGTCCTATTTCTCTGCTATCTTAGGACCCTAATCATCATTAATTCAATTGACATGCATTTGAGCAAATTCTGGGAGACAGTGAAAGAGAGGGAGGTCTGTGCTGCAGTCCAGGAAGTCACAAGAGTTGAACATCACTAGATGACTGAACTATAACAATCAAAGTCTCTAGAGCTACTTCTTAAAATCACTCCAAAATATATTTACTAAAAGAAATAACAACAACAATAACAAAAGTATTATAGTGGTATTCTAGAATTTGGGATAATGGATTTAAAAAATATATGGCAGCTATAGGCTGTCAAAGAGACAAAGCTTAGATTTGAATAGATTTTCAGAATTAGGTTGTAATGAAAATTTTATGCAAGTAATCAACAGCTATAGTGACTATACGACTAGTAGACAAAGTGACTTTAAATAAAAAATGGTATGAAACAAATGACATTAAGTATCATTTAGTTCAGTCTCACAATCTTATCTAATTCTTTGCAACCACAAGGACTGCAGCACACCAGGCCTCCCTATCCATCACCAACTCCTGGAGTTTGCTCAAACTCCTCTCCGTTGAGTTGGTGAGGCCATCCAACCATTCATCCTCTGTCTTCCCCTTCTCCTCTTGCCTTCAATCTTTCCCAGCAGCAGAATCTTCCCAAATGAGTCAGTTCTTCACATCAGGTGACCAAAATATTGGAGTTGTGGCTTCAGCATCAGTCATTCCAATTGTTATATTAATTACATATTTTGTCATATTATTTTTATATTAATGATATAAGGGTATCTCTCTCTCTCTTTCTCTCTCTCTCTCACACACACATAAGTTCACATCATCAAAGAGTCACAGTTACCTAATATTTGAATTGTTTCTCTGCCTTCAGGCTAATATGACATGTAAAAACTGCAAAACATGAGCAAGAAGTCTAGTCCAACAATAAGTATCGAAATAATTCAAGAAGATAAGACCATTGAGGGAAGAGAAAACCTAAACGACAATAAAAACCAGCGGGCCAAACACAAATGTGCAGAACATTCCACCCAAAAGGAACAGAAGAATACACATTTTTGTCAACTACACTTGGAATATTCCCTAGTATATTCTCACGAATTGGGTTTATATGAAGCCATGAAAAAACCATAGGTAATTTAAATTATACCAAATATGGTCTCTGGCATCCAAGACATGTAAATTGGAACCAACAACAGGAGAAAAATTTGACACATAATAATGTGTGGAAAATTAAACAACATATTCCAAAGGGATCAATGAGTCAAAGAATAACTCACAGGGGAAATGAAAATATATTCCAAGGTGAATCAAAATGGAAACATAATGAATCAGGTCATCAGATACAGCAAAAGCAGAATCCTTTTATATTTAAGCTTACATAAAACGGAAGCCCTCCAATCCTGTGAAGAAGCTAATGACGTCTTCAAAAGTTGGGGAAAAAAAAATCTAAATTCACAGCAAGGACAAACAGGAAATCAATAAATATTGATATGGGAGTAAAATAATATAAATAGTATAAAAATAGAGAAAACTGAACAAAAAAGCAAAAGAATATTGGGTAAACGGAACAAATAAAAAGAGATTCAGTTACAGAAATGAGAATGAATAAGATGTCATTGCTATGAAACATACTAAATAAGGAGGAATGTTAGGTTTTTAGGACAGGAATTTCTCTCAATGAAAGTTTCAATCTATGTGAAGCAATCAAATTGGTAGAATAAGAGTGACTAAAACAGTTTTAAAAATCGGAAAAAAATGAGAAGACTCATAAAAAAGAGGTTGAATTGGCAATCAGTTCAGTTCAGTCGCTCAGATGTGTCCGAATCTTTGTGACCCCATGAACAGCATCAATCCATGCTGCCCTGTCCATCACCAACTCCCAGAGTCCACATAAACTGATATTCATTGAATCAGTGATGTTATCCAACCATCTCATCCTCTGTTGTCCCCTTCTCCTCCTGTACTCAATCTTTCCTAACATCAGGGTCTTTTCCAATGAGTCAGTTCTTCACATCAGGTGGCCAAAATATTGGAGTTTCAGCCTTGACATCAGTCCTTCCAATGATCACCCAGGAGTGATCTTCTTTAGGATGGACTGGTTGTATCTCCTTGCAGCCCAAGGGAATCTCAGGAGTCTTCTCCAACACCATAGTTTAAAAGAATTGATTCATCCATGCTCAGCTTTTTTTATAGTCCAAATCTCACATCCATACATGACCACTGAAAAAACTTTAGGCTTGGCTAGAAGGATTTTTGTTGACAAAGTTATGTCTCTGCTTTTTTAATATGCTGTCTACATAGGTCATAACTTTCATTCCAAGGAGTAATCATCTTTTAATTTCATGGCTGCATTCACCATCTGCAGTGATTGTGGAGTCCCTCCAAATAAAGCCATCCACTGTTTCCCCATCTATTTCCCGTGAAGCAATGGGACCATATGCCATGATCTTAGTTTTCTGAATGTTGAGCTTTAAGCCTACTTTCTCACTCTCCTCTTTCACTTACACCAAAAGGCTCTTTAGTTATTCCTCACTTTCTTCTTCACTTTCTTGACATTTCTCCCAGCAACCTTGATTCCAGCTTGTGTTTCCTCCAGTCCAGCATTTCTCATGATGTACTCGGCATTTAAGTTAAATAAGCAGGGTGACAATATACAGTCTTGATGTACTCCTTTTCCTATTTGTAATCAGTCTGTTGTTCCATGTCCAGTTCTAACTGTTGCTTCCTGACCTGCATACAGGTTTCTCAAGAGGCACGACAGGTGATCTGGTATTCCCATCTCTTTCAGAATTTTCTGTAGTTTATTGTGAGCCACACAAAGGCTTTGGCATAGTTAATAAAGCAGAAATTAATGTTTTTCTGTAACTCTCTTGCTTTTTCAATGATCCAATGGATGCTGCCAATTTGATCTCTGGTTTCTCTGCCTTTTCTAAAGCCAGCTTGAACATTTCGAATTTAATGATTTCACGTATTTCTGAACTCTGGCTTGGAGAATTTTGAGCATTACTTTACTAGCATGTGAGATGAGTATAATTGTGCAGTAGTCTGAGCACTCTTTGGCTTTGCCTTTCTTTAGGATTGGAAGTAGAAACTGACCTTTTCCAGCCCTGTAGCCACTGCTGAGTTTTCCACATTTGCAAACAGATTGTGTGCAGCACTTTCACAGCATCATCTTTTAGGATTTGAAATAGCTCAACTGGAATTCCAACACCTCCACTAGCTTTGTTCATAGTGATGCTTCTGAGGCTCATTTGACTTCACATTCCTGAATGCCTGGTTCTAGGTGACTGTGAGCGATCACGCCATCATGATTATCTTGGTCGTGAAAATCTTTTATGTATAGTTCTTCTGTGTATTATTGCCACCTCTTCTTAATATGTTCTGCTTTTATTAGGTCCATATCTTTTCTGTCCTTTATTGAGCCCATCTTTGCATGAAATATTACCTTGGTATAATTAATTTTCTTGAAGAGATCTCTAGTCTTTCCCATTCTTATGTTTTCATCTATTTCTTTGCATTGATTGCTGGGGAAGGCTTTCTTATCTCTCCGTGCTATTCTTTGGAACTCTGCATTCAAATGGGAATATCTTTCCTTTTCTCCTTTGCTTTTCACTTCTCTTCTTTTCAGTTATTTGTAAGACCTCCTCAGACAGCCATTTTGCTTATGCATATATATGCATACATCTATATTTATACATGCCTATGTATATGTCTAATGTATAGGTGCATACTTTTCTTTTGTTTGGGTATTGATATACATCTCATAGTGGGTATATAATTGCAGGTATATACTTTTGCAGTATCAGGCTGTTTGCTAAAATATGCTTGCACTTACTTTCACCTCAGAGTATTTTTTTACTCTCCCTGTGACTTACACTTTGATTCATTGGTTCTTTAGAAACATCTTGTTTAATTTTCTGTACATTGACAAATTTGCAAACATGTATCCCATTTTTAACTTCGAGCTCCATTTCTTAGTTTTCAGAGAACTTGGTATGATTTAAAATACTAAGTCTTGTGTTATGTCTTAATCTAAGGTCTATTTTAAAGAATATTTCAGAGAATATTCAGATATATATGGATATATATATGTGTTTGTGTACATATATATATATATGTGTGTGTGTGTGTGTGTGTGTGTGTGTGTGTGTAGATAAGTATATACACAGTGTATGTATACATGTCTATTTGAATATATCAATGTAGGTATATAAATGTAAATATAAATATACGAATGTTGAAAATGCAACACTATCCATCCTCATGTTTACCCTTCCTTGATCTTGAAGTGTTTCTGGTCATGTTTTTCAAATTCATATTTTGCTTCCAGTCTCCTCTCTCTTTGGGAACTGTAGTAAACAGTATCAGGAATTTTCACATTACTTTAGGGCCACTTTAAGTCCTGTTGATGTAGAAGCCTGTCGTCAGTTTCTGTTAGGATACAAGAATCTGTCTATAGACAGTAACTTTTTCTGAGGTTTTAGAGAATAGAGCACACTTTGTACCAAGAATGTTACCAGCCATATCAGTAAACAAAAGATGCTAAAGTCATCAAGTCATAAGCCATTGCAGCCATCACTGAAGGCAAATGTTGAGGGGACTCTGGATGAAATCAGGTTGCCCGTTGTCAAGTCTTCAGTTAGCACAGCTGCTACCAGTGTTGCCCAAATCTGGCTTGAGAAAGAAAGAAGAGATGATAGCTGCAGTTAATGTTCTTTTCAAAGGTATCATTTCAAGGAATCTAGATTCTTGCATCTTCCCATAGGTAGAACATATCTAAATCCATTCACTTGAGGTATCCAGTTTTTCTTTAATTAATCATAATATTTGAACATTCTGCATATTTGATCATTTTCCCAAAACTTCTGTAAAACCTGGCTCCCCCTATCCTCCTTCACTGCAGTCTTTTTGCAATACTTGAGAAGTTGCTCTGCATGATTAAATCCTTCTTAGGATGAAAACCCTGATGAATAAATCATAATTCTCCACTTTTAGCCTATGTATTTTTCCCAGTCAGTAGCACACATTCTAGAATTGCAAAATAAGGGATTCTTGTGCAGCATCTCAGTTTTAACCTATACTAATTCCTACTTAGCATAGGTCTGAAAGTGAAAAGTTTGTTTTACTTATTAAAACTTGAGGGAATTAATGTTTTCATAAATTGGTGACATCAATTGTTACAGCTTCTTTACTTTTACGAACAATGAAAAATGAGTGACGTGAAAAAACATTCAAGTCTGAATGTATTCTGGCCAACTCAGCTCTGCATTTTAAGTTGTTGCTTTGTCTGTACACACACAAGCAGTCCTTGGTACACATTTTACTGGACACATGCACGGGGATGCTTTTCTTGTCACTTGCACAAGTTGACCATGGACTGGTTTTCTTTCTTCTCTTGGAAAAAATGATTAAAATTTGGAGTATAATTGATTGACAATGTTGTGTTAGTTTCTGCTGCATAGCAAGGTAAATCAGTTATTAGTATATATAGCTGAGCCTCCCTTTTGAGCAGTCCTCCCATTTCCCTCTAGAGTCTCCACTCCTACCCCACAACCCACTCTGCCAGATCAACCCATAGCACTGACCAGGAACTTCTCACTAGCTATCTACTACATACTTAACATCTTACATATGTCAGTGGATCTTGTTCAATTCTTTCCATCTGTCCTTCCCACTCTATGTCCACAAGTCTGTTTTCTATGCCTTCATCTCTTCCCTGCCTCCAAATGGGTCCTTCAGTACCTGTTTTCTAGATTCCAGTTATACGCATTAATGTGCAACATTGGTCTTTCCCTTGTTTAATTACTTCACTCTGTATATAATAGGCTCTAGAATGATCTGTAACTGTACAAATAATCCAATTGTTTTCCTTTTAATGGGTGAGTAATTGTCCACTTTATATGTGTACCACAGCTTCTTTATCCATTCTTCATTTGATGGACACTGAGATTTCTTCCTTCTATTGGCTACTGTAAATGGTGTTGCAATGGATAATGGGGTACATATGTCCTTTTCAATTATGGTCTCCTTTTTGTACATGCCAAATAGTGGGATTGTTGGGTTATATGGTAGTTTTATTCCTAGTTATCTAAAGAACTTCAATACTGTTCTGTATCATGGCAGTATTCATTTACATTCCTGACAATAGTGCCAGAGGGCAGGAGGATTCCCTTTTCTCTGCACCATCTCCTTCATATATCATTTTATAATGATATGTATGTGTCTATATATATATGCATATATATAATATATAGTATATATATATATTAATGTAATATGTAGTAATAGTATACTATATAGTATAGTTATATATAACTTCTTTATTTGGTTGCCACAGGCCTCAGTTCTTGCATGTTGAATCTAGTTCCATGACCAGGGATAAAACCTGAGACCCCTGCATAGGGATCATGGTGTTAGCCAGTGGACCACCATGGAAGTCCCCTCTTGTAGACGTTTTTTAATAATTGCCATTTGGAATGGGTGAAGTGATACTTCATTGTAGTTTTGATTTGTATGCCTTTGCTAAGTTGAGGTAGTTCTTACTATGCTCAGTATCTGGAAAGTTTTTATCAAAGTAAATGTTGAATTATATCAAAGTGTTTTTTTGGCGTCTATTGATGTGATCACATGGTTTTAACCCTTCAATTTGTTACAGTGTATCTGATGGATTGATTTTCAACTACTGAAGAATGTTTGCATATCTGGGATAAACCCCATGTAATAATGACATTTGATCGTTTTAAGGTATTGATGGATTTTTTTGCTTGTATTTTGTTAAGGATGTTTACCTCTGTTCATCTATGTGATATTGGTCTCTACCTTTCACATTCTCTGTTATCTTGGTGTTGGTATCATGGTGATGATGATCTTATAGGATGAGTTTGTGGATTTCCTGTCTACTGTGGTATATTGGAAGAGTTTCAGAACTGAATGTGTTAGCAGTTCTCTGAATGATTCATAAAATTTCCCGATGAAGCCATTTGGCCCTTGAATTCTATTAACTGGAAATTTTTCATCCCAGTTACAATATTAGTGCTTGTAATTTCTGTGCTTATATTTTTCTCTTTCTTCTTAGTTGAGTTTTGGTGCATTTGTCCTTGGATTTCAAATTTTAAATTTTATTGTCATATAGTTTTTTGTTGTAGTCTCTTATGATTCTTTATTATTGCTATGGTATCAGTTATATTGTCTCCTTTTCATATCTAGTTTTATTGATGAGTGTTTTCTCTTTTTAAACTAAATCTGGTGCATGATTTATCTCTTGTTTATGCTCTCCAAGAGCTCCCTTTTAGTGTTATTGATGTTGGCTATTGTTTTCATCACTTCTTTTTTCTTTTATTTCTGCTCTGTTCTTTATCATTTTCCCCCCTTATCTTCACTTTGGGGAATTATGTTTGCTTTTTCTTTCTCTAAATGCTTTAGATTTAAGGTTAGGTTGATTACTTGAGAGTGCAATGGTGAAATCAGATTGGTTATATTCTTTGTAATCAAAGATGGAGAAGCTCTATGCAGTCAGCAAAAACAAGACTGGGACCTGAAACTGTGGTTCAGATCATGAACTCTTTATTGCCAAATTCAGACTGAAATTGAAGAAAGTGGGGAAAACTACTCGACCATTCAGGTATGACCTATATCAAATTCCTTATGATTATGCAGTTGAAATGACAAATAGCTTTAAGGGACTAGATCTCATAGAGTGTCTGATGATCTATGGAAGAAGGTTCGTGACATTGTACAGGAGACAGGTATCAAGACCATCCCCAAGAAAAGAAATTCAGAAAGCAAAAGGCTGTCTGAGAAGGCCTTACAAATAGCTGTGAAAAGAAGAGAAGCAAAAAGCAAGGAGAAAAGGAAAGATATACCCATTTGAAAGCAGAGTTCCAAAGAATAGCACAGAGAGATAAGAAAGCCTTCCTCAGAGATAAATGAAAAGAAATAAAGGAAAATAATAGAATGGGAAAGACTAGAGATCTCTTCAAGCCAATTAGAGACAGCAACATTGCATGTAGGAACTTTTCAAGCAATGATGGGCACAATAAAGGACAGAAACAGCATGGATCTAACAGAATCAGAGGATATTAAGATGAGTTGGAAAAGGTGCACAGAAAAACTGTACAAATAGGATTTTCATGATTCACATAATCACGATGGTGTGGTCACTCAACTAGAGCCAGACATTCTGGAATGTGAAGTCAAGTGGGCCTTAGGAAGCATCACTATGAACAAAGCTAGTGGATGTGATGGTATACCAGTTGAACTGTTTCAAATCCTAAAAGATGATTTTGTGACAGTGGTGCAGTCAGCATGTCTACAAATATGGAAAATTCAGCAGTGGCCACAGGACTAGAAAACGTCAGTTTTCATTCTAATCCCAAAGAAAGGCAATGCCAAAGAGTGATCAAATTACCTCACAACTGCACTCATTTCACACACTAGTAAAGTAATGCTCAAAATTCTCCAAGCCAGAGTTCAGAAATATGTGAATCAAGAACTTCCAGATGATCAAATGGTTTTAGAAAAGGCAGAGGAACCAGAGATCAAATTGCCAACAACCACTGGATCATCAAAAAAGCTCAACACTGGGAAGCCCCAGAGGGATGGGATGGACAGAGAGGCAGGGGAGGGGATCGGGATGGGGAACCCATGTAAATCCATGGCTGATTCAGATCAATGTATGGCTAAAACCACTACAATATTGTAGAGTAATTAGCCTCCAAAACAAAACAAACAAACAAACAAATTGCCAACATCCGCTGGATCATCAAAAAAGCAAAAGCACTCCAGAAAAATGTCCAATTCTGCTTTACTGATTATGCTAAAGCCTTTGACTGTGGGTTCACAATAAACTGTGGAAAATTCTGAAAGAGATGGGGAAACCAGACCGCTTGACCTGCCTCTTGAGAAACGTGTATGCATGTCAGGAAGCAAAAGTTAGAACTGGACATGAAACAGCAGACTGGTTCCAAATAGGAAAAGGAGTATGCCAAGGCTGCATATTGTCACCGTGCTTATTTAACTTATGTTCAGAGGACATCATGAGAAACGCTAGGCTGGAAGAGGCACAAGCTGGGATCAAGATTGCTGGGAGAAATATCAATAACCTCAGATATGCAGATGACACCACACTTCTGGCAAAAAGTGAAGAACTAAAGAGCCTCTTGATGAAAGTGAAAGTGGAGAGTGAAAAAGTTGGCTTAAAGCTCAACATTCAGAAAACTAAGATCATGGCATCCTATCCCATCACTTCATGGCAAATAGATGGGGAAACAGTGGCTGAGTTTATTTCCTTGGTTTCCACAATCACTGCAGATGGTGATTTCTGCCATGAAATTTAAAGATTTTACTTTCCTTGGAAGGAAATTTATGACTAACCTAAACAGCATATTGAAAAGCAGAGACATTACTCTGCCAACAAATGTCCATTACTCAAGGCTATGGTTTTTCCAGTTGTCATGCATGACTGTGAGAATTGGACTATAAAGAAAGCTGATCGCTGAAGAATGGATGCTTTTGAACTGTGGTGTTGGAGAAGAATCTTGAGAGTCCCTTGGACTTCAAGGAGATCCAACCAGTCCATCCTGAAGGAGATCAGTCTTGGACGTTCATTGGAAAGACTGATGTTGAAGCTGAAGTTCCAATACTTTGGCCACCTGATGCAAAAAGCTGACTCATTTGAACAGACCCTGATGCTGGAAAAGATTGAGGGCAGGAGAAGGGGACGACAGAGGATGAGACGGTTGGATGGCATCATCTATTCAATGGACATGGGTGGGTTTGGGTGGGCTTTGGGAATTGGTGTTAGACAGGGAGGCCTAGTGCCCTGCAGTTCATGGGGTTGCAAAGAGTCGGACATGACTAAGTGACTGAACTGAACTTGCTCAATTCATTCCATTCTCTATACCTCAGCATCCACAAGTCTGTTTTCTACCTCTGCATTTCTTTTCCCCCTTTCCAAATGCATCTTCAGTACTATTTTTCTAGATTCCGCTTATGTACATTAATGTAGAATATTGACCTTTGTCTTTTTTAATTACTTCCCTGTATTACAGGGTCTAGGTGTAGCTGTGTCTCTACAAATCATCCAATTTTGTTACTACTATGGGTGGGAAATTTCCCATCTTATGCTGCTGCTGCTGCTAAGTTGCTTCAGTCATGTCCGACTCTGTGCGACCCCATAGATGGCAGCCCATAAGGCTCCCCCATCCCTGGAATTCTTCAGGCAAGAACACCAGAGTGGGTTGCCATTCCCTTCTCCAATGCAAGAATGTGTAAAGTGAAAGTGAAAACGCTTGGTCGTGTCTGACTCTTAGTGACCTCACGAACTGCAGCCTGCCAGGCTCCTCAATCCATGTGATTTTCCAGGCAAGATTACTGGAGTAGGTTGCCATTACCTTCTCCGTTCCTATCCTATACATGTACTACAAATTCTTCATCCATTTCATGGTTGATGGACACCTAGGTTGCCTCCATATCTTTGCTACTAGTAAATGGCATTTCAATGGACCCTGGGGGTACATATGTCTTTCAATTGTGGTTTCCTTTGGCTATATTCCAAATAGTGGTTTTCTTGTGTCATGTGGTAGTTTTATTCCTAAGTTTCCAAAGAACTTGCTTAGTGTTCTGCATCCTGTAGCATTTATTTACATTCCTAACAACAGTGCAGATGATTCCCTTTTCTCCACACCATCTACTTCATTTATGGATGTAAGATTACACATTTCTTTGCCTGGTTGCACCAGGACTCTTTTGCCACATGTGGTATCCAGTTCACTGATTGGGAATCAAACCTGGGATCCATGCATTGGGATCATGGGGTCTTAGACACTGGACCAGCAGGGAAGACACTCTTGTTGATTTTTATAATGGTGGCCATTCAGAAAGGTGTGAGGTGATACTTCATTGTATTTTTGATTTGTGTACCTTTATTACAATGAGGTAGTTTTAGCTATGCTGTTTCAGAGAGTGTTTTTTTTTTTTTTTCTTAAAATAAAAAATGCTTGCTGAATTTTATAAAAGGTTTTTTTTTTTTTTTTTTTTGCATCTATTGAGGTGAATATATGGTGGTACTCCTTCAATATGTATTGATTATGCAGCTACTGAAGAATGTTTGTAAATCTGGAATAAACCCAACTTCATAATGATGTTTGATCCTTTTAATGTGTTGTTGAATTGCTCTTGCTAGCATTTTGTTGAGGATTTTTGCATCTATGTTCATTCATGTGATATTGATCTGCGATTTTAATTTTCTCTGCTATCTGTGGTTTTGGTACCAAGTGATGGTGATGTTGTAGGATGAGTTTAGGTTTTCCCTCCACTGCAGTGTTTTCAAAGTGCTTCAGATGTAGAGGTGTTAACACTTCTTTGATTCCTAAAACTTGCCTGTGAAGCCAGCTGGCCCTTTAGTTTTGTTACCTAAACATTTTCCAACACAGTTTCAGTATTACTGTTTATAATTTCTGCCTTCAAATTTTCTCTTTCTTCTTAGTTGAGTTTCTAAGAATTTGTCCATGGATTTCAGGTTCTACATTTTTTTTTGGATTATAGTTTTTGTTTGTTTGTTTTTTTAATCTGCTAAGTTCCTTTGATATTTCTGTGGTATCTGTTATCCATTTTCATATCTAATTTTATTGATAAGGGTGTTCTCCCTTTTTTCTTGATGAGTCTGGCTCATGATTTATCTGTTTTGTTTTTGATCTCCAAATGTTCCCCTTTAGTGTTACTGAACTTTGCTGTTGTTTTCATCATTTTTTTCCTTTTATTTCTGCTCTATTCTTTGTGATTTTTTTCTCCTGTGAATATTGGGGAATTTGTTTCTTTTTCTTTCTCTAATTGATTTAACTCTAAGGTTAGGATGATTACTTCAGACATTTCTTATTTATAAACTTACCGCTTACTGCTTTAGCCCTCTTCCATATGTTTTGGGTAATGTGTTTCAATTGTCATTTGTTTTAAATTTTCTGTCTAATATCTTCAGTGATTTCTTGGCCGTGTAGAAATGTATCCATTATCCTCCACTTCTTCAAGTTTTCCACAGTTTTTTTATTTTCTCCCCCAATTATTGCATGGTAATCAGAGGACCATGGTCAGAAAAAACAAAACAAAATAAAACAAAATGTTTGATATAATATCCATTATCCTAAATTTGCCAACTTGCTTGTGATCCAGATTTATCCTTGAGATATTTCATTTGCCCTTAAGAAGAAAGTGTATTCCCCTGGTTTTGGATGGAAAATCCTAAAAATATCAATTAAGTTCTTCAGGCTTGATGTGTCATTTAAGGCCTGTGCATCCTTTTAAGATTCATTTTAAACTGGAGGGCAATCAAATTTTAATGTTGTTTTGGCTTCTACTGTACATGAACATGAATCAGTCTACAGTATACATATGACAGCTATTGTGTTGTTAATAATTTGTTGTTGTTCCAGGCCCTTCTAAATCATTTCTTGTATTTTCTCCATTCTATTTTTGAGCTATTTGATCATCTTTAGTAAGTATATCTCAATTTTTCTTTTCAGGGGCAGTACCTATTTCCTCTTTCATTTTGTTTTGTGGATTTTTACCTTGTTCCTTTGCCTGAAACATATTTCTCTATCTGAAAAAACAAGCAAACAAACAACAACAACAACAAAAAAAACAAAAACAGTGAACTGACAACAGAATAAATCAAAATATCATAAGAATAATTAATGTTTCCTAGGATCTCAGCTGTCAGTTCCCTGGCCCCCGAAATGAGCCACAACACAACTCCACCTCTTCAGATAGTTCATCCATGCTGGGGAGAACTGGCTTCTGGATCTGCTGTAGGGATGGCTAAGATTCTTATCTGGTATAACTCCTCTGTCTTCTTACACATGCCTCCCCAAGGGTATTTTCTTTCATGATAACACTGAATGTGATTTTATATATTCCATAAACACAGAGTCTGCATAGTTGACCATGCAGATTTAATCTTCAGCTTTCTCAGCTGTTGGGAAAGTTTTCCATCCTCTTCATTATTGGTTCTGCTCCTTGACCCAAATGTATTTTTATCACTACCTCTCCAAGTGGTCACAAGAGGAGTCTGCCCCAAGACTCTTGTGGAACACTTGGGTCTGCTTTGGTGAACACAAGAGGTGATACCGCTACTTGGACTTTAGGAAACTCAGTGGTTCCAGTTATGTAGAGGAGCCAGCAGCCATGGGTGGAAAAGTTCTGGCCCTAATGGTATCCTTTTCTACCCTGTGGTGGTAGGAGTGTGAATACTAGTTCTGGCAAGTCTTTTTCTATGGCCTGGTATAAGGTGTTAGCATGTGGGAAGAGGGGGGCTGTAATGGTGTCTCCACCTCCTGTGTGTGACTCACCACTAAGGTCCTGATTGTTTTCCAGTTTGGGATACCTCAAAAGGAATTCCCTTCTACACACTCTCTCCTCTCTGCCTCATCAGGCCATCTCCATGGCCATCCCCACATAGCCAATCTCAGTGTTCTCTCAGAATAGCTCTCTAAATGCTATATTCCAGCTTCCAGGCCCCATGCACACTGATTACTCTGAATTGCAGGTAGGGGGATGTAGGGCTACTGACATATTCTCTGTGTGATTCCTACTCTATAAAAACTATATTTAACCAGCTTCTTTCCTTGCTTCCATTCTGTCAAAGTATTTCACACTATAGTGAGGGGGCTTACCTATATCCTAAATTCTTCCCTGCTTCTCCATCTCCCACCCCAGGGCCCAGTTTTGGCCTTACTTCCTCTTTGCCTTTTTCCCTCATATAACTTCCATTCTACCCAGTTATATCTGTAATCCACATAGGACTCTTTGATGACCAAGATCTTCTGAGAGTTTTCTACTGAAACTCTGGGAGAACTGTTGCCAGTTCTAACTGTTGTAGAAGTATTTGTGATGCATTCATGTAGAGAGATAAACTCCATATACTCCTGCTATTCAGCCATCTCAGAACTTCTGATTTTTTTCAGGCAAGCTCTATATTTCCCTTTTGCATCACAGTGAAGTACCAGGCATTAGCTGATATGAATTAATCTGCTTGTTGGGAGGCTCCATACATACACACATAACTAGTACTTCTTTGACTTCCAACATACAATTAAGCATATATTGTATTTCACCCAAAATTATGCTAATGAGAAATTATCAACAGCATGAAGTAATGCAGTTCTTTTCAAGATAAGTGGTCATACAGGAATTGGGCTCAAAATGTCATTCTTGAAAATATCTAGATATTTGTAAAACTGTTCTAACATTTTCCCAGAGCACAGATACCTCATTTCAACTCTCAAAAATTGTATCTTTTCAGTGGGTGTCAAAGGTCAAGGAATGGCATGGAAATAACTTAATTCTTTTAGAAGTAGATGGCAAATGCCCAGGAAAGTACCAGTCTGTAGTTGATTACTTGAAAAAGAGAGAAATAGAAAAATAAAGAATATATACAGGTCTGTGTAGTTTGTGAACTAATCTTAGTAGGTAAGCCTTAATTGGTGCTGGGACTCATAGAAGAAGTAAGAGGATTCCATAAAACAAAGCTATATCTGCTTCATTTTGTATGCAAATGTCTTGGACTCTGAGGATCACAAAACAAGTGGAAAGCTCTTAAAGAGATAGGAATACCAGACCACATCACCTGTCTCCTGGGAAACGTATATGCAGGCCAAGATACAGCAGTTAGAACTGGAGACAGAACAATGAAGTGGTTCAAAGTTGTAAACAAATACAATAAGCTATATGTTGTCACCCAGCTTACTTAACTTCTTTGCAAAGTGCATCATGGAAAGTAACATGCTGGATTAATGTAAAGTTAGAAAGAAAATTAATGTGAGAAATGCGAAACAACTTAGTTTTACTGATGACACCACAAAATGGCAAAAAGACAATACGAGATAAAGAGCTTATTGATAAAGGTGATAGAGGGGGTAGGAAAAACTGGATTAAATCTTAATATTCAAAAAAAATAAGATCATTAGGCTCCATAATTTCCAAGCATATTGATAGAGATAAAACGGAATCAGTGACAGATTTTACTTCCTTGACCTCTGATAACACTGTGGGTGGTGACTGCAGCCATGAAATTAAAAGACACTTGCTCCTTGGAGAAAAAGCTATGGCCAATCTAGTCACTTTATTCAAAAGCAGGGACATGACTAGTAAAGATACAAATTATTAAAGCTATGGATTTTCCAGGAGTCATGTCTGAATGTGAGAGAGAGACCGTAAGAACTGAGTACCACAGCACTGATGCTTTCCTGAAGGAAATCAATCCTGAATATCCACAAAACTTATCCTGAACCTCAAGACCCAACAATTTGACAAGCTGAGGCCCAAAGACAAATCACTGGAAAGACAATGATGCTGGGAAAGAATTAGTGCAGGAGGAGAAGGGAAGGACTGAGGATGAGACAGTTGCAAAACATCACAGACTCATTTGATATGTGTTTGAGAAAACTCTGGGTGATTTGAAGCACAGTGCTGCCCAGTGAGTCCTGCTCTACATGGAGCTGCAAGTCAGACAAATGTGAGTGAATGAACATTAGAAATTAGTGTTGGCATGACTTGGGAGATGGTCCAGATTGCATGTTAAATCTGTTACTGTACATGGGATGATAAGTGAGATTGAGGACAACTTGAAAGCATACAGCTCTTGTCTGTTTCCTTCGTTTCTTCCCCCAAAATGTCAAAATGTGTTTTGAGAGCTTTCCAGTGAGGGAGAACTTCTGAGGAGTCATGTGGTATCCTAAGATATAAACCTTACCCCACATACCTCTTGGATCTTAAACCTTGGTCTGATGCAGCAGCAGGCAGGAGCAGTCACTGTCTTTAAATCTCTGCTAGACCTGCCCATCTTCTGAGCTATTAACAAGCCTGGTATGTGATTTTAGGAAGAGGGTGAGAGGTAATACAAAATTAAAGCTTCTCCATCAAGCTCTGTAATCCTGGGAACATCATCTTTGACTTGTGCATCATAGTAGCTCTTAGGAATACTTACAAGGGGTTTAAAATACTGAGTACAAAATGAGGTAGTCTACTGGCTCCATTTTGACTTTGACAATTGCCTTCTCTTTGAATAGGTCATTTTCTCCTGTTAAAGTCTTAATGTCACAGTTTTTATCTTCAGATGAAGGTTGATAATTGGGGAAATGTGAGTTAGTGCCCATGAAAATTCTATAAAACTGAAGACATGGTGTACACGTTTTACATTTTAAGTCATGTCTCAAGACTAGTGGACATTTTAGATATGCACTGTCAATGTGTCTCAGAATATTATACTCATAAAGTTCCTATTGGCTGCTTGCCACACAGAGCTAAAGCCAGCTGTCCTGGATAGTCAACAGTAACATTAGCAGTGGAATGAGGCATGGACACTGAAGTTATTAGGTAAGAAGAATGTGGACCATGTTATAACTTCCTTCTATTTTAATTGCCTATCTGATACACTTTCACAAGTGGGAGGTGTATTCCATACATGTGGGAATAAAATTCCTAATTTCATCCTTAGTTTCATTTGGTTCTCAAGATTCTTTTTAATTGTTTTTGTTAGTGCAGCCTCCCTGGTCCCCATTATTTCTTACATGTACCTTACTGTTTAGGATGGTAGGAAGTATCTCATTTCAGGAAGGCCTGGTTGAAACTCCAGGCATCTATGTAGGCTTATCTGGAACTGCCGTATTAGAGGGTAGATGTTTTGTTATTTTTGGATATAATAGAGATCTGAGGTCCCACTTAACTTTTGCTGGGCTGACTGGGAGTGCACCACAGTTTTAAGCTGTGTTTGGCTGAAATAGCTTGGTTAATATCTAAATGATTTCAATCTTTGTAACTCACCACTTTATCTTTCACTTTGAATAGAGAAAGTAGACTTTTGTAAGGACATTTTAATTAGTACCTATTTATATTTGTGCTTAACCATTTCATCAGGCTGAACTCTTTAATAAGCAAGGCAAAACAAAAGCCCAGAAATACACTTCACAAGCACATACTTACTCCAATGACACACACAAGCACAGTCACAATCTTACATGCCCAAATCACAAATAACAAAAGGAAAAGATAAGCCAAGAGACTTTTATTAACTCCATAGTAGTACTCTAGTTCTTGTTTCTGGGCCAAATGTTGGAAGCTATTTTTTGCAGTTGAATCATTTCACCCTCGTGACATCCTAAATAAGAATGCTTTAAATGATATACCTTTGACCTACGTCTCAGAGGGTCTTAGAATATTTTGCATGTAAGACTATTCTGTGAATTGTTTAAATTTAAACCATGTTGTAGGGAAACAGTCTTGAAGTCATACTGGCCTCTTCTTGTCCTGCATTTAGCCATTGGCCTGTTACACTTTAAACATCTGATTTCATCCTCTGAACTTCTCCCTTCATTTTTTATATCTTTTTGCTCCAATCTTCTGCATTTTTCTCACTTAAATTTTTTATATCACTTTTACTATCTTAGGCACCAATGTTAAAAAAATGAAATTGAACTCATTAAAAATGTTTAACTATTGTGTTGAGCTACATTCTTCATATAATTTTGAGAATTTAAAGTACTGATATGTTAAAATCATATGGGAATAAATCACCATTGTAACGTGTCATGTAACCAGGGTTCTCTGCACAGAGAAAGTGAGCCATAATTTGAAAATATGTTAATAGGAAGGAACAAAAGAGTAGTTTGGCAAAATGAGATATCTGCAAGTCCATATTCACACACTTTACAGGTTATCTTAGAATGAACTGGATTAATTATGTTCTATTTGGAAAATCTTGCCACTAAACGCAGAACATGAAAAGGTGTTAAAAGGGAGTCAGAAGGAATAAAAAGCACATGGCAATAAAATAGAAGGTGTAAGCACCTTTAAGGTGTTATTGCTCCAAGCATGAAAAATTGCCTACATAGAAAGACGGCTGAAATCTAGAATGAAGCCATTGAACTTAGTGCTTGAAGTGATAAATAAGGACACCAATTTCAGTAACTCTCAAAATTGCTGCAAATGCTTATCTCTTACTTAAAATACATCCTTTGGCAAGCACTAAGTCTTGGCTGTTGTAAAAGTTACACAAGAAAAAGTGGTTAGACCCAAAACATCTAGAAGACCTGATATCTGTGCTTAAGTCGGCAAACAGAGTTTCATTCAAACTCTATGAGAGAACTGAGTGAAACTTGTGAGATGGAGCTGACCATGACTGAAAGAAATTTGCCTGGTTGTAGCTCCAGAAAAAGAGTGAAACATGAAGATAATGAAGCTACTATGAGAATTAGATATCATGTCTTTCAAGAGCATGTTAGCCATGCTGAGGTGCTGCGTTCCCCACTAGGATTTATGTCTGTCATGGTTAGAATAGGAAAAGAACATCAGAATATGCAAGAGGAAATATAGGATGGAGTCAGGAAGCATTAAACAGGAGGCTTCCTGTGTGCTGTTTTGGATCTGTCAGGAATCCTCTGGTCCTGATTGATTCCTGAATATTCAGGAATTAAGACGAGAGGCACACCTTTCCCTGGGCTGAGGAATCCAGGCATTTTCTTCATTTGTTTTTCAATAGAGTGATACATATCCTCTTCCTTCTTATGAAGCATATGGTAAAAAGTGATTATTTACAACTCTCTGTCTTTAATAGGTATCACCTTATGTTTTGTAAGTCTGGAATTTTAATCTTTGTCTTTGTTGAGAATAACTACCTTGTAAGACAGTAAATATGCCCACACCATGCTGATTAAAACACGTTTGCTCCATCAGAGCTTTAGTCCCCATGTCTTTCTTTCTTCTCTCTCTTTATATGTCTATTTCTGGCTGGTTCCCTGGCACGTGAAAGCCGGCTGTGTAACTCAGGGAATATTAGCCTCTTTCCTTCATTCACTTTCTCATCCTCAAATCCGGACCACCAGGTTCCGGCCCATTAAAGGACCAACAGAATGGAATCTGGGTGGGAGGAAATAATGGCATGCCTTAAGAACAGCAGAGCAAAAGTGACCTTTAATAATACCACTTGCAAAATACCTATCTTGTGGTGACTGTGGTACAATGTTTAATTATGTCTTTGATTATATATATTTAATCTTTGACTATATCATGTCACCTATAGTATCCCAGTGATGGTGTGATGATCATCATGATTACTGGGCAGGTTACAACACCTATATTTTCAAGTATGAAACAGTTTTTAATGGAGTCAACCTGCTGTCTAACCTCTTAGATTCTCTCTGATAACTGATTGAATAGGAGGCAAGTGAGAAAGTGCTAAAGTACACATTGTGCATTTGATTTTTTTTTTTTTTAATTTGATTTGGGTCTGTTCCTTTTCCCATACCATCCTTATTTACACATCCATTCAACTCAGCTTTCATGATTTCCGATGTCTATTTACTTCCAACTTTTTTATTTTTGTTCTCAGTTTCTTTTCTTTTAGTTTACCTAGGGTACTTACCAAATGTTTCCTTGAACTGAAGAGTTTTATAAAAGTACAATATAAGATCCAGGAATAGAAAGAAAGCCTCAATTTACTCTTAATTATTTCAGAATAGAAAATGAAACTATGAAGATGAACATGAAATTTTATTGCTCAAATGAGAGAAATATAGGAATTTGTTGACATCAGCCAATATAAATTTTAATCTTCATTATCCTGCATAATCTGGCACCTGTTTGGTACATCAGTTGTAATTAGGATGATTTTCATATAATGAAGATAGTTGATGAGTTAACCTTAAAAGAGAAGTAGCAGATGCATCACTGATCACTTTCACTTATAATCACGTATTGCCTACCTGTTGCAGGTTAGAGAAAGTAACTTCATGGGCTGACATACCGCCGTACCTAACTGGGAAGGTAGAATACTTGACCATCAGTCTAAAATAACTTCTCTGTAATGGAGATACTATGTGGTACTGAGAAACAGAAGTAGACATAGTAGCAAAATTCTCAATGTGGCCATTTGCTTGAGTGTAGCTGCTCTGTGAGTGCCAATGAAAAAAGGTCAACTGTTTAAACATAGGGTTGATCTATCACAATTTTCTCTTTCAGTCTAACTGACATTGACAATTAAGGAAAAAATACCCTCGAGTTGGGGTTCATGTATTAGCAACTATGTGGCTAGTAGAAGACTTTCGTATGAAAAGCACACTTAAACTTGTAGAGTGGAAATACACTCTATTCTCTAGATTCAGGAAGAAACCCAGGACTCAGGAAGAAATCCACATTACCCCTTGCTTAACACACTTATTCTTGTAATCTCAGACGAATGAAGATAATAGAAAATTTTAATCCCAACTCTTATTTTCATTCTTGCTCAAAGTAGGGGATAGCGTCACTTAAAATTTGGATTATGATAGAACTGCAACTAAAACCAAGGAAGAAAATTATTTAGTGCCTTTTAAACAAAGGGGAAATAGAAAACCAAAACTCTAAATATTGACTCCTTTAAGCATACAAAGTTAATAGCATTAAATAGTACACCTGCATTAGTAGTTTTAAATATTTACCTATTAGAATAAAGTATGCTCCTCATAGGAAAATCTATTGTATATGTACACTAAATAGCCCTTTAAGGAGATTCAGGACTTGTATCTGGTTCAAAGTAGCTAGGAAAATTTGTTAAACCTCAAATGTTTTAATATCCAGCTGTTCTCAACTTGAAAAATAGATTTTTTTTTTCAGTAGTGTGTTATCTGAAGTTTAAAGTCAGTTTTAACTACCTATGTTATGATACTTAATGTTCACAGGATTAAAACATATATTCCCTAAAATAAGTGAAAATTTTGGAATACCTTGCTCAAAACAGACACTTCTTTTTCTTCTGTTGGGAAAACAGCTAGTGAAGCAGATCTTTGAAACTTTTGTCACATTTAACTAAACACATAAATATTAAGCTATCAAACTAAACTTTTTATACTATTAGTTTAAAAAAAATACTAAATGGGGCCTTTTTTCCCAAGACTACTTTCCTGAGGAGTTCTTCCTTAATCACTGTAGAAGTGCCACTTTCATACCACCAAATAGATTTAAGCTGATACTTTCAAATATATTCCTGTTTTTGAGGAAAAGTAAGGGAAAGAAAATCATTCAATTCATCTGGTTTAAAGACAGAAGATGTGTAACATGGTCTTTTGATCACAGATTCTGCATACAAAGCCTGAAAATCATCATCTTGAGTCATATATTTCAAGACCAAGTCCCCAGCAAGTGTGTAATCACACGAAGGAGGTCTAATGGGGGTTTCTGAACCAACTGACTCATCTTTAGGATATACACCTTGAATTTCTGAAGAAATATGTGCCATATCAAATAAATCTTTCTTCAGCGACTTTCCCCATTTGTCAGATTTTACACACTGCAACTTCAACTCCTGCTTGGCTGACCTACACAAATAAACTGTATAGACCATCACAGTGGTTTTCAAACTGAGTGACATCACAAAATCACTGGTTTCATTGAAATTAAATGGTAACATTCAGCCAGTTTTTATTTCTCAATGAAGAAAGCTGTATCAATTTAAAATATAGGTTACTCACTCAATAATAACCAGACATGAAACATGCAAAATCTCATTCTTAAAGAATATTTTACACAAACAAATCACATCAGTAAATATACTTGTTTCCTGAAATAAAAGTGATTTTTCTCCCTTAAATACACACACTTATACACACCCTCTTAGTTGTCAGTACTGATGCCAAACCAAATTTGGGTCTGCTCACTTTTGTGCAATAAAGTCAATCAACTGATTGTGGGTTGTGGTGAAGGCAGGTGACGTCTTTATTGCAGGACTAAGTAGGGAGTCCAAGCAGCTAGTGCTTAAAAGGCCCAGACACCTCAAAGGCTTTCAGGGAAAGGCTTTTAAAGGTAGAGTGGCGATGGGCCATTGTGTCTGTGTGTGATCAGTTTTAGAACATGCTTCTAATGGGCTGCTACTGAGGAAATTGAGAGACAACATCATCAACCATCTGGCTCCAACTACCCTGGTGTCTGTGTACTTAATGTTTTCAGCATGGCTGGGGTTTCAACATCTATAAGACTGCTCACAGGATATGGCTCAGAATATTATCCATAGCCCTTGAGGAGGAACTAAGAGTCCTTGACTTTGCATGATAGCTAAATCATTATTATTTTGCGTTGCTTGACAATTTTCCTTTGTTTCTCTCTTTTTTCCCTTCTCTGATTAAAGCTACTCTTGGAATTTGGTGAAGTCTGAAATCCCACCCCTCTCTTTTCATCTTTGTCAATCTGATGCAGGGACTGCTTTGAACAAGAAAGGGAATGAAGTTTGGAATGAGAGGTTGATAACAAATGTGGCATAAAATCTCACTTGCAGGATTAATTTATGTTTCACATGTCTCTAGGTCCTGGACGGATTGAGTCAACAAAAACTTTGGATATTCCCTATTGAAAAGAGTTGGAAATAATCCTGTGATCTGAGCTTGGCATCACTATTTTGTGTTAAGCCAACATTATAGCTCTCTTTGTTTTGTCATGAAACCTGGACAAACATTAGAAAGTTAATAGACAGAAGGAGGAGAGTGATACAAAAGAGTCCTCATGTTTTAGATGCAATCAAGAAAATAAAATGTCAAGCATTACCTCTTTTCATATACTCAACAACCAAGCAGGTTTTGAATCATTCTAGTCTGTCTTAAATTTTTCCATTGATGTTAAAGATAATAGGAATTGAAAGCCAGTATACATGCCTCTCTATATATAGCCAACATATAAATTAAGCAACTTTTTTGACTTGGCCAAACAGTTTGCACACTTTCAAGAGACTAAGTGAGCTTTGTGGGCAAACCTATATTGGTTAATAACTTTCCTTCTGAATAATTTAGCTCCTTTTCCTGAAAGGCTATAATTTAATCTGGCTCATCCTCCACTATTCTTTCTATAACTAGAGATGAGTTTCATCTCTACTTATGATGGGACCTTGAGCCCATAAAGCTGAAACTATCAGTTTAAATGTATTGATCTATGAAAGCTGTTGCTCTCCTGACATTGGATAAATTTTTAACCATTCAATGGATAAGGAAGCTGTGGTACTTATACACAATGGAATATTACTCAGCCATTAAAAATAATTCATTTGAATCAGTTCTAATGAGATGGATGAAACTGGAGCCCATTATACAGAGTGAAGTAAGCCAGGAAGATAAAGAGCAATACAGTATACTAATGAATATATATGGAATTTTAAAAGATGGTAATGATAACCCAATATGCAAAACAGAAAAAGAGACACAGATGTACAGAACAGACTTTGGGACTCTGTGGGAGAAGGCAAGGGTAGGATGTTCTGAAAGAATAGCATTGAAACAAGTATACTATCAAGGGTGAAACAGACCACCAGCCCAGGTTGGATGCATGAGACAAGTGCTCAGGGCTGGTGCACTGGGAACACCCAGAAGGACGGGATGGGGAGAGAGGTGGGAGGGGTGATCAGGATGGGGTACACACGTAAATCCATGGCTGATTCATGTCAATGTATGGCAAAAACCACTACAATATTGTAAAGTAATTAGCCTCTAACAAATTAAAATAAGTAAATAAATAAAGACTGTAAAAAATAAATAAATAAAAATTAAAAAAAAAAATTAACCATTCAAGTTCACAGTAACATAGAGACATACCTCAACCACATCTATAACGGTCACTTAGCTGCAATCAAAATAACAGCTACCCCATTTCTCTTTTAAATGTATTCCACTTTAATGGGTGGAATACAGTGCATAGATCTTAATAAGGCTCTTCTAGTTAGCCTACCATTCAAATTAACTGATGTATAAAAAATAATCAGTTCCCCATAACTCAGGAAGTAAAATTTTACTTCATCACTTTAAAGTTTTTGGTTCCAACTATTTCAGTAGAAAGCGCTGATTGTCAATATTCCTATTCCTTCATGCCACGGTGGTTTATCTGTCACCTCCTCTCCACATCGTAGTTCTGGATGCTTGTTCAGTTCAGCCCTTCAGTCGTGTCTGACTCTTTGCAGCCCCATGAACCACAGCCTGCCAGGGCCCCCTGTCCATCACAAACTCCTGGAGTCTACCTAAATTCATGTCCACTGAGTTGGTGATGACATCCGACCATCTCATCCTCTGTCGTCCCCTTCTCCTCCTGCCCTCAATCTTTCCTCAACATGAGGGCCTTTTCAAATGAGTCAGTGCTTCACATCAGATGGCCAAAGCATTGGAGTTTCAGCTTCAACATCAGTGCTTCCAGTGAACACCCAGGACTGATCTCCTTTAGGATAGACTGGTTGGATCACCTTGCAGTCCAAGCTTGTACTCTTTTGTAATTGCCTAGTTTCCACACTAGGGAAGGTTAACTAGATATGCATTGACTCAATACATTGTGCTAATGGGGAAATGTTTCATAGGCTGGGTATTTTATAAAAATTTCACCCAGTTGTCACAGAAGTACAGCACAAATGCTTCCAGTAGGAAATTTAAAACCAACAGTACTATATATAATGAAGCACTGAAGTCTTTGAAAAAATTGAGAGCATAATTTCTTATGCTAAAGACGGAGAGAAAACAAAGTATAAGAAAACAATAATTGCCAATTATGATATGGAAACATTTGGTAAACAGCATGTTGCATTCTCAAAATTGCAAAAAGTAAGATCATGGAATCTGGTCCCACCACTGCATGGAAAATAGAAGGGAAAAAGGCAGAAGCAGTGACAGATTTCCTCTTCTGTGTCTCTAAGTTCATGGCAGATGTTGACAAGCAACCATAGATTTTGAATATGATTTCTTCTCAACAGAAAAGCTATGACAAATCTAGAAATTGTTTTAGAAAACAAAGACATGACTTGGCCAATAGAAGTCCATAGTGTCTCAGCTATGGTCTTTCCCAAAGACACAGACAGGTGTGGAAAGACCAAATAATTGGTGGGTTTGGATTGCTATGCAGGAGATGACTTGTGAGAGTGCCATGGACTACAGAAAGATAAAACCACTCAATCTTAAGGAAATCAACCCTGAACATTCATTGGAAGGTCTGATGCTGAAGCTGAGGCCCCAAACCTTTGGCCACCTGAGGTTCCAAAGCTATGACCATGATGAGCTGGCTCATTAGAGAAAAACCTGATCCTTAGGAAAACTATAAGAGACATAAAGAGAGATAAAAAATTTAGGGATTGAGAACCATCTTGCAGAGGGAATCATAAAGGAGAAGTTTACACAACATAGGAAACCCTCTCTCATCAGGGTCAGTGGGGACCTCTGGGATTGTTGAGGGCAACATAACTAGGGAGTAGGAAAAAAAAAAAAAAAGCAAAAACAAATATGCCTAACTGGAATTACTAGTAGCAAAGAAGTTCAGACACTCCTGTCCTCCATGACTGAGTGGAGCCTCGAAGGGAGGCCCAGGCTGTATCATCCACTCTGTGCTAAAGACCAGCCATTAATGCCCTGAGGACAATCAGGGAAAGCTAAGGTGACAAAGTTGCCTAAAACATGGGAGCATCATAGACAAAAATTTACAAAAGGAACTTGCCTGAGAAATGGCTCTAAGCCTACATAGTGAACCCTGGGATGCTCACAGAACAAAAGATTGCACACTAGAAAATAACAAAGTAGACCAGCCAGCTACCATTTATGGCCCTTTCCTCTATGGAGGCAGAGAGAATGTGTGTGACAGCCTGAGGTAGAAGGGAAGGGGCTACTGTTATCTCAGCAACAGAGATGACATCTCCCACCAAGCTCTAAGCATGCTGCCAGTTTCTAACCATGACATCCTGAGTTCATGAAGAGTTCACATAGGTCAGGAGAGTCACAGCCTGAGATCAACTCTCCTGAGGAGACACAAGGCACACGTGAAACAGTGCCCTCTGGTGCAGCCAGCAAACCAAGTTGCTGGGATAAGAGAGGTACGTAAGATGCGTGGCTCATCTGGGATAGTGCCTTGCCCACTGAGGCAAACGGAGCTGTTATTACCTGGAAAGGGCACAAAGTGATAGCCAATAATTGCCAGTGCTCTTGCAGAGCAGCTGAGATCCTGAGTGGCTTACACATGGGAAGTGCATGAAACACAAGGCCCACTTGGGATTGTACATCACAGAGCAAGCAGCAGGGAGCCTTAACAGGGTGGACCCAGAAAGTACATGCCACTTTTGTCAGTGCCAAGCGCACTGCGGTCCATCCTGCTCAAGAACGCCCATGTTTCCCCACTTCCAGTGTTCCCACCCTTCCAATGGCACCACTAAGCAGTTGAGCTTGAATAAGAGGCTGCCACACACTTACCTCAGAATGAAAACTGGACACGGAAGAAACTTGCATACAGAGAAATTAACAATAAGTCAAGAAGAGTGAACTGCGCCAGAAGTGACATAGGCAGAACAATAAAACCCTGCAGTTAAAGGGGACACTGTGCAATCGATGAACAATATTAGCCTTTGACAACAAGATCAAATTTGAACAAGAGATTATCTGACACTTAACTGACACCACAAAGCACACAACTTCAGAGAAATTCCTAGATCTATTTCCTAATTCTGATTTAAAATATTAAAAAAAAAATTTGTTCCTTATTAATCCCTTAATTTAATTTCTATACATTACTGTTACCTTTCTGAAAAAAAAGAAATGAAAATCTATTTTTAAAACAAATTACTTTATAAGTATATTTGGATTCTATTTTTGTTTGTTTGTTTTATAGTATTGAGAGGCGTCTAAACTCTGTTCTAGGTTTTTAACCCTGGATTTTGGAAACTTGTTTTCAATGATATAGCATTAGGAATCTAATCTTTGGGATGTATTTTCACTTAGCAATTTGATTCCTGTGTTTTTTGTCTCTTCCCTTTTGAACTCTTCTTTTTCTTCTTCTAGGCACCTCTATCTCCTTCCTCCATTTTTTCTACCCTTTATAGCTCTTTGAATATCTGTGGCAGTTTCTGGCTGTGAAGAGTTCTTTAACTATTAATCTTGGGGTTTGATCTTTTATGCTGTGAGGATGTGGAATTCTTGAAGCTACTGTAACAGGGGGCTGAAATCCAGCGTCCAGGAAGCCAACATCAGAACTATGGATCATCCTCATAGTCCTGACTCCAGGGAATACTAAAACACAAGCAAACACCCAAAATGTTAATGTCTACACAGAAACCAAGCTCCACGTGTTAGCCAGCAAGTTCAGTGCAAGACAACCCACACCGATTGTCCAGCAAAAGAGGAACACAATATTGAACATTAAAAACTGCTGCCCAAAGCCAAACCAAATCCATAGACACCCCAGAGTGCATTATGGACACTTCATTGCTCTCCAGAGAGAAGAGATACAGCTCCAGCTGCCAAAACATAGACAAAAGTTCCCCAAATCATTCAATCTTGACAAGTCACTGTTCCAAACCCACCTACAAAAGCAAACCCCACAATGAAGAGAAGCCAAGACCCTCCAGCCTGCAGAATAGGGAACATAACCACAGCAAACCAAGCAAAATGAAAGACAGAAAATATGCAGTAGGTGAAAGTACATAAGAGGCACTGAGAGAGGGCATCAGATGGTAGACAGAATGAAACCACAATCACAGACAACTAGTCAATCTAATCACACGGACGACAGCTTGTCTAACACAAGGAAACTAAGCCATGCCGTGTGGGGCCACTCAAGACAGTCGGGTCATGGTGGAGAGGTCTGAGAGAATGTGGTCCACTGGAGAAGGGAATGGCAAACCACTTCAGTATTCTTGCCTTGAGAACCCCATGAACAGTATGAGAAGGCAAAAACATAGGACACTGAAAGATGAACTCCCCAGGTCGGTAGGTGCCCAATTATGCTACTGGAGATCAGTGGAGAAATTACTCCAGAAAGAATGAAGGGATGGGGCCAAAGCAAAAACAAAACCCAGTTGTGGATTGTAATGGTGATAGAGGCAAGGTTCAATGTTGTAAGAGTAATATTGCATAGGAACCTGAAATGTTAGATCCATGAATCAAAGCAAATGGGAAGTGGTCAAACAGGAGATGACAAGAGTGAACATCGATGTTATAGGAATCAGTGAACTAAGATGGACTGGAATGTATTAATTTAACTCAGATGACCACTATATCTACTCCTGTGGGCAGGACTCCCTTGGGAGACATCGAGTAGCCATCATGGTCAACAAAAGAGCCTGAAATGCAGTACTTGGATGCAATCTCAAAAACAACAGAATGATCTCTGTCCGTTTCTAAGGTAAACCATTCAATATCACGGTAATCCAAGTTTATGCCCTGACCAGTAACGCTGAAGAAGCTGAAGTTGAACAGTTCTATGAAGACCTACATAACCTTCGAAAATCAACACCCAGAAAAGATGTCCTTTTCATTATAAGGGACTGGAATGCAAAAGTAGGAAGTCAAGAAACACCTGGAGTAAAAGACAAATTTGGTCTTGCCATACAGAATGAAACATGGCAAAGGCTAATAGAGTTCTGCCAAGAGAATGCACTGGTCATAGCAAACACCCTCTTCCAACAACACAAGAGAAAACCCTACACATGGACATCACTAGATGGTCAACACTGAAATTAGATTGATTATATTCTTTGCAGCCAAAGATGGAGAAGCTCTATACAGTCAACAACAACAAAAAAAAAAGACAGGGAGCTGATTGTGGCTCATATCATGAACTCATTGCCACATTCAGACTGAAATTGAAGAAAGTCGAGAAAACCACTAGATCACTCAGGTATGAGCTAAAGCAAATTCCTCATGACTATGCAGTTTAAGTAAGAAATAGATTTAAGGAACTAGATCTGATGGACAGAGTGCCTGAGGAACTATGGGTGGAGTTTTGTGACATTGTACATCAGACAGGAATCAAGACCATCCCCAAGAAAAACAAATGCAAAAAACACAATGTCCGTCAGAGGAAGCCTTACAAATAGCTGTGAAAAGAAGGGAAGTGAAGAGCAAAGGAGAAAAGGAAAGATATACCCATTTGAATGCAGAGTTCCAAAGAAGAGCAAGAGATAAGAAAGCCTTCCTCAGTGATCACTGCACAGAAATAAAGGAAAACAATGGAGTGGGAAGGACTAGAGATCTCTTCAAGAAAATTAGAGATATCAAGGGAATATTTCATGCAAAGACGGGCTCAATAAAGGACAGAAATTGTATGGACATAACAGAAGCAGAAGATAAGAAGAGGTGGCAAGCATACACAGATAAATTGTACAAAAAAGATCTTCACAACCCAGATAATCACAATGGTGTGATCACTCACCTAGAGCCAGACATCCTGGAATGTGAAGTCAAGTGGGCCTTAGGAGAGATCACTATGAACAAAGCTGCTGCTACTGCTGCTGCTAAGTTGCTTCCATTGTGTCCAAATCTGTGCAATCACATAGACTGCAGGCCTCCAGGCTCTGCTGTCCCCAGGACTCCCCAGGCAGGAAAACAGGAGTGGGATGTCATATCCATCTCCAATACATGGAAGTAAAAAATGAAAGTGAAGTTGCTCAGTCATGTCCGACTCTTCACGAGCCCATGGACTGCAGACTACCAGGCTCCTCCGACCATGGGATTTTCCAGGCAAGAGTATTGGAGTGGGTTGCAATTGCCTTCTCCAATGAACAAAACTAGAGAGGTGATGGAATCCCAGTTGAAGTATTTCAAATTCTGAAAGTGATGCTGTGAAAATGCTGCACTCAAAATGCCAGCAAATTTGGAAAACTCAGCAGTGGCCACAGGACTGGAAAAGTCAGTTTTCATTCCAATTCCAAAGAAATGCAATGCCAAAGCATGCTCAAACTACTGAACAATTGCACTCATCTCACAAGCTAGTAAAGTACTACTTAAAATTCTCCAAGCCAGGTTTCAGCAACATGTGAACAAGAAACTTCCAGATTTTCAAGCTTGTTTAAGAAAAGGCCAGAGGAACCAGAGATCAAATTGCCAACATCTGCTGGAACATTCAAAAAGCAAGAGAGTTCCAGAAAAACATCTATTTCTGCTTTATTGACTATGTCAAAACCATTGACTCTGTGGATCACCATAAACTGTGAAAAATTTTGAAAGAGATGGGCATACCAGACCACCTGATCTGTCTCTTGAGATATCTGTTTGCAGGTCAGAAAACAGCAGTTAGAACTGGACATGGAACAGCAGACTGGTTCCACATAGCTAAAGGAGTACATCAAGGCTATATATTGTCTTTCTGCTTATTTAGCTTACATGCAGAGTACGTCATGAGAAACAGTGGGCTGGAGGAAGTCCAAGCTGGAATCAAGATTGCTGGGAGAAATATCAATAACCTCAGATAGGCAGATAAATACCACCCTTATGGCAGAAAGTAAAGAACTAAAGAGTCTCAATGAAAGTGAAAGAGAGAGTGAAAAAAATGGCTTAAAGCTCAACATTCAGAAAGCTAAGATCATGGCATCTGGTCCCATCACTTCATGGGAAATAGAAGGGAAAAAGGCAGAAGCAGTGACAGATGTTGATTGCAGCCATGAAATTAAAAGATACACTTTGGAAGGAAAGTTATGATCAAACTAAACAGCATATTAAAAAGCAGAGACATTATTTTGTCAACACAGGTCTTCTAGTGTACCTATGGTTTTTCCAGTGGTCATGTATGGATGTGAGGGTTGGACTATAAAGCAAGCTGATCACCAAAGAATTGATGCTTTTGAACTGTGGTGTTGGAGAAGACTCTTGAGAGTCTCTTGGACTGCAAGGAAATCCAACCAGTCCATCCTAAAGGAGATCTGTCCTGGGTGTTCATTGAAAGGACTGATGTTGAAGCTGAAACTCCAATACCTTGGCCTCCTGATGCCAAAAGCTGACTCATTTGAAAAGACCCTGATGCTGGGAAAGATTGAGGGCAGGAGGAGAAGGGGAAGACAGGATGGGATGGTTGGATGGCATCACCAACATGGGTTTGGGTGGACTCCCGGAGTTGGTGATGGACAGGGTGGCCTGGAGTACTGAGATTGAATGACTTAACTGAAATGAACTTTCTTCCTTGCTAAAAGTTTGAGATAGCCTCATTTAAAGTAAGGAATATGATGGAAGTGAAACTAAAATCAAAGGAGAGAATTATATAGTGACATTTTAAAACCAGGTAAATTAGAAAAACAAAGCTAAACCATAAAAAAGTTATTCTTTTAGTTATATGATTTTAATAGCATCAAATAATCCATTTCCATTGGAGCTTTAAAAACTTACATATTAATAAAAATTATGCCTTGCAAGTAAAGAAATGAATATAAAAATAAAACAGAATATAATAAAATATAATGAATATGATATTTAACACATTAATACAATATGTTATATTTTATATTATATGCTATGACTAGATAATAAAATAAAATATAATAAAATATAAAATATTGTAATTTTCTTAAAAAAATAAAAAATAATATAGAAGATACTACTTTAAGGGACTTCTGGACTTGCATCAGTATCCAAGTTTTTTTTTTTTTTTAATCAAAATATATTTTTAGGAATCTTTAGCATGCTGACCAAACAATCTGCACTCCCCAATAGCATAAATGAACATTCGGACAACTCAAAATTTGTTAATAGCTTTCTGGCTTAACAATATAGGTACTTTTGCATAAAGTCTATACCATTATCTGGCTCATCTTCCACTATTCTTTCTCTAATAAGAGACAGTTTCCTACTTCTGCAGAGAACTCGAGCACATAAAGTTGCAACCGCCAGTTACTTAAAGATATTCTTCAAAGAAATCTATTCTTACATTGCATATAATTTTAAACATTCAAATTCCACTAACATGGGAACATATCTGATCCACATCCCCAATTGTCACCTAGTTGCATTGGGATAACAACTACACCATTTTTAGAAAATATATTTCCCTTTAATGGGTAAAACAAATGCACAGTGCACAATGCATAGAACATGATCAGGCTCTTATGGATAACCTAACAGTGAAATGAAATGATATATAAATCAGAATCACTTCTCCATATCTCAGTATGTAAAATTTACTTTCATCAATAACTTTTTGTTCCAAATATTACAATAGAAAGCATTGATGAACCAAACCTTTCTATCCATTCATGCCATGGTGGTTCAGCTGCCTGCCGCCTCTCCACATGTTTTACAAGGTGTTTCTCAAAGCAATACGAAAAACCACAGACACCACAAAGTGCATTACAGGACAATTCATTGCACTCCAGAGAGAAGTGATCCAGCTCCACCCAATAGAGCACAGACACAAGTTCCCTCAAGCATTCAACCTTGACAAGTTATTTGTCAAACCCCACAAACAAAGAGCAAACTCCACAATGAAGAATATCCATATCACTCCAGCCTGCAGAAAGTAGACCCTAACTACAGCAATCTAAATGAAATGAAAAGGAAGACAAACATGCAGCAGGTGAAGGTAGATTGTCAGGGAGTGTTTAACAGGAAGATTCCTAAGTGCTGTCTCTCATGATTCCTTTGACCCTCTTCAAGAGGAACAGCACGCTGCTCCTAGGAACTGAGGCCATTGTGTGAGACAGGCTTGGGTCTCCTTTAGTAAACATTCTCTTTACAACAAAACTGCTTAGACTCACTCCCCTTTCTTGAGATATGGATTGTCTCCTGATCTTGTGTCCATTATTGTCCCTTGTTCCCTTGGTAACGGTTGCTGTACATTTGGTTTTCTGATCTCTATCATTGTAGAAGGAAATTTCGTGTACCACAGCCTATATATACTCACAGAAAAATCATTAAAGCACCTTTGCTCCATCATAGCTTAGGTCCCCGTGTCTTTTCTGTTTCTCTCTCTCTCTCTCTCTCTCTCTGGCTGATTCTCTGGAGTGTGGAGACCCGTTGACTCACTTTCCTGCCCTAGCTTCTAAGACCTTCCAGAGAAGGCACTCTGTGACTTCACTCCCTTGAGGGGGTGCCTGGTGCCTTCATGAGCGATGCAAGTCCTGTGTCAGGGGCTTTATTGGTTTTCATCATAAACCAGGGAATATCAGCCTCTTTCTCTCTTTTACTTTCTTATCATCGACTCCAGACCATCATGTTCTGATCCATTAAATGACCCCAAGAGTAAATGATAAAAACCCACCCAACCAAACAAAAGAGGAAATGATAAGAAGTTTTCCTGAAAAAGAATTCAGAGTAATGATGGAAAAGGGGACCCAAAATCTTCCAAACAAATTTGAGTCACCAATAAATACAGTGAAGACACAGATTAAGAAGGTGCAAAAATGTTAATAAGATCAAGGAGATTAAAGAAGAGTCAATCAGTAATAATCAATATCTGAAAGGAAAAGTTATACTATATATATACTAGCGATCCATTAAAGTGATATTTTGTGTGTTAAGTCACTACACTCGTTTATGACAGTCTGCACCCCACCGTCATCTGCTTGGCTCCTCAGTGCAGGGGATTCTCAAGGCTACAAAATAGGACTAGGTTGCCATGCCTAGCTCCAAGAGATCTTCCTGACCTATGGAACAAAGCTGCATCTCTTATGACTTCTGCATTAGAAGGTGGATTCTTTACTACTAGTGCTACCTGGTAAATCATTATTGAGATTATATAAATCTATATATTGAGATTATATAAATCTATATATTGAGAATATACACACACACACACATATACATACCTATTCATATGCATGCATATGTTTATGTCTAAAGTATAGGTATATACTTTTCCTGCCTATAGGTATTGGCATATATTCACTGTAGGTATGTAACAAAAGGTTGTAATTTTGCTGTATTCAATGATTTGCTAAAATGTGCTTTCACATTCATTCACTACAGAGTATATTCTAATTTGCCTTGTGGTTTACTCTTTGACTCATTGGTACTTTAGGAATGTCTTGTTTAATTTTCCACACATTGGCAAATTTGCACACATGTATACCATGTTTAATTTTTAACTCCACTTCTTGGTGGTCAGAGAACATACTTGGTATGATTTAAAATATTAAGACTTGTTTTACTATTTAACATAAAGCATATTTTAGGACAATTTAAGAGAATATTCAGATACATGTGGATACATTTATGTGTGTGTTTTTATATATTATATATACATATACATATGTCTCTACACTTATGACATATATACACATATGTGTAGAGATAAATATGTACACAGTATATGTATACATGCCTATGTGTATATAGCAGTGTGGGCACACAAATATATATATATATATATATATATATATATATATATATATATATATATATATACACAAATATATATACATACATACATATGTTCATACATATGTAACCTCAGATATGCAGATCACACCACCCTTATGGTAGAAAGTGAAGAGGAACTAAGAAACCTCTTGATGAAAGTAAAAGAGGAGAGTGAAAATGTTGGCTTAAAGAAAACTAAGAGAAGCATTCAGAAAACTAAGATCATGGCATTTGGTCCATCTCTTCATGGGAAATAGATGGGGAAACAATGGGGACAGTGTCAGACTAATTTTGGGGGCTCCAAAATCACTGCAGATGGTGATTGCAGCCACGAAATTAAAAGACGCTTACTCCTTGGAAGGAAAGTTATGACCAACTTAGATAGCATATTAAAAGGCAGAAACATGACTTTCCAACAAAGGTCCGTCTAGTCAAGGCTATGGTTTTTCGAGTGGTCATGTGTGGATGTGAGAGTTGGACTGTGAAGAAAGCTGAGCCCCAAAGAATTGATGCTTTTGAACTGTGTTGTTGGAAAATACTCTTGAGAGTCCCTTGGACTGCAAGGAGATCCAACCAGTCCATCCTAAAAGAGATCAGTCTTTGGTGTTCACTGGAAGGACTGACACTGAAGCTGAAACTTCAATACTTTGGCCACCTCATGTGAAGAGTTGACTCATTGGAAAAGACCCTGATGCTGGGAGGGATTGGGGGCAGGAGGAGAAGGGGACGATCGAGGATGAGATGGCTGGAGGGCATCGCTGACCCGATGGACATGGGTTTGAGTAAACTCAGGTATTTGGTGATGGACAGGGAGGCCTGGCGTGCTGTGATTCATGGGGTCGCAAAGACTCAGAAACGACTGAGCTACTGAACTGATGTATACATACGTATATACGTACATATATATCAGTTCAGTTCAGTTCAGCCGCTCAGTCGTGTACATATATATACGTATATACAAATATGTATATATATATATGACTTGAAAACACCACGTTACCTCCTATGTACCCGTTCTTATTCTTGAAGTGGCCATGTTCATCAAATTTATATTTTGCTTCCAGTCTCTCTCTTTGAGACTTGTAGTAAGTCTGCATTAGGTATTTTCACATTACTTTAGGGCCACTTTATGTCCTGTTGACTCAGTTGTGTCCAACTCTTAGCGCCCCATGGACTGCAGCCTACCAGGCTCCTCCATCCATGGGATTTTTTAGGCAAGAGTACTGGAGTGGGGTCCATTGCATTCTCCCTAGCCTGAGACATTTGTGGAGCACTTGGGTTTGCCTTGATGAGAGCAGAACAAGGTGGTACAGTTTCTTGGACTGCAGGAATCCTGGTGGTACTTGTTAGGCAGCCAATCCGGCAGCCATGGGCCTAGCTTGTGTTTGCAAGAGCATGAGTGGTACTTCTTTCTGGTCTTTCTCTATTGACTGGTAGTAGGTGTTAACATGTGGGAAGAGGGGGATTCCAATGGTGTCTCCACTTCCTGTGTGTGATACAGCAGTAAGGCCCTGCCTCTTTGGCAGTTTGGGAATTCTCAAAAGGAATTCTCTGCTACACAACTACTCCTTCATGCACCATCAGGCCATCTCCACATATTCAATGGCAGTCCTCTCCCAGGAGTGCTCTCTACACCCCATGTTCCAACTTCCAGACCTTATGCACACTGGTTGATCTGCATTGCAGTTTGGGTCATGTATGGCTACACCACACATTGTGTGACTCTCAAGCTATACAAATTATATTTTATCATATCTTTCACTTTGCTTCCTTTCTATCCAAAATACATTGCATTTTAGTGAGGGGGCTTGCCTTAATCTGGAAGTCTCTTCTGTGCTTCTCATTCCCTCACCTCAAGGCACAGGTTTTGTCCTGCTTCCTCTCATCCTCCTTCTTCCTTTTTATACCCATTCTACCCAGCTATGTTGGGAATCCACACAGGCCACTCTGATGAACACAGTGTTCGGCTAGTGTTCAGTTGATGCTCTGGGAGAACTGTTAACAGTGTAGAAATATTATTTGTGATCCTTTCATTGAGAGAGATGCACTGCATGTCCTTCTACACTTCATCCTTCTTGGAACTTATGATTTTTTTTTCCTGGCAAGCTGTTATTTGTTTGTGCATGACAGTAAAGCAACAAATATTAGTTGATATGAATTAATCTGTTTGAAATTAGATTCTATACATACACACATAACTGGTAATTTTTTGACTTTCAACATGCAATGAAGCACATATTTGGGTGTGTGGGTGTGTGTTTTCCCAGAAATTTCTGTTAATGAGTGATTGCCATCAGCATGAAAAAATGCAGTTCTCTTCCTGATAAGAGATGATACAAGAATTGTGCTCAAAAAGTCAGCTCCTGAATATATCTAGCCATTTGTTGAAATATCCTAACCTCTTCCCCGAGCATAGATGCTCCATTTTGGCTCTCAAAGCTTAACTCCATTCAGTGGGTGTCAAAGGTGAGAGACTGCCATGGGCATAATTCAATTCTTGTAGAAGTAGGATGGCAAATTCACTGGAAATTACCAGTTGGTAGTTGACAACTTGAAAAAGAGAGAAACAACAAGAAATAACAATTAAAAAAAAGAGGCATGTGTAGTTCATGATTTAATCTTAATAGGTACATTTTAATTGATGTTTGGATCATAGAAAAGCAAGGGAATTCAATAAAATCATTTACATCTCCTTAATTTTTCTCTGCTAATGACTTGGACAGTGTGGATCACAAAAAAAAAAAAAAAAAAAAAAAAGCTGTGGAAAATTCTTAAAGAGATAAGAACACCAGAACATCTTACCAGTCTCCTGGGAAACATGTATGCAGATCATGTTGTAAGAGTGGGAAAGGAATATGTCAAGGCTATATACTGTTACCCTGCTAATTTAACTTCTGTGCAGAATACATCATGAAAAATAACATCCTAGATGAATCTCAAGCTGGAAAAACTTTATGTAGAAGATATGAATAACCTTAGTTATCCAGATGACATCACCCAAATGGCAGAAAGACGTTAGAAACTAAAAAGTCCCTTGATGAAGGAGAAAGACGAGAGTGGAAAAGCTGGATTAAAACCCAATATTAAAACAACTAAAATGATGGCATTTAATTCCATCGTTTCAAGGCATATCAATGAAGATAAAACGGAATCAGTGACAGACTTTATTTTCTTGACCTCTGACATCACTGTGGGCATTGACTACAGCCATGAAACTAAAAGACTCTTGTTCCTTGGACAAAAAGCTTTGCCTAATCTATTCAATATATTAAAATGTAAAGACATCACTGGCGAAATCCAAAAGACAAAGCTCTTGTTAATCCATTAGTCATGTATCAAGGTGAGAGAGGGACCATAAGAACTGTCAAAGCATCAGGGCTTCACAACTGTGGAGCTGGAGAAGTATCTTGAGAGTTCTATGAAGAGCAGAGAGATGGAAACAAGTCAACCGTGAAGACCCTCAAACTGAGAATTCATGCAAAGACTCTTCAGCCAATAATTGGTTCTTAGCCCAAGACCAACAGCCAAATCGCTGGAAAGAACCTGATGCTGTGAAAGCTTGAGTGCAGGAGAAGGGAACAACAGAAGACGAAATAATTGCAATTCATCAACGCCATGAGATTCAGCGAACTCTGGGCTATTTAAAGGACAGGGAAGCCTGGAGTTCTTGCTGTACACGGAATTGCAAAGTGTTGACAAAACTGAGTGACTTAACTACATAAAAAAATGGTGTTGGCAGGGCCTGGGGGATGGTTCACAAAGCATCTTAATCTGTCCTTATACATGGGATGATAAGTGAGACTGACAGAAAGTACACAGACCTTGTGAGTTTCCTTCCTATCTTTCCTCAAAGTATACTTGCCACAATGTCTCTTGAGAGCTTCATGGGGATGGAGAACTTCTGCAGAGTCAAGTAGAATGTTATGATAGAAACCTTAAACCGCATGCCACTTTAACCCACATGTCACTGTAATGTACAACTTTGGTCTTATGCAACAGTAGGCATTGTCTCTAAATACCTCCTAGACATTCCCATTTTTGATGTATTAGCATGCCTTACATGTGAACTGAGAAAAGAGATGAGAGGTAAAACAAAACTAAGGCTTCTCAATCAAGCTCTGTAATCCTGGGAGAAGCATCTTTGACCTTGCATGCCTAGTAGCTGTTAAACATACTTACATAGGTTACATTACTGAGCATGGAGCGAGGTAGGCTACTCACTCCATTTTTACTTTCCAACTTACCTTCTCTGTGAAAAGCCATTCTTCTCCACTTAATATCTCAGTTTTTGTGTACAGATGAAGGGTGAGGATTTGGGAAGTAGTGAATGCATTTGGAAGCCCTATAAAATGAAGGCTGGAAGCACAAATTTTTCACTTCGTTATCTCCTAAGACATGTGGCCTTTTAAAGGCATGCATTGTCAGTGTATCTCAAAAAAATACACTCATACATTTCTTATTGCCTAGTGGACACAGAGAGCTGAAGCCAGAAGTTATGTATATTTGGCAACTTGGCAGTGGGGTGAGGCTTGGACATTGAAGGTATTATGTAATAAGAATGTGGACCATGTTATATGTTCTGTCTGTTTTAACTGTCTGTCTGATACACTTCGGCAATGGGAAGGCATGTTCCACCATGCGGGAAGAGAATTCCAGACGTCATTCTTTGTTTCATTTCTTTTTTAAAAATTTTTAATTGGAGGCTCACTACTTTACAATATTGTACTGGTTTTTGCCATACATAGACATGAATCAGCCATAGGTGTATATGTGTTTCCCATCCTGACCCTCCCTTCCACATTCCTCTCCATCCCATCCTTCAGGGTCATCCCAGTGCTCCAGTCCTGAGCAACCTGTCTCATGCTTAGATCCTGGGCTGACAATCTGTTTCACAATATGAAAATATACATGTTTCAGTGATATTTTTTCAAATCCCCCACACTCGGCTTCTCCTTCAGAGTCCAAAAGTCTGTTCTTTACATGCATATCTCTTTTGCCATCTCGCATATAGGGTCGTTGTTACCATCTTTTTAATTGAATATAAATGCATTAATAAACTGTATTGGTGTTCTTCTTTCTGACTTATAATAGGCCCCAGTTTCGTCCACCTTACTAGAATTGATTCAAAGGAACTCTTTTTAAAGGCCAGGTAATATTACATTGTGTATGTGTACCACAGCTTTCTTATCAATTCATCTGTCAATGGACATGTAGGTTGCTTCCATATCCTCTCTACTATGAACAATGCTGCGGTGAACATCGGGGTAAATGTGTCTCTTTCAATTCTGGCTTCTTTGGCGTGTATGCTCAGCAATGGAATTGCTGGGTCATATGGCAGTTCTATGTCCAGGTTTTTTTTTTTTTTTTTTTTTTTTAAGGAATCTCCACACTCTTCTCCACAGTGGCTGTACTAGATTGCATTTCCACGAATCGTGTAAGAGGGTTCCCTTTTCTCCACACGCTCTTCAGCATTTATTGTTTGTAGAATTTTGGATAGCAGCCATTCTGACCAACATGAGATGGTACCACTTTGTGGTTTTGATTTGTATTTCTCTGATAATGATTGATTTTGAGCATCTTTTCCTGTGTTTGCTACGCTTCTGTATGTCTTCTTTGGAGAAATATCTGTTTAGTTCTTTGGGCCGTTTTTGGATTGGGTCGTTTATTTTTCTGGGATTGAGCTTCAAGTGTGGTTTGTATATTTTTGATATTGAGATTTAGTTCTTTGGCCCACTTTTGGATTGGGCCGTTTATTTTTCTGGAATTGAGCTTCAAGAGTGGTTTGCACATTTTTGAGATTAATTCTTATCAGTTGCTTCATTTGCTATTATTTCCTCCAATTCTGAATGCTGTCTTTCCCCGCTACTTATAGTTTCCTTCATTGTGCAATAGTTTTTAACATTAATTAGGTCCCATTTGTTTATTTTTCCTTTTATTTGCATTACTATAGGAGGTGGGTCAAAGAAGAACCTGCTGTGATTTCTGCCAGAGAGCAGTTTGCCTATGTTTTCCTCAAGAGTTCTGTAGTTTCTGCTCTTATGTTTAGACTTTTAATCCATTTTGAATTTATTTTTGTGTATGGTGTTAGAAAGTGTTCTAATTTCATTCTTCAACAAGTGGTTGACCAGTTTTCCCAGCACCACTTATTAAAGAGATTCTCTTTTCTCCATCATATATTCTTGTCTCCTTTGTCAAAGATAAGGTGTCCACAGGTGCGTGGATTTATCTCTAGGCTTTCTATTTTGTTCCATTGAACTATATTTCTGTTTTCTGTGCCAGTACAACACTGTCTTGATGACTGTAGCTTTGTAGTATAACCTGAAGTCAGGCAGGTTGATTCCTTCAGTTCCATTCTTTCTCAAGATTGCTTTTGGCTATTTCTATACAAATTGTGAAACTATTTGTTCTAGTTCTCTGAAAAATACCATTGGTAGCTTGATAGGGATTTCACTGAATTTAACACATTGCTAATATACTCATTTTCTTTATATTGACTCTTCCAATCCAAGAGCATGGTATATTTCTTCCTCTATTTGTTTCCTCTTTGATTTCTTTCATCAATGTTCTATAATTTTCTATATATAGATCTTTTGTTCCTCTCAGTAGAGTTATTCATAAATATTTTATTCTTTTTGTTGCAATGGTGAATGGGATTGTTTCCTTAATTTCAATTTCTGTTTTCTAATTGTTAGTATATGCAAGGGATTTCTGTGTGCTGATTTTATACCCTGCAACTTTACTATATTCATTGATTAGCTCTAGTAATTTTTTGGTGATGTTTTTAAGTTTTTCTATGTCATCTGCACACATGGAGAGCCTTATCACTTTCCAGCCAGGATGGCTGCTATTCAAAAGTCTACAAGCAATAAATGCTGGAGAGGGTGTGGAGAAAAGGGAACCCTCTTACACTGTTGGTGGGAATGCAAACTAGTACAGCCGCTATGGAAAACAGTGTGGAGATTCCTTAAAAACCTGGACATAGAACTGCCATATGACCCAGCAATCCCACTTCTGGTTATACACACTGAGGAAACCAGATCTGAAAGAGACACGTGCACCCCAATGTTCATCGCAGCACTGTTTATAATACCCAGGACATGGAAGCAACCTAGATGCCCATCAGCAGATGAATGGATAAGGAAGCTGTGGTACATATACACCATGGAATATTACTCAGCCATTAAAAAGAATTCATTTGAACCAGTCCTAATGAGATGGATGAAGCTGGAGCCCATTATACAGAATGAAGTAAGCCAGAAAGATAAAGAACATTACAGCATACTGACACATGTATATGGAATTTAGAAGGGTGATAACGATGGCCCTGTGTGCAGAACAGAAAAAGAGACACAGAAATACAGAACAGACTTTTATCACTTTTCAAATCTGGGTTCTTGTTATTTCTTTTTCTTCTCTGATTCCTATGGATAAAACCTCCAAAACTATGTTGAATAGTAGTGGTGAGAGTGAGCACACTTGTTCCTGACTTTATGGGAAATGCTTTCAAATTTTCATGGAAACATTGAGGATTATGTTTGCTGTGAGTTTATCATATATACTTTTTTATTTGTGAGGTATGTTCCTTCTATTCCTGCTTTCTACAGTGTTTTTTTTTTTTTTATCCATTTATCATAAATGGATGTTGAATTTTGTCAAAGGCTTTCTCTGCATCTATTGAGATAATCATAGGGCTTTTATCTTTCAATTTGTTACTGTGGAGTATTACATTGATTGATTTGCAGATATTAAAGAATATTTGCATTCCTGCCCACTTGGTCATGATGTATGATCTTTTAAATATGTTGTTGGATTCTGTTTGCTAGGATTTTGCTAAGGATTTTTGCGTCTATACATCAGTGATATTGGCCAGTAGTTTTCCTGTTCTGTGGCATCTTTGTATGGTTTTGATATTAGGGTGATACTAGTTTAGCCTCATAGAATGAGTTTGGAAATTTACCTTCCTCTGCAATTTTCTGGAAGAGTTTGAGAAGAATATGTGTTAGCTCTTCTGTAAATTTTTGGTAGAATTCAGCTGTGAAGCCGTTTGGTCCTGGGCTTTTGCTTGCTGGAATATTTCTAATTACAGTCTTGATTTCCTGTTTGTGATAGATCTGTTAAGATTTTCTATTTCTTCCTGGTTTTTGGAAAGCTGTGCATTTCTAGGAGTTGGTCCATTTCC
This sequence comes from Dama dama, assembly GCF_033118175.1. NCBI lineage: Eukaryota > Metazoa > Chordata > Mammalia > Artiodactyla > Cervidae > Dama > Dama dama. The sequence continues at coordinate 1,695,556 of NC_083715.1, read as the reverse complement.
TCCAAGTTGTCCATTATATTGGCATATATTTGCTGATGATGCTTACGATGCTTTGCATTTCTGTGTTGTCAGTTGCAATTTCTCCATTTTCATTCTAATTTTGTTGATTTGATTCTTCTTTGTTCCTTGATGAGTATTGCTAATGGTTTGTCTATTTTATTTACCTTCTCAAAGAACCAACTTTTAGCTTTGTTGATTTTTGCTATGGTCTCTTTTGTTTCTTTTACATTTATTTCTGCCCTAATTTTTATGATTTCTTCCCTTCTACTAACCATGCTGTTCTTCATTTTCTAGTTGCTTGAGGTATACAGTTATGTTATTTATTTGATTTCTCTCCTGTTTCTTGAGGTAGGCTTGTATTGCTATGAACTTTCCCTTTAAAAATGCTTTTACTGTGTCCCATAGGTTTTGGGTTGTTGTGCTTTCATTTTCACTCATTTCTATGCATTCTTTGATTTATTTGTTTATTTCTTCTCTTATTTGTTCGTTATCCTGAAACGTGTTGTTTAGCCTCCATATGTTGAAAGTTTTAATAGTTTTTTTTTTTTTTTTTCCCTGTAGTTGACATCTAATCTTACTGCATTGACATCAGAAAAGAAGTTTGGAATGGTTTCAAATTTTCTGAATTTACAAAGGCTAGATTTATGGCCCAGGATATGATATGTCCTGGAGAAGGTTCCGTGCACACTGAGAAAAAGATGAAATTCATTGTTTGTGGTGGAATGTCCCATAGATATCAATTAGGTCTAACTGATCCATTGTCAACAAAGGTCCATCTAGTCAAGGCTATGGTTTTTCTAGTAGTCATGTATGGATGTGAGAGTTGGACTATAAGGAAAAGCTGAGCACCGAAGAACTCATGCTTTTGAGCTTTGGTGTTGGAGGAGATTCTTGAGAGTCCCTTGGCCTGAAAGGAGATCCAACCAGTCCATCCTAAAAGAGATCAGTCCTGGGTGTTCATTGGAGGGACTGATGTTGAAGCTGAAACTCCAATAATTTGGCCACCTCATACAAAGAGCTGACTCATTGGAAAAGACCCTGGTGCAGGAGGAGGGGGCCACAGAGAATAAGTTTGTTGGATGGTATCACCGATTAAATGGACGTGAATTTGGGTAATCTCCAGGAGTTGGTGATAGACAGGGAGGCCTAGCATGCTGCGGTTCATAAGGCCACAAAGAATCAAATATGACTGAGTGACTGAACTGACCTGATCCATTGTACCATTTAAAGTTTGAGTTTCCTTGCTAATATTCTGTTTAGTTGATCTATCTATTGCTGTTAGTAGGGTATTAAAGTCTCTCACTATTATTGTGTTACTGTTAATTTCCCATTTCATACTTGTTAGCATTTGCCTTACATATTTGGTGCTAGATATGTTGGTTGCATACTTATTTATAATTGTTATATCTTCTTCTTGGATTGCTCCTTGGATCATTATTTAGTGTCCTTCTTTGTCTCTTTTCACAGCCTTTATTTCAAAGTCTATTTTATTAGATATGAGTATTGCTACTCCTGCTTCCTTTTTTTCTCCATTTGCATGAAATATCTTTTTCCCACTCTTCACGTTTAGTCTGTATGCATCCCTTATTTTGAGGTGGGTCTCTTGTAGACAGCATATATAATGGGCCTTATTTTTATATCCATTCAGCCAGGCTTTGTCTTTTGGCTTGGGGATTCAACCCATTTACCTTTAAGGTAATTATTGATAAGTATGATCCTGTTGCCTGTTACTTTGTTATTTTGGGCTTGAGTTTATATGCCTTTTCTGTGTTTCTTGTATAGAGAGGATTCTTTAGCATTTGTTGAAAAGCTGGTTTGCTGGTGTTGTATTCTCTGAGCTTTTTCTTGTCGATAAAGTTTTGAATTCCCTTTCATTTTTGAATGAGATCATTGCTGGGTACAGTAATCTGGTTTGTAGACTTTTCTGTTTCATCATGTTAAGTCTATCCTTCCATTCCCTTCTGGCCTGGAGTTTCTATTGAAAAGTCAGCTGTTATCCATATGGGCATCCCCTTGGGTGTTATATGTTGTTTTTTTGCTTGCAGCTTTAAATATTTGTTCTTCATGTTTGATTTTCATTAATTGAATAATATGTGTCTTGTTTATTCTGTTTGGGACTCTGGTTTCTTGGACTTAGGTGGCTATTTCTTTCTCAATTTTAGGGAAGTTTTCAGTTATTATCTCAAGTATCCTCTCATGACCTTTCTTTTTGTCTTCTTCTGGGACTCCTATGATTTGAATGTTGGGGCATTTGACATTGTCCCAGAGGTCTCTGAGTTTGTCCTCATTTCTTTTAATTCGTTTTTCTTTTTTCTTCTCTACTTAATTTATTTCCACCATTCTATCTTCCACCTCACTTACCCTATCTTCTGCCTCATTTATTCTACTGTTCATTGCCTTCAGAGTGTTTTTGACCTCAGTTATTGCATTATTCATTATTGATTAGCTCTTTTGTTTCTTCTAGGTCCTTGTTAAACATTTCTTGCATATTCTCAATCCTTGTCTCCAGACTATTTATCTGTTACTCGATTTTCTTATCAGTATTTTGGATCATTCTTACCATCATTATTCTGTATTATTTTTCAGGTAGACTTCCTATATCGTCCTCTTTTGTTTGGTTAGGTGAACATTTGTCATATTTCTTTACCTGCTGAATATTTATCTGCCTTTTAATCTCATTTAGATTGCTGTGTTTGGGGTGGCCTTTCTTTATCCTAAAGCTTGTGGTTCCTCTTTATTGTGGAGTTTCCTCCCCATGGATGCATTTAGAAGAGTTACTTGTTAAGGTTTCCTGGTTAGGGAAGCTTGTGTCTGTGTTCTGACAGGTGGAAGTGGATCTCGTCTCCCTGGAGCACAATGAACAGCCCAGTAGTGAGTTTTGAGTTGTCTATGGGTTTGGTGTGACTTTTGACCACCTGCCTGTTAATGCTCAGGTTTATGTCCCTGCATTGTTGGATAATTTTCTTGGTATGTCTTGCTCTGAAACTTGTTGGCTCTTGAGTGGAGCTTGGTTTCAGTGTAGGTATGGAGGCTTTTGGATGAGCTCTTGTTGATTAATGTTCCCCAGAGTCAGGAGTTTTACGGTCTTCTCAAGTTTTGGATTTAAGCCTCCTACCTCTGGCTTTCTGTTTTATTGTTTCTGTAGTCTCAAGACTTCATGCATACAGCACTGATGATAAAACATCTAGGTTCATGGTGAGAAGATACTCCACAATGAGGAACACCCAGAGAGGTTCACGGAGTTACATAGAGAAGAGAAGAGGGAGGAAGGAGACAGAGGTGACCAGGAGGAGAAAAGGAGAAGTCAAAAATAGAGAGACAGATCTAGCCAGTAATTAGTTCTCTAAGTGTTCTCCACTGCATGGAACACCCAAATAGATTCACAGAGTTGGGTAGAGAAGAGCGGGGGAAAAAAGAGATAGAGGTGACCTGGGGGAGAAAAAGGAGAGTCAAAAGGGGGAGAGAGTGATGAACCCAGCAATCACACTCCTAAGTAAAAATGGATACTGAAGTTTGAATTCTCAAAGGGACAAAATTGTTAACAAATACCAAAAAGCATAGTTTAAAAAATCTAGAGGTTAGACTCTCAAAAATGAAGTATTTTTAAAAATCACAGGAATTATATATATATATATATATATATGTATATATATATATATTTCATATATATATATATGAAATTTGTTTTAAAATAGGGTTTTTTGCCAGTAATGGCAGTTTATAAAAGTGAAAATTAAATCAGTAATAAAGAACTTAAAAAATTAAGAATGTAAAATATATCTAGGAATTTCTCTGGAGTTGTTGATGGCAGTGTGGGGTCAGTTGTTTCAGATAGTGTTTTGTTCCAGCTTTTACTTCTTCTCAAGGTTTATAGGCCCCTTCCAATGTAGTAAGTGCTAACTTCAGGGTTTTAATCTTTTGCACCTGTTACATCCAAAGTGATTCTCTCTTCATTGCTTATTTTGGCATTTGCTGTTTGCAAGGCTCTTCAGTGTCTAATTTCTCTCCTGATACACTGGGGGCAAAGGTAGTCACTTATTTAGGCTCACTTGTTCAGTTGTGCTGTGGGGAGGGAGGGCCACTGCAAATAAATATCATTGGCATTTGTGGGGAGTGCTTACAGTGTCTGGGCCACATTGGATTTGCCCCCACTCACGACATGTGTGCCTTTCCAGTCTACACTGCTCAGACTCCAGGTTGCTCTGCTGGGGAACTGTCTAATGCGGGTCCTGCAATGCATGCACTTCCTGGACTGAGCTGCTCAGGCTTAGGTTTTCAGGTACTCCACAAAAGCAAAGATTCTGTTGGCCTGCCTTTTGTGCCCTTCTCAGTTCCAAGCAGCTCATGCGACCATATGCTTGACAAGCACACGCTCCCTGGTGTATGGTGCATCTTATCACCTCCCCAGTCCCATCCACTCAGTTTCTGGATTTACAGTGAGAACGCTATCTCAGGTGTGCTGTGTATCTCCTCTGGGGAGCTGATCTCTGACTGTGACCCTCCTGGCAGATATCAAGTACCCAGGATCCCAGGAAGACTTGGTTAGCAACTGGGATCCTGCTTACAGTTTGGTAAAGGATGCTGTCTCTGGGGCCAAGATTGCCCCTTGCCATCTGGCTCTTGCTGTCACCCCCCTGCATCTCTGCCTCTGTTGGGGGAGGGGCCAGTTCACAATCGGCTAGCTCTCCTCTGATATTCACTCAATCCTTTGCTCTGTGAGCAGTCCAGGCTGTGCCTTAGAGCTTTTCATGGGAAAGTTCTCTCTCTCTCTCTGGCTATCCCACAGTGTGGGATGCTATCCCAAGTTAGCTCCCTCAGACTTTCCTCAGGGCATTCAGGCCTGGTCCATACCTTAAGCATGAAACCCATGACTTCCTGTTCAACCCCGACTCACTGGTGGTGTTCGTGATGTTCCGCACTACTTCTCCACTGAGGGCTGTTGTCCGGTGCGTATTCTGTGGGTTTTTTTGTTTCTGTTTTTCCTCCTTTCTGTTCCCGTCTGAAATTCCAAAACTCCCCATAGACCCACCAGTGAGAGGATTTCCTGGTGTTTGGAAACTTCTCCTCCTTCATGACTCCCTCCCCAGGATGGGTCTCTGTCCCTAACTCTTTTGTCTCTCTTTTTATCTTTTATATTTTGTCATACCTCCTTTCAGAGAGAATGGGCTGCCTTTCTGGGTGTCTGGTGTCCTCTGACAGTGTTCAGAAGTTGTTTTGTGGAATTCTCTCAGTGTGCAAATGATCTTTCAATGAATTCCTAGGGGAGAAAGTGGTCTTCCTGTCCTATTCCTCCACCAACTTAGGACCGCCCCTTACCCTTGGTTTTTATCTTCTGTGCTGTATGCATGTGGAATTCTTGATAATACTGTAACAAAGGAATCAAAGCCCAGCGGCCAGGAAGTCAATTCCAGAACTTTGAATCATCATCAAACTCGTGACACCAGGAACATTAAAAGAGAAGTACACAGACAAAGTCTCCATACCTACAAGGAAATAAAGCTCCACACAAAATCCAGCAAGTTCAGTGCAAGATAACCCACAACTATTCTCCAGCAAAATAGGAAAACAACAATGAATACCATAAAAAATGGACTGCCCACAGCCATACCAAACCCACAATCAAAAATGCATAACTGGACACTTCATTGCACTCCAGAGTGAAGAGATCCAGATCCACCTGCAGAGCCCAGACAGAAGTTCCCCAAAGCACTAAACATTGACAAGTCACTGCTCCAACCCCATCCACAAAGAGCAGACTCCACAACAAAATGAAGCCATAACTGTCCAGCCTGCAGAAAGGGGACCCAAACCACAGCAATGTAAACAAAAAAAAAAAAAAAAAAAAAGAAAGAAAGAAAGAAAGAAAAATATGCAACTGGTGAAGGTACATGATAAAATCCACCAAACCAAACAAAGATGACATAGGGGGACTGCCTGAAAAATAATTCAGAATAAAGACAGTGTTGGTGATCTATAATCTGAAAATAATGTGGAGTCCCTGATAAACACACTGGAGACATGGATTGAGAAGATGAAAAAAAAAAAAAAAATTAACAAGATCTAGAAGAACTAAAAAAGAGTCTATCAGTAATAATGTGATAACTGAGATTAAAAACACTCTGGAGGGAACCAACAGTAGCATAACCAAGGCAGCAGAAAGGACAGATTATATGGAAACATATTAAAGAGAATTGGAAAAAAGGAAAGCAGTGTGGAAAACCCCTGAGACTTTCGGGGACAATGTTAAATGCCATGCCACACCAGAAAGAAAAAAACAAAACAAAACAAACAAACAAACAAAAACAAACAAAAAAAAAAAAAAAAAAAAAAAACAGAGAGAGAGAGAGAAAAGAAAGAAAGAAAACGGGATCATGAGAAAATTCTTGAGGAGATAAATGTTGAAAATCTCCATTAAATGTGGAAGGAAATATTTCTCCAAGGCCCAGAGCCCCAGAAAGTCTCAAAGATGATAAATTCAGAATGAAACATTACACAACACATATTAATCAGATAAAGAAATGTTAAACACAAAAATCAAACATTAGGAGCAGCAAGGGGAAAGAGATATATAACAAACAAGTGAATCCCCATAAGGATAGCAGTTGGTCTTTCAATAGAAATTTTTCAGGTCAGAAGAGAATGATAGCATATACTCGAAGTGATGAATGAGTCAAATCTACAACCAACAAGGAACTTATAGAGATATAAAGGAGAAACCAAAATTTTAAGCAATAACCGAGAGAATTCATCACCATGAATATGTTATACTGTTAACAACACTTTAAAACTGTGGCACTTCGTATGTTATCATAATTGAAAAACACATCAGTGGCCAAGAGTTTGGAGAAGGTCAATTTTCATTTCTGATATCAAAAAAGATGGATGCCAAAGAACACTTAACTGGGCAATTGTGCTCCTTTCATATGCTAGCAAGATAATAATCAAAATTTTTCAGCAATATGTGAACAAAAAATTTGAAGATGTGCAGCCTAGTTTTGGAAAAGATAGAGGAATCAGAGAACAATTGCCAATAAAATTTGGATCCCAAGAAAACAAGGAATTCCAGGAAAAAAAATTACACCTGCTTTCTTGATTCCACTAAAGCCATTTACTGTTATGGATAACAATAACTGTGGGCAATTCAAAAAGAGATGGAAGTATCAGACTTTCTAATCTGTCTCCTGAGAAATAGGTATGCAGGTCAAGATACAAGAGTTGAAAGTAGACATAGAAATGTTGACTAGTTCAAAACATGGAAAGGAGTGTGACAAGGCTATATACTGTCACTTTGTTTATATGAAATATGTTCAGGACATAGTAAGCAAAATGCCAAGGTGGATGACAAGCCTGATTCCAATGACAGCTGGAATGTGTTTGCAGGAGGAACATCAACAACTTCAGAATATGGATGGTAACACTCTAAAAAAAGATAAAATGAAACAGAACTAAAGAGCCTCTTGATGAGGGCAAATGAGGAAAGAGAAAAATCTTGCTGAAAGCACAAGTTTTAAAAAACAAAAATCATGGCATCTAGTCTCATCACTACTTGGCAAATTAAACGAGAAAACTTGGAATCACTGAAAGACTTAATTTTCTTGGGCTCCAAACTCACTGTAAATGATGACTGCAGTCATGGAACAAAAGAAAAAAAAAATCTTTGTAGAAAAAGCTATGGCAATCCTACACATTGTATTAAAAAGAAGAGACATCACTTTACTACAAAGCCCCCCACAGTCACAAGCACATACAGTTTATCCAGAAGTCTCGTACAGATGTTCAGATGTACAGTTCAGTTCAGTTCAGTTCAGTTCAGCTGCTCAGTTGTGTCTGACTCTGCAGCCCCATGAACTGCAGCACGCCAGACCTCCCTGTCCATCACCAACTCCGGGAGTCCACCTAAACCCATGTCCATTGACTCGGTGATGCCATCCAACCATCTCATCCTCTGTCGTCCCCTTGTCCCCTGCCCTCAATCTTTCCCAGCATCAGAGTCTTATCAAATGAGTCAGTTCTTCACATCAGGTGGCCAAAATATTGGAGTTTCAGCTTCAACATCAATCCTTCCAATGAACAACCAGGACTGATCTCCTTTAGGATGGACTGGTTGGATCTCCTTGCAGTGCAAGGGATTCTCAAGAGTCTTCTCCAACACCACAGTTCAAAAGCACCAATTCTTCTGCACTCAGCTTTCTTCATAGTCCAACTCTCACATCCATACATGATCACTGGGAAAAACCATAGCTAAAGTAGACTGACCTGTGTTGACAAAGTAATGTCTCTCTTTTTTAATATGCTGTCTAGGTTGGTCATAAATTTCCTTTCAAGGTGTAAGCATCTTTTAATTTCATGGCTGCTATCACCATCAGCAGTTATTTTGGAACCCAGAAAAATAAAGTCAGCCACTCTTTCCCCACCTATTTCCCAAGAAGTGGCAACTGTGTGGTCGCAGGAGGGTCAAGAGGGCTACTCCACATTGAAGGTCAGGAGGGGAGCCGTGAGGAGATACCATCTGTCCAAGGTAAGGAGCAGTGGCTGCACTTTCCTGGAGCAGACATAAAGAAATACCCCACATCTAAGGTAAGAGAAACCTAAGTAAGACGGTAGGTGTGGCTAGAGGGCATCAGAGGGCAGACACAGTAACCATAATCACAGAAAACTAGTCAATCTGGTCACACGGACCACAGCGTTGTCTAACTCAGTGAAACTAAGCCGTGCCATGTGGGAGCATCCAAGACATCGGGTCATGGTGGAGAGATCTGACAGAATGTGGCCCACTGGAGAAGGGAATGGCAAACCACTTCCGAGTTCTTGCCTTGAGGTCCCCAGGTCAGTAGGTGCCCAATATGCTACCAGTGATCAGCGGAGAAATAACCCCAGAAAGAATGATGGGATGGAGCCAAAGCAAAAACAATATGCAGTTGTGGATGTGACTGGTGAAAGAAGCAAGTTCTGATGCTATAAAGAGCAATATTGCATAGGAATATGGAATATTAGGTCCATGAATCAAGGCAAAAGGGAACTGGTCAAACAGGAGATGACAAGTGTGAATTTCGACGTTCTAGGAATCAGCGAACTAAATAATGGACTGGAAAGGGTGAATTTAACTCAGATGACCATTATATCTACTACTGGGGGCAGGAATCCCTTGGAAGAAATGGAGTAGCCATCATGGTCAACAAAAGAGTCCGAAATGCAGTTCTTGGATGCAATTTCAAAAGAGACAGAATGATCTCTGTTCATTTCCAAGGCAAACATTCAATATCATGGTAATCCAAGCCTATGCCCCAACCAGTAATACTGAAGAAGCTGAAGTTGAATGGTTCTATGAAGACCTACAAGACCTTTTAGAACTAACATCCCCAAAAGGTGTCCTTTTCATTAGAGGGGACTGGAATTCAAAAGTAAGAAGTCAAGAAACACCTGGAGTAACAGGCAAATTTGTCCTTGGAGTACGGAATGAAGCATGGAAAATGCTAATAGAGTTTTGCCAAGAGAACACAACTCAGCTAACACCCTCTTCCAACAACACAAGAGAAGATTTTACACATGGACATCACCAAATGGTCAACACTGAAATCAGATTGACTATATTCTTTGCAGCCAAAAAGGGAGAGGCTCTATACAGTCAGCAAAAACAAGACTGGGAGTTGACTGTAGCTCAGATCAACTCCTTATTGCCAAATTCAGACTTAAATTGAAGAAAGTAGGGAAAAACACTAGACTATTCAGGGATGACCTAAATCAAATCCCCTATGACTATACAGTGGAAACGAGAAATAGATTTAAGGGACTAGATCTGATAGACAGAGTGCATGATGAAGTATGGATGGAGGTTCATGACATTGTACAGGAGACAGGGATTAAGATCATCCCCATGGGAAAGAAATGCCAAAAGGCAAAATAGCTGTCAGAGGAGACCTTACAAATAGCTGAAAAGAAGAGAAGCGAAAAGCAAAGGAATTAAAAGAAAGCTATTCCCATTTGAATGCAGGGTCCCAAGGAAAAGCACGGAGAGATAAGAAAGACTTCCTTAGTGATCAATGCAAAGAAATAGAGGAAAACAACAAAATGGGAAAGACTAGAGATCTCTTCAAGAAAATTAGAGATACCAAGGGAACATTTCATGAAGAGAAGTATTTGATAAAGGACAGAAATGGTATGGACCTAAAAGAAGCAGAAGATATTTAGAAGAGGTGGCAAAAGTACACAGAAGGTCAGTACAAAAGAAGATCTTCACAACCCAGATAATCACGATGGTGTGATCACTCACCTAGAGCCAGATATCCTGGAATGTGAAGTGAAGAGGGCCTTAGAAAGCATCCGTATGAACAAGACTAGTGGGTGTGATGGAATTCCACTTGAGCAAATTCCACAAATCCTGAAAGATGATGCTGTCAAAGTGCTGCACTCAAAATGCCAGCAAATTTGGAAAACTCAGCAGTGGTCACAGGACTGGAAAAGGTCAGTTTTCATTCCAATTTCAAAGAAAGGCAATCACAAAAAATGCTCAAACTACCACACAATTGCCCTCATCTCATGCTAGTAAAGTAATGCTCAAAATTCTCCAAGCCAGACTTCAGCAACACATGAAATGTAAACTTCCAGATGTTCAAACTGGTTTTAGAAAAGACAGAGGAACCAGAGATCAAATTGCCAACATCCTCTGGATCATGAAAAAGCAAGAGCGTTCCAGAAAAACATTTATTTCTGCTTTATTGACGATGCCAAAGCCTTTAACTGAGTGGATCATGACAAACTGTGGAAAATTCTGAAAGATAGGAGAACCAGACAACCTGACCTACCTCTTGAGAGACCTAAATGCAGGCCAGGAGGCAACAGTTAGAACTGGACATGGAACAACAGGTTGGTTCCAAATAGGAAAAGGAGTACATCAAAGCTGTATATTGTCACCCTGCTATTTAGCTTACATGCAGAGTACATTATGAGAAACGCTGGGCTGGACGCACAAGCTGGAATCAAGATTGCTGGGAGAAATATCAATAACCTCAGATATGCAGATGACACCACCCTTATGGTAGAAAGTGAAGAGGAACTAAAAAGCCCCTTGATGAAGGTGAAAGAGGAGAGTGAAAAAGTTGGCTTAAAGCTCAGCATTCAGAAAACTAAGATCATGGCATCTGGTCCCATCACTTCATGGGAAATAGATGGGGAAACAGTGGGGACAGTGTCAGACTTTATTTTTTGGGGGGCTCTAAAATCACTGCAGATGTTGACTGCAGCCATGAAATTAAAAGACGCTTACTCCTTGGAAGGAAGGTTATGAGCAAACTGGGTAGCATACTAAAAAGCAGAGACATTACTTTATCAACAAAGGTAATCTTGTCAAGGCTATAGTTTTTCAAGTGGTCATGTATGAATGTGAGCGTTGGACTGTGAAGAAACCTGAGGGCCGAAAATTTGATGCTTTTGAACTGTGTTGTTGGAAAATACTCTTGAGAGTCGCTTGGACTGCAAGGAGATCCAACCAGTCCGTCCTAAAGGAGATCATCCCTGGGTGTCCATTGGAAGGACTGATGCTGAAGCTGAAACTCCAGTACTTTGGCCACCTGATGTGAAGAGTTGACTCATTGGAAAAGACCCTGATGCTGGGAGGGATTGGGGGCAGGAGGAGAAGGGGAAGACAGAGGATGAGATGGCTGGGTTGGCTTCACCAACCCAATGGACATGGGTTTGAGTAAACTCCAGGAGTTGGTGATGGACAGGGAGGCCTGGCCTGCTGCAATTCATGGGGTCACAAAGAGTCAGTCATGACTGAACATGAACTGTACTGAATTGAACTGATGGATCCAGATGCCACCATCTTAGTCTTCTGAATGTTGACCTTTAAGCCCACATTTTCAGTCTCCTCTTTCACTTTCATCAAGAGGTTTTTTAGTTCTTCTTCACTTTCTGCCATAAGGGTGGTGTCGTCTACATATCTGAGGTTATTGATATTTCTCCTGGCAATCTTGATCCAGGTTGTGCAACCTCCAGTCCAGCATTTCTTATGATGTACTCTGCATATAAGTTAAATAAGTAGGGTGACAATATACAGCCTTGATGTATTCCTTTTCCTATTTGGAACCAATCGATTGTTTCTTGTCCAGTTCTAACTCTTGCTTCCTGACATGCATACATTTTTCTCAAGAGGGAGATCAGGTATTCCAGACCTTTCAAGATTTCCCACAGTTCATTTTGATCCACACAGTCAAAGGCTTGACATAGTCAATATAGCAGAAATAGATGATTTTTCTGGAACTCTCTTGCTTTTTTGATGATCCAATGGATGTTGGCAATTTGATATCTGGTTGCTTTTTGGACCATAAAGAAGGCTGAGTTGAAGAATTGATGCCTTCAACTGTGATGTTGCAGAAGATTCTTAAGGGTCCCTTGGACTGCAAAGAGATCAATTCATCAGTCCTAAATGAAATCAACCCTAAATATTCATTTGAAGCACTAATTCTGAAGCTGAAACTCCAGCATTTTGGCCACCCAATACCAAGAGTCAAATCATTGGAAAAAACCAAGATGCTGTGAATGATTGAGGACTGGAGGAGAAGGGCATGACAGAGGTTGAGACGGTTGGATGGCATCACAAATTCAGTGGATATGAATTTGAGCAAACTCTCGGAGAGTATGAAGTAGAGGGAGACCTGTCCTGTTGCAGTCCATGAAGTCACAAAAGAGTTGCACACAACTGACCGACTGACAGCTATATTCAAAGTCTCTAGAGCTACTTCTTAAAATCATACTAAAATATATTGACTAAAAAGATAACAAATAACAAGTAATGCAGTACACTAAAAGATGCCATCATGTCAAAGAGACAAATCTTAGAATTGAATAGATTTTAAGAATTAGGTTGCAAGGAAATTTTTATGCAAACAATAAAAAAAAGTCATAGTGACTATACTTCTGGGATACAAAAGAGATATGAAATTTAAAAATATATTAGAGAAATGACAGTCAGTTCAGGTCATTTCAGTCACTCAGTCATGTCTGACTCTTTGCGACCCCATGAACTGCAACACACCAGGCCTCTCTTTCCAACACCAACTCCCAGCAAACCCATGTCCATTGAGTCAGTGATACCAATCAACCATCTCATCCTCTGCCGTCCCCTACTCCTCCTGCCTTCAATCTTTCCCAAAATCATGGTCTTTTCAGATGAGTCACCTCTTTGCATCAGGTGGCCAAAGTATTGTAGTTTCATCTTCAACATCAGACCTTCCAATGAACACCCAGGACATTATATATAATTATATTATGTTAGTTATATATTTTGTCATATTATTTTACATATTAGTGATAAAATCACAAAGAGTTCCAGGTACCTGAATCCAAAACTCAAAAATGTTGAATTGTTTCTCAGCCTTTTGACAAACATGAAGTATAAAAACTACAAAACTTGAACATGAAGTATGGCCCAATAATCAATATCCAAATGATGCTAGAAGAAAATAAGTCCTCTGAATTAAAAGAAAACATAAATAACAATACACACCAAGTGGACTTAACACACATGGACAGAATATTCCGTATAGCAAGTGCACTAGGTATTGGCTGAGTTTCCTGAGCTATACAGCATATTCCTTTTGGCTATCTATTTGACATATGGTAATGGGAGTTTCCCGGAGAAGGCAATGGCACCCCACTCCAGTACTCTTGCCTGGAAAATCCCATGGATGGAGGAGCCTGACCGAATGACTTCACTTTCGCTTTTCACTTTTCAGCTTTGGAGAAGGAAATGGCAACCCACTCCAGTGTTCTTGCCTGGAGAATCCCAGGGATGGTGTCACACAGAGTCGGACACGACTGAAGTGACTTAGCAGTAGCAATAGCAGCAATGGAAGTTTCCATGTTACTCTTTCCATACAATTCACCTTCTCCTTCCCTCTCCCCAGGACCACAGTCTATTCTCTATGTCTGTTGCTCTGCAAATAAATTCTTCACTATCACTTTTCTAGATTCCCTATATATGTGTCCTGTTCAGTCGCTCAGTCATGCCCGACTCTGTGACCCCATGAATCACCAGGGCTCCCTGTCCATCACCAACTCCCGGAGTTTACTCAAACCCATGTCCATCAGGTCGGTGATGCCATCCAACCATCTCATCCTCTGTCATCCCCTTCTCCTCCTGCCCCCAATCCCTCCCAGCATCAGGGTCTTTTCCAATGAGTCAACTCTTCACATCAGGTGGCCAAAGTATTGGAGTTTCAGCTTCAGGATCAGTCCTTCCAGTGAACACCCAGGACTAATCTCCTCTAGGATGGACTAGTTGGATCTCCTTGCAGGGACTCTCAAGAGTCTTCTGCAGCACCATAGTTCAAAAGCATCAATTTTTTGGCACTCAGCTTTCTTCACAGTCCAACTGTCACATCCATACACGACCACTGAAAAAACCATAGCCTTGACTAGATGGGCCTTTGTTGGCAAAGTAATGTCTTTGCTTTTTAATATGCTATCTGTGTGTTAGAACACCATATTTATCTTTCTCTTTCTGACTCACTTCACTCTGTATAATATGTTCTAGGTCCATCCACTTTGTTAGAACTGACTCAAATGCTTTCCTTTTTATGGCTGAGTAATATTAATATTCCATTGTGTGTATAATTAATATTCCATTGTGTGTATATACATCAACTACTTTATCCATTCATCTGTCAATGGACATCTAGGTTGCTTCCATACGATGGGATACATGCGTCTCTTTCAATTTTGGTTTCCTTGGGATATTTGCCTAGGAGAGGGATTGCTGGGTCAAGTGGTGGTTTTTACTCCTAGTTTTTTTTAAGGAATCTCCATACCATCTTCAATAGTGGTTGTATCAATTTACATTCTCATCAAGAGTGCAGGAAGATTCACTTTTTTTCCACACCCTTTCCAGCATTTATTATTTGTAAACATTTTGATGAGGTTCATTCTGACCAGTGTGAGGTGATATGTCGGCGTAGGTTTGATGTACATTTCTCAAATAAATGAGGGATGTTGATCATCTTATCATGTGTGGTTAGCCATCTGTATGTCTTCTTTGAGATATGTCTTTTTAGGTCTTTTCCCCACTTTTTGATTGGGTTGTTTGTTTTTCTGGGATTGATTGTATTTGTATACTTCGGGAATTAATCCTTAGTCAGTTGTATCAGTTGCTATTAATTTCTCCCATTCTGTGGGGTGCATTTTCATCTTACTTATAGTTTCCTTTGCTGCACAAAAGTTTTTTTTTTTTTTTTTTTTTGTTTTGTTTTGTTTTGTTTTGTTTAATCAGGTCTCACTGGTTTACTTTTGTTTTTATTTCCATTACTCTATGAAGTGGTTCATAGAGTATCTTGTTTTGATTTATGCCAAGTGTTCTGCCTATATTTTCCTTTAAGATATTGATGGTTTCTGGTCTTACATTTAGGTCTTTCATCCACTTTGGGTGTATCTTTGTGTATGGTGTTAGGAAATGTTCTAATTTTATTCTTTTATATGTAACTGTCCAGTTTTCCCAGTACCATTTATTGAATAGGCTGTCTTTCCTGCATTGTATATTTTTGCCTCCTTTGTCAAAAATAAAGTGCCCATAGGTGCATGGGTTTATTTTTGGACTTTCTATCTTGTTCCACTGGTCTATATTTCTGTTTTTGTGCCAGTTTCCATACTGTCTTGATGACTATAGCTTTGTAGTTATAACTGGAAATCAGGAAGCTTGATTTCTGCAGCTCCATTCTTCTCTCAAAACTGCTTTGTCTCTTAGGGGTCTTTTGTGTTTCCATATGAATTGTGAATTTTTCTTCTTGCTCTCTGAAAAATGTCACTGGTAATACGATAGGGATTGCATTGATCTGTAGATGGCATTTGATTTTATAGTCGTTTTCAAAATATTGTTTCTTCCTATCCAGCAACATGGAATATCTCTCCATCTGTTTATGTCACTTTTTATTTCTTTCATAGTGTCTTGTAATATTCTGTGTACAGCTGTTTCATCTCCTTAGTTTATTCCTAGATGCTTAATTATTTTTTGTTGCCATAGTGAACGGGATTGATTTCTTAATTGCTCTTTCTGATTTTTCATTGTTAGTATGTAGAAATGCAAGTGATTTCTGTGTATTGATGTTCTATCCTGCAACTTTGCTAAATGCACTGTCTAGCTCTAGTAATTTTCTGATACTATCTTTGGGGTTTTCTATGTACAGTATTACGCCATTTGCAAATAGTGACAGTGTTATTTCTTCTTTTCTAATCTGGATTACTTTAATTTCTTTTTCTTCTCCAATTAATACAGCTAGGACTTCCATAACTATGTTGAGTAATAGTGGTGAAAGTGGATACCCTTATCTTGTGCCTGATCTTAGGGGCAAACATTTCAGTTTTTCACCATTGAGAGTAATGTTTGCTGTAGGTTTATCATATATGGCCTTTACTATGTTGAGGCAAGTTTCTTCTATGCCCAGTTTTCAAAGAGTTTTAATCATAAATAGGTACTGAATTTTGTCAAAGCCTTTTCCTGCATCTATTGAGATGGTCATATGGATTTTATCTTTCAATTTGTTAATATGGGCACCATATTGCTTGATTTCCATATATTGAAGAATCATTGCATCCCTGAAATGAAGTTCATTTGATCATGGTGTATGAGCATTTTGATGTGTTGCTGAATTCTGTTTGCTAAAACAGAGGATTTTTGCTTCTATGTTCATTAGTGATATTGGACTGTAGTTTTCTGTTTTTAGGTTGTCTTTGGCTCCTTTTGGTATGAGGTTGATGGTGGCCTCGTAGAATGAATTTAGAAGTGTTCTTTCCTCTCCAAATTTTTGAAAGAGCTTTAGAAGGATAGGCATTACCCTTTCTCTAAATTTTTGAAAGAATTCACCTGTGAAGTCATCTGGTCCTGGGCTTTTCTTTTTTGGGGAGATTTTTTATCACAACTTCAATTTTAAGTGTTTGTAATTGGGCTGTTCATAATTTCTATTTCTTTCTGGTTCAGTCTTGGAAGACTGAAATTTTCTAAGAATCTGCCCATTCCTTCTAGGTTATCTATTTTATTGCCATAGAGTTATTCATAATAGTTTCTTATAATCATTTGCATTTCTGCATTGTCTGTTGTAACCTCTAATTTTTCATTTCTAATTTTCTTGAGTTGATTCTTCTCTCTCTCTCTTTTTTTTTTTTTCTTTTTCTCAATGAGTCTGGCTAAGGGTTTGCCAATGTTGTTTATCTCCTCAAAGAACCAGCTTTTAGTTTTATTCATCTTTATTATTGCTTCTTTCTTTTCCATTTATTTCTGCTCAGAACTTTATAAATTCATTCCTTCTAGTACATTTTTTAAATTTATTTTTCTTTTTCCAATTGCTTTAGGTGTAAAGTTAGGTTGTCTATTCAACGTTTTTCTTATTTCTTGAGGTAGGATTGTATTGCTATAAACTTCTTTCTTAGAACAGCTTTTGCTGCATCCCACTGGTTTTGAGTTGTCATGTTTTTATTGTCAGTTGTTTCTAGACATCTTTTGCTCTCCCTTTTGATTTCTTCTGTAACTTTTCAGGTATTTAGAAGCATGTTATTTAATCTCCACATGTTTGTGTTGCTTACAGCTTTTGTTTTTTGTAAGTGATATCTATTCTCATACCATTGTGGTTGGAGAAGATGCTTGATATGATTTCAATTTTCTTAAATTCACTGAGGATTTATTTGTGACACAAGATGTGATCTATCATGGATAGTGTTCCATGTGCCCTTGAGAAGAAGGTGTATTCTTCTGTATTTGGATGGGATGTCCTGAAGATATCAAAGAAATCCATCTCATCTAATGTGTCATTTAAGACTTGAACTTCCTTATTTCTTTTCTGTTTTGATGATTTGCCCATTTGTGTGAATGGGGTTTTAAAGTCTCCTACTATTAGTGGGCTACTGTAAATTTCTCCTTTTATGTCTGTTAGTGTTTGCCTTATGTATTGTGGTGCTCCTATCTTGGTTGCGTAGATATTAACAATTGTTATATCCTCTTGTTGAATTGATCCCTTGATCATGATGCAGAATTCTTCCATATTTCTTGTAATCTTCTTTATTTTAAGGTCTATTTTGTTTTGTATGAGGACAGCTACTCCAGCTTTCTTTTGCTTCCCATTTGTGTGAAACGTATTTTTCTTTCACCTCACTTTTAGTCACATGTGTCTTGAGGCTTGAAGTGGGTTTCTTGTAGACAACATATATATTGGTCTTGTTTTTGTACCCAATCAGCAGTCTGTGTCCTTTGGTTGGAGCATTTAATCCGTTTATATTTAAAGTAATTATTGATACTTACATACATACATATATGTTCCTATTGCCATTTGCTAACATTTGGGGTAGATTCCGTATTTTTTTCTTCTGTTGTATTTCTTGACAATAAAACTCCATTATTCATTTGCTATAGAGCTGGTTTGGTGGTACTGAATTCTCTTACCTTGTTCTCATCTGAAAAGTGTTTGAATTCTTCATCAATTTTGAGTGACATCCTTGCTGGGTACAGTAATCTTGGTTGTATATTTTTCCCTTTTAGTACTTGAAATAAATCTTTCCCTTCTGGCCTGCAGATTTTCTGCTGAATGATCAGCTGTTAAGCGTTTGGGCTTTCCCTTGTATGTTACTTGTTGCTTCTCCCTTCCGGCTATTAATATCCTCTCTTTGGGTTTAGCCTTTGTTAGTTTGATTAATATGCGTCTTGATGTGTTTCTCCTTGGATTCATCATGAATGGTCTCTTGGTGCCTCTTGGACTTGATTGGCTACTTCCTTTTCCATGTTGGGAATTTTTTTTACTATAATCTTTAAAAAAAAATGTTCTCATACAGTTTCTTTATCTCATCTTCTTCTGGGACCCCTATAATTCTAATGTTGGTGCATATCATACATTCCCAAAGGACTCTGAGATTGTCCACAGTTCTTTTCTTTATTCTGCTCTTCAGAATTTATTTTCAACTTTTTAATCTTCCAACTCACTAATTCGTAATTCTGCTTCAGATATTCTGTTACTGATTCTTTCTAGAGTATTATTTTTTATTTCAGTGATTATGTGTTTGTCTTTGTATGCTTATTCTTTAATTCTTCTAGGTCTCTGTAAACTGATTCTTACTTTTTCTCCATTTTCTTTTCAAGGTTTTTTTTTTTTTATCATCTTTTCTATCATTTTTCTGAATTATTTTTCAGGTTACTTTTTGATTTCATATTCATTTATTTGGACTTCTGAGTTTCTAATTTTTTTTTTCTCTTTTATTTTTGCATTATTCCTCTGTTTTTTTTTTTTTTTTTTTTTTTTTGAGTTATTGTGTTTGAGGTCCCCATTTCCCAGGAAGGCTGAATTCTTTCTTCCATTTGATTTTTACCCTCCTGAAGTTGGCACAGCTGTTTCTGATGAGCATTGTATAAAGTGAGACACATGCTGAGTTTGTGTGTGTGTGTTTGTTTGTTTGTTTTCCTTTGATGGGCAAGGCTGAATGAGGTAGTACTCCTTTCTGCTGATGATTGGCTTGTTGTTTTTTTTTTTTTGTTTGTTTGCTCTTTAAATGAGGTGTCCTGCACAGGGTGTTATTGATGGTTGAGTTATGCCAGGTCTTATATTCAAGTGGTTTCCTTTGTGTGAGTTCTCACTACCTGATACCCACTAGAGTCACTTCTCTGGTATTCTAGGTTCTTGGAGTCAGTGCTCTCATTCCAAAGGCTCAGGGTATGATCTCTGGTCAGGAACGAGGGTTCCACAAATTGTTTGTTATGACATTAAGGGAGAGTAAAACACATATCCAAAAATGAGAAACCAATGATGAACCTCAGAGAAATGGCAGCTACAAAATCAGACAAATAATAATTAAAATAATAAAACGTACACATATACATATACAGATATGAACACAGTGAAAGCATTCCAACAAAAATAAAGTAGATCTGGGGAACAAAGGAAATAAAATGTTATATTTACCAGTTAAGAACAAAATGTAGCTAAGCATAAAATGGAAAACAAAACTAAATAAAGGTGCCAAGTGAGGAATAAAGAAATGCAAACCAAAGTAACAAATATGTTGAGAGAAACAAAAAGAAAGGAAGAAATAATAAACATTCAAAAATTTCAAGATGTAGATGGAGATTTATGTACATTACAGTTTAACTGAAAGGGGAAAAGAAAAATAGGAAAGGGAAATGAAGGAATAAATGTAGAATAATAAAATATGTCTTAAAATTTTAAATTACAAAAGAGATTTAAAAAAATCAAGGAAAAAGAAAGAAAAAAAGGTGGAGGGGGGATAGTTTCACAGAACAGCAAAACACCAATGTAGAGGCATAGGTTTATAACAATGATATAAAGTGTGATTCAATATACACATATACATATTCACCCATAGTGAAAGAGGTGGGAGGGGTTTCAGGATGGGGAACACATGTACATTCATGGCTGATTCATGTCAATGTATGGCAAAATAAACTACAGTATTATAAAGTGTTTAGCCTCCAGCTAATAAAAATAATTGGGGAAAAAGGGACTGAGAGAAAGAGCAAGACATCAAAGAAGAAGAAGACTGAAGGGACCAGATGAAATGCTGAAAACTATAATTCAGGAAATTAAAAAAAAAAGGATTTGAAGTTACTTATTATGTACTTAAAAATATTGATCCACAATGACTAACACCAAGGTATTTTAGTGTACTGGGTTTAAAGAAAAATAAAATATTTGACTATCTAGAAAGAAGAAAGGAACACATGATTTGCAAGTCATTTTAATTAGATTATTATCAGACTTCAAGATCAACACTTTATGCTCAAAGAAAATAAGCTTATCTTAGTTATACTCTCAAGGAAAGAAAATGAGTCAAGCATTTTGTACCTAACAAAACTGACTTACAAGTAAAAAGGGCACAGGTACTCATTAGCCCTTTCTGAAGAAATCTACTAAAGAATCAGCTTCAGGTAATCATATGACCAGAAAGACATACAGTTTGTAAAATTGAGACTGGAAAACTATGCAGAAAAACCCTTAGGTTTTCAACAGATAACTTGTAGCAAAAATAAACTTTGGATTAAAGGAGGCTTAAAAGACATACAAAAAATATATACAGGAGCAAGACTAGCATTATACGGTGCATATTTGACTGGTGAAACTGGAAAATGCAAGGAAATAATTACTGTAAACAAATAATGATTCCTTATAGAAGGAAGAATGGGATTGCAATCAGGGTGGAATATTTAGAAGTGTTTTGCCTTGTGGAGTGGAAGTTCTGGGACACTTTTACTTCTTGTAAAAGTGGTTAGATTGTTCACCTTTGAGTAATTCATTAAGCTGTGCATTTGTTTTCTGTACTTTTATATATTTGTACTTTCTTTCACAATAAAAATATTATTTTGAAAAAAAAAATCAAAATAGTCCAAAAAATTTAAGATTTGATTGACCTGGTGAACAAAGAAACAAAAAATTATACCTACCGGAACAAAACTAATTAAAGCACACATTGGATAACTAAAGTAAAGCAGCTTATACAGCTTGTACAGCTTTGGTCAATTGGGAATAAAACAGTGAAAATAAAACTAACAAATATGTTGAGACAAAAGGAGAAAGAGTAAAGAAAGAAAGAATATATATGTGAAATAAAATAAAGGTAAATAAGGATGATTTATATACAATAAAAAAGAAGAGTAGGGAAAGACAACAAAGTGTAGATATTAAAAAAAAAAAGATTTAAAAAACTAAAATTAAAAAGAAAAAAGAAAACAAAGAACAAAAAACTCCACGGTACTGCAAAAGCTCAATGTGGATGAAAATGTGGACAACAATAAAATGTGGGGCTGAGCAAAACAAACAAACAAAAAAAAAACAAACAAAAAAAACTCTAAAGCTTAATTTGATTTCCTAGTGCCAATAAGATCAAAACCTACAACAGGGGGCAGGAGAAGGAAAAAAAAAAATCAAAAGAAGCTACAGAACAAGTTAGAAATTAGAACAATAAATGTTTTTCTTGAGGTATTACTCTCAGAAACCTTTCCCCTTCTGGGAATGTTACCTCCCTAGGATGATTTCCAACACTATATTGATCTCAGAACCTGCTGTGGGGGCTGCTCAGATCTAATCTGGTTCCATTCCTGTGCATTCTTGCCTCCAATGTCCCCAGTTATCAGAACCAGTGCGCTTTCTTTTGTGGGTGCTCTCAATTGCGTTTTATATATTCCATAGACACAGAGTCTGCTTAGTTGATCATTTGGATTTAATCTATCGCTTTTACAGCTTGTGGGGAGGTTCTGGGTCTTCTTAGCCACACTGCCCTGGGTTTCATTTGTGATTTTATTTCCCCCTTTACATGTGGGTTGTCCACTGGAGTTTAGCTCCTGAGGTTGCTCTGGAGGGCTTGAGTTTGCCCCTATGAGAGCCAGGTGTGGAAGTGGTGCAGTGGCTTGTGTCTCAGGAGTTCTGTCAGCACCAGGTATTCAGGGGTGTTATTGGTTAGGGCAAGAGGAAATACAGTTATCCAGAAGGGTATGGCCACCAGTATTGGCCAATATGCTCCAGTGTTCTTGCCTGGAAAATCCCCTTTCTGACAGAGAAGACTGACAGCCTATAGTCTACAGGGTCGCAAAGTGTCAGACGGGTCCAAAGTAACCCTGCACACATAAACACAAGACTTCTTTTTGGTGACAGCTCTGATCCAGTAAGAGTTGAGCATGAAGTTGGTTCAGCTGCTTGTCTTGTGGGGATCCTGGCGGCACCAGTTGTTTAGGTACACCAGTGCCTCCACAGCAGAAGTTATGGCCCTATTAGAGTCTTTTTTTGAGCCTCATGTAGCTGGAGATCAGAAAGCCTTTGTCCAGTTTTTCTCCATTACTCCTCTGATTCAGGTACTTAGAGGGATCCCTTGCCTGGGGTCCTCTCTGTTTCATGTGTCAGGCACACAGACAGGCCCCCCTGACTAGGGTCGTACTCTGTACATCAGCACATCAGGCACATCCCACTTTATGTGGGATCTTACGCTGTAGCTCAGTGTGTCAGGGGGTTGATGGGTCAAGCTATCTATTGTTAAGCTGCCGATGCTAGTGTGTGGAGACAGAAAGGCTATGGCGATGGCTCCATATATATATATATATATATATGACTCAGCCGTATTGCCTTGCTTCCATGGCTTCTTGGCTTTCCTCCACAGGCGTTTCCCACCACAATCTTCTCCCTCTCATCCCCTCAATCTGTCTCCCTGCAGTCAACAGCAGCCCTCACAGTGGGCTCCACAATTGCTCCACAATCTTTAAACTTCAGCTTCCAGGTGCTACCCCTTCCAGGAGACCTATATCTCTGCCCGGCTTATGTATGGCTGCAGCAAAGACCGTCTGAGTCTCATTCCATTTAGGTTGCTCTAGATCAGCTATTCCACTCTCAGCCTTTAATAGTTCTCCTCTGACTCAGAAAATTGTCCTGCTGTGGGGATCATGCCCCTGCTTCATTTCCCCCACCCCCCAAGGGCAGGTCCAGTCATACTAACACTCCTGGTTAACACTTATTTCCTTCATCCTACCAAGTTTTGTGTGGTTCTCTATATTGTTCTGCACCTGTCAGGTGCAGCTGACAGTCTCTTTGCTCTCAGCTGGTGTTCTGCATGCACTCATGTGTCGGAAGGTGTATTCCTAATGTATTCATGGACAAAGATATACTGAACATCCACCTACTCCTCCATCATCTTGTTCTCTACCATGTCTCTACTTTTTAATATGGTGTGTAGATTAGTCATATATTTTCATCCAAGAAACAAGGACCTTTTATTATCATGTCTACAGTCAGAGGCACAGTGATGTTGGAGGTTAAGAAAATATAACCTGTCAGTGATTCCATTTTATCTCCATTGATATGCCTTGAAATGATGGTACCAAATGGCATGATCTTAGCTTTGGAGTACTGAGTTTTAATCCAGCTTTTCAACTCTGCTCTTTCACCTTCATAAAATGGCTCTTCAGATCATGTTTTCTTTTTGCCTTTTGGGTGGTGTCATCTGGATAAATAAAACTATTGATGTTTCCCACAGAAATTTTGTTTCCAGCCTTCAAATAAGCAGGGTGAAAATATATAGTCTTGATATAACCCTTTGCCGATTTATCAAACAATTTACTATTCCATGTTTGAGTCTAACTGTGTTGAACTGCACACACATATCTCAGGAGACAGGTAAGGTGGTCTGATTTTCATATCTCTTTATTTATTTATTTTTTTTTGTGATCCACAATATCAAAACTATTAGCAGAGACAATGAGGCAGACATAGATTATTTTAATTAATTTCCTTTCTCTTCTATCCAAACACCCATTAGTGCTAAGTCGCTTCAGTCATATCCAACTCTTTGTGACCCTATGGGCTGTAGCCCGCCAGGATCCTCATCCATGGGATTTTCAGGGCAAGAATACTAGAGTGGGTTGCCATTTCCTTCTCCAGGGGATGTTCCCAACCTAGGGATCAATCATGCTTCTTCTACATTGGCAGGTAGGTTCTTTACCACTAGCACCATCTGGGAAGCCCAAACATCCATTCAGTCTAGTACAGTTCAGTCCTCAGTCATGTGCAACTCTTTGCGACCCCATGAATGGCAGCACGCCAGGCCTCCCTGTCCATCACACACTCCCGGAGTTTACTCAAACCCATGTCCATCAAGTTGGTGTTGCCATCCAGCCATCTCATCCTCTGTCGTCCGCTTCTCCTCCTGCCCCTATCTCATCCCAGCATCAGGGTCTTTTCCAATGAGTCAACTCTTCACATGAGGTGACAAAATTATTGGAGTTTCAGCTTCAGCATCAGTCCTTCTGATGAACACCCAGGGCTGATCTCCCTTAGGATGCACTGGTTGGATCTCCTTGCAATCCAAGAGACTCTCAGACATCATCCAAGAGACTTCTCCAACATCACAGTTCAAAAGCATCAATTCTTTGGCCCTCAGCTTTCTTCCCTGTCCAACTCTCACATCCATACATGACCCCTGGAAAAACCATAGCCTTGACTAGACGGACCTTTGTTGACAAAGCAATGTCTCTGCTTTTTAATATGCTCTCTAGGTTGGTCATAACTTCCCTTCCAAGTGTAAGCATCTTTTAGTTGCATCACTGCAAGCACCATCTGCAATGATTTTGGAGCCCAGAAAAACAGTCTGACAGTTTCCACTGTTTCCCCATCTATGTCTTATGAAGTGATGGGACCAGATGCCATGATCTTAGTTTTCTGAAATTTGAGCTGTAAGCCAACTTTTTCACTCTCCACTTTCACTTTCATCAAGAGGCCTTTTAGTTCCTCTTCACTTTCTGACATAAGGTTGGTGTCATCTGCATATCTGAAGTTATTGATATTTCTCTCAGCAATCTTGTGCTTCTTCAAGCCCAACATTGCTCATGATGTACTCTGCATATAAGTTAAATAAGTAAGGTAACAATATACAGCCTTGACATACTCCTTTTCCTATTTAAAACCAGTCTGTTGTTCCATGTCCAGTTCTAACTGTTGCTTCCTGACCTGCATACAGGTTTCTCAAAAGGGAGGTCAGGTGGTCTGGTATTTCCATCTCTTTCAGAATTTTCCACAGTTTACTGTAATCCACACAGTTGAAGGCTGCAGAAGCACGCCAGCTGCAAAGGACCACACAGAAGTGTGGCTGTGAGGAGATACCCCTCGCCCAAGGTCAGAGGCAGCGACTGAGAGTGCCAGGCTGTGACAGCACAGGAGCAGCCCAGAGGAGCTACCTCACGTTGGATGTCAGGGGCCGCCGCCGAGAGGAGAAACCCAACCTCCAAGGAGCAGCAGCTGTGCTGGCCCAGGAGGGTCGAGAGGAGCAACTCCCTGTTCAAGGTCAGGAAGGGTGGCTGTGAGGAGATACCCCTCGTACAAGGTAAGAAGAAGCCATAAAGAGATATCCCACCTCCAAGGTAAGAGAAACCCAAGTAAGATGGTAGGTGTTGCGAGAGGGCATCAGAGGGCAGACACACTAAAACCATAATCACAGAGAACTAGCCAATCTGATCACACAGATCACAGTCTTGTCTAACTCAATGAAATTAAGCCACGTCATGTGGGGCCACCCAAGATGGATGGGTCATGGTGGAGAGGTCTGACAGAATGTGTTTCACTGGAGAAGGGACTGGCAAACCACTTTGGTATTCTTGCCTTGAGAACCCCATGAACAGTACGAAACACCCATTAACATGCACCTATTAAGATTAAATCATTACGTACACATGCCTAGTCTTTTTGGCTGTTGTTTTGTTTCATTTTTCTATTTCAAGTAGTCAGCTATCAACTTTGTACTTTCCTTGGAACTTGCCCCAGAAATGGAAAATCATTTTGTTCTCATTTTCTTTTTTTCAAACAATTAGGTGTAATTTACCTAGTATGCATATAGAAAGTTTCCTTGACCTGAAGTTTATCTTGAAGCACTATGAAATAGCCATTCATTGAAAGAAAGCCGCTTCTACTCTTAATTATTTCAAAATAGAAATAATCATCTTCATAGATGACATGTAACTGTATTGTTCAAATTAGACAATTGTAGGAATTTTTTGACATTAGCCAACATAAATTTATCTTTGTTATCCTACATAGTCTAACACTTATTTGGTAGATCAGTTGCAACTAGGATTATTTTCATATGATGAAGATGGTTGGTGAGTTGACCTTTAAGGAGAGGCAGAGTAAATATCAGGCACCATTGGCCCTGGGAACCATGAATTACCTGCCTGTTGCAGGTTAGGAAAAGAACCATGATGGAGTGACATATGGCCATACCTAAATGGAAAGGTAGAAATCTCTACCATCAGTCCCAAATAACTATTCTGTACTGGAGACACGATATGATATGCAGAAGTAGTCAGCAGGAAAATTTTCAATGCAGCCATTTGCTTGAATGTAGCTGCAAGAGGAGAGTGGAATAGCTGCATAAAAATTCAGTATTCAAAAAACTAAGGTCATAGCATGTGTTCCATTATTTCAAGGCATATCAATGGAGAGAGAATGGAATCATTGACAGATTTTATTTTCTTGACCTCCTATATCTTTGCAAGCAGTGAGTGCAGCCACGAAACTAAAAGACATTTGCTCCTTGGACAAATAGCTCTGACAAATCTTGACACCATATTAGAAAGCAGAGAGATTGCTGACAAATATGCAATAGTCAAAGATATGACTTTTCCAGTAGTCATGTTTGAAGGTTAGAGCTGGAAAGGACCCCAAGACCTGAATAAAAAGTGTTACTGTTTTTCAACTATGGGCCTGGAGAAGACTCTTGAGTGTCCCGTGGACAGAAAGGAGATTAAACCAGTCAATCCTGAAGGAAATCAGCCATGACTAATCGGGGAAAGAGTGATGACGAGACTGAAGTGCAAACACTCTGGCCAACTGAGGCCAAGAGCTAAATAATTGGGAAAGAACCCTGATACCTGGAAAGATTGGGGGCAGGCTTAGGGTTAGGGTTAGGAGAAGGGAATGACAGAGGATGAGATATCTGCAAAGCATCACCAACTCAAAGGATATGAGTTTGAGCAAACTCTGGGCGATTTGAAGGACAAGGGAGCATGGCATGCTGCAGTACATGGAGTCCGAAAAAAGAGTCCGAAAAAAATGAGCAACTGAAAAACATCAAAAAATTCGTATTGGCAGATGGATCATAAAGCATGTTAACTGTATCATTGTACATGGGATGGTAAGTGAAATTGAGGACTATTAGAAATCGCAAAGCTCTTATCAGCTTACTTCCTTTTCTCCCTCAAAATGTACTGTCAGAAGGTGATTTGAGAGCTTTCCAGTGAGAGAGAACCTCTATGGAGCTGTGCTGTATCCTGAGGTGAAAACCTTACCCCACATGCCGCTTGGATCTACAAGCTTGGTCTTATGCAGTGGCAGGATTGCCTCTAAATGTCTGTTAGACTGTTCCATCTTCTGAGGTGTTAACTGATCTGGTATGTGATCTTAGAAAGGGGATTGAAGGTTAAGAAAAAGAAAAAAAAAAAAAAAAACACATGAAAGCTTCTTAATCAAGCTTTGTAGTACTGGGAGCAGTTTCTTTGACTTGGGCATCCTAGTAACCTTAAGAAATACTTAGGTGGAATTACATTACTGAGCATGGAAGGAGGTCGGCCACTGGCTCCATTTTGACTTTCCACTTGCATTCTCTGTGAATAGGCCATTCTTCTCTTAATGCTGCAGTTTTGTCTTCAGATGATGACTGAGAATTGGGAAAATGAGTGAATGCATATGAAAGCCCCATAATACTGAGGACAGTGATTACAATGTTCTCCACTTCAATAGAGTCAACTCTCAAGATTTGTAGCATTTTAATATAAGGAGTATCAATAAGTCTGCAAAAAATTATACTCATAAAACTCTTATTGGCTGCTGCCCACATAGAATTGAATTGAAGCCAGCAGTCCTGTATAGTCAGCATATTATCAGTGGGTTGACATGTCGACATTGAAGGTATTAGGTAAGAAGTATGTGGACCACGTTATAACTCCTTCTATTTTAACTGTCTTTCTGATACTCTTGGGCAAGGTTAAGCATGTTTCACTTGCGGGAACAGAATTCCTGATTTCATCCTTAGTTTCATTTGATTCTCGAGTGTTCTTCATTATTGGTGAGTGTCAGCTTCCCTGTTCCCTATTATGTCTTAACAGTACCTTGTT